>NC_141350.1:39825795-40195795 GCF_057382095.1 Aulonocara sp. 'chitande type north' Nkhata Bay
AGTTATAAAAGAGGGCAAACAGTATTTTTACATCTACATCTCAAATAGACAACTGCCTCACAAAGACAGAAGCTGCCACGGTGATTTCCACATAGTTTAGGATTTGTCACGGACTGCGTTGGCTGCTTCTGTCAGCAAACTGTTACTCACACGCAGTTTTCAGCCATGGGTCATGTTTTAAACAACTTCGTTAGGAGTTTTGTATCCTGGAGTCCTCTCAGGCTGTTACAGGAACAGAAAGTTTGACACAAGTTGATCTCTGTTATGAATTCACCTGTTTTTACTTAACTGCCTACTGTTTTTGTAGATCCGTAAACTAGAAGCTAGAAGTGGAAGTGTGGTTATAAAATCAGGGGGGGTTTTTTGGCTGTTACTGTTTCCATATTTAAAGACTTTGCAGTTGTTACTGTACTTGCACAGTAATGTGCACAAACTTAATGAGAGTGCTGCTCTGATGCCAGCTTAGCTGCAGTTTGGGTTTAGGTCAAAGCTACATGAAGTGAATCCAGTTTGAGTCACAGACGGTGTAAACGGTGGACATGGCCACTGTGATGTCTCAAGGTGAAGCCTCGAGGCTCGAGAAACCGCACAGTCATTGGCTAACAGCTTCTGACTGAGTCTAATAAAGAGGATCATTTATGAAATCTGAAACTAGCGACATTTTCTTACATCATCTGTACAAGCCCTAACCCTGCAATGCCATCTATATTTTTTCTCAGACATGAGTTTAATGGCCAGCCCCCTGCTGGTCACGAAACGACAATACAGATTTCATCAGACGCAGAAGGCACGCCCATCTTTTTGTACTGTTTACATCTGTGTCCTGTTCACATCACCTTAACTCCTCTAGAGGCCACTGTTTCTGAGGTGTGACTTAAACCTGCTGCAAGCCTACGCTGCGTTTTACGGAAGCTCGTCTCTGTCAAAAACAGTTTCTGGCATCCACAAATGGAAAATTAGAGTTACTATCTCCAAAATTTTGGTCTACAAAATAAAAAATACAGTTATTACGTCAAAATTTTGAGATAACGAAACATCGAATGAGCTCTGCCAATCAGGGTTTTTTTTTTTTCAGTGGCAGAAACGAGCTTTCAGCCCCAATACCAAACATACCAAACTTTTTCTCTCTCTCTTTTTTTTTTAAACAGTGTTGTATTAAGCTCCCTGATATAATAGCTAAGCATTACATCAGTGGCAACGGACTAATTGCATGCACTGCTTTTTAAATCAGCAGGGCTTGCATAGACGCCACTACAGATTGGGCAACAAGCCCAAAAAAGTTGAAAGAAAAACATACTCCATAAGTCTGATGCGCACTGTTGCACATTATAAGACTGAAACACGACGTTCAATCTGTAAACCATAGCAAAACATTGCCCAGTTTTCTTTAGATTGAACCAATTTTTGCTGCTCAGAGGATATTATTGATTTTTTAAATATCAAATATTTTACCACCTGTCTGCGCCCAGTGGCAAACCAATTATTAACAAAACAGTCACCTCTTAATTTCTTTGCTGCCAGAAACACAAAGAAATAAGTTTCACAGGAAGCTAATGCTGCGTATTTGACAGATTAATCCTACTGACGCAGTTCGTAAGGAAACAAAAGGAAAAATGTGTTGTGCCTGAAACATTCAGCGCAGCGTTAGCAAACGATCACAAGTGCGTGGACAAGTGTTCTGTGGATGGGAAAAAACTGCTGGATTCTCCCCCGCTCATGACTCCGTGTATCATCACCATCGGTCAGCTGCTCACAACACATATTTTAGGAAAAGCTTTAGGTTTGGTGTCATTTGACGTTCTCGCACACCGACTACTGGCAGTCTAAGGGATCTTTTTTGACATAACTTTTTGTTTGCTTTTATATATTTTTATTATCCTTACATATTGACCCACTAATTCATTTGATTGTGCTTTATGTTCATCTGTCTAAGTCTGAAGGTACTGGTACAGTTCTGTGTATGAATTTATGTAGAAATTTAAAGCCATATTTTAGTTATTAGTAGACATGTTTGTATAGCTGAAGTAGTGCTTATAGTACTGATTGAAGGAAACCAAATGAAGGTTTTTTTGTAATAGTTATTTTGCATTTGCACATTATTGCACTTTTATTTGTTGACGGTACATAAAAGGGGGCTTCTGCTGTAGTTTAAATGAAATTATTAAACATAAAGAGCAACTTATGTTGGTGTTCGAGCTGCAATGACACTAAAAATCTTTTTGTTAAATAAACATTATTAAGGCTTGTTGTGATGTTTTTAAATTGTCTGTATGAAAGAATATTTAAATATTCAATCCTTTCTAAACCTCTTCATCCAGAGCATAACTGCAGTATATTTAGTTTTTTGATGACTATATACATATACATACATACATACATATATATATATTAGGGGTGCAACGATACACAAAATTCACGGTTCGGTTCGGTTCGATAC
The DNA here is from genome assembly GCF_057382095.1 of Aulonocara sp. 'chitande type north' Nkhata Bay. NCBI lineage: Eukaryota > Metazoa > Chordata > Actinopteri > Cichliformes > Cichlidae > Aulonocara > Aulonocara sp. 'chitande type north' Nkhata Bay. The sequence goes on from NC_141350.1 coordinate 39,828,233, forward strand.
TTTGGTGTCACGGTTCGATATTTTTTCGATACAAAAAAAATGTTCATGCCTTTTTAATTTGTCATTTATTAAAATTATAAATATATATTTTAACTCAAAAGTACAGTTTTTAAATTTAACCCGAACCCTTGTGCGTGTTTTTTATTTTGACAGCGAATGCGCACCTGCGGACCACTTATGTGCAGCCCTGGTTATTTAGCTCGTTATATTGCAGCCACAGAAATTCTTTTGTCCATGAAACCATAAAGCTGCACTTTCTTTTTGCCTTATAGTCTGATTTGTCATAACTTCTCTGTTTTGTGGTAAGCTTTTCTTTGGCTGTCACTTCTTCACCCTGACCTGTCTTATTTGGCTCAGCAGAACTAAAATATATATACTGCTGCTTTTACACACGCACTCACATAAGCTCAGCGATTCTCTGCGCGATCAACCTCTCACATGTTTAAGCTGCGGGAGATTTCACTTGTCATGTTTCCATAGTAAGCTAACGATTAATAAGACGATGTCAGAGGAATTGGTGCACAAATTATCATCACTCACAGATCAGTACTGTCGCTCTCTATACACAGTTCGCACGATTGCAAAATGAAAGCAAAAAAACAAGCGCAAATTCAAACGCGACTTCAATATGTCACATATTGACAGTGGCTCACCGATGCCAATGACATAATTACCCAGCTACATTTCCGAAAGAATGCAAAAGCATTGACATATATTTTCCTTCCTACAATAGCCCAACGGGCAGGGAAGAGATAGATTTTGGTACCCCGACTGAAAAAAATCGCTAGCCCCAGGACGTCGGGCTAGCGATATTGCGAGCCCTGTATCTGATTGAGGAATCACTCATCTTTGGAAAAGAGAGTTTATTACAGAGAAATGTCTCTTTCCAAAATAAAAGCTATACTATCCGCTTCTTCTGGGCTATATTCTCAGCAGCATAAGGAGAATCATGTGCTAACAGCTGTCTAAATGACTCGGCTAAAGTTTGTAGCATGCATGCTTGTTGTTTTTGTCTTTGCACTAGGATGATGTCGGCGTAAATGTGCAGTCATATTCGTTGTGTTCCCACTAGTGCTTTCAGGTTAATCTCGTTGAAATGACCTTAACGCCACAACACGGCAAATCTCCGTTAACGAGCTACCGCCGATCGCTCCGTGCATGGGGCTAGACGAGCTAACTGCGCTAACACACTAGCTCCCACCCATGTAATTGAGCATTGCATGGCACATCCAACATACTGTTTTACTTTAGTCCATGACTCGCTTACCTTCAGGGTCATACGTCACATGAAAACCAAAATAATTCCAAACGCCAGATCTGAATGAGGGTGGGGGAGGTCCATGTTGTAAGTAGAGCTTAACTTCTGTCTCGCTAGCTTGCCCTGCGCTCGTCCTTCTGATGCGGTCTGTGTTGAGCGCTCAGTGAATCTGCGTTCGACTACTCCGCCTAGGCTGCACTGTCGAGCCTAGGCGGAGTAGTCGAATGCAGATCCACTGAGCGCTCAACACAGACAGCATCGTCAGAAGGAAAGTTGATAAAATAAATTACAAATTTTGTATTGTTCATACATATGCGTACCGAACCGAAAGCACTGTATCGAACGGTTCAATATCGATACGAATATCGTTGCACCATAAATAAATACACACACACACACACACACACACACACACACACGAAAAGTTACAGAAGCAGAAAAATATCAAATGCATTCATTCTTTTTATTATTGGTCCAATATATCAGAAAAACCCCAATTTGTGTTAAAGATAAATTGCATCAAAAACAACATCAATGTACAAGCTTATTTATAATTACAACAAAATTGTTATTAACATCCAAATGTACAATAAGGGCTCTGAACGTAAACAGCACACAATGAGGAGGAACAGAGGTTTTAAAAAAAAACAAAACCATAACAAACAAAAAAGTGATCTGAGGTTTAGACTGACTTGGTCGCTTTTATTAATCATGTGCTGAAAATCAGATCTTATCTTCATGTGCGAATCCACGCTGCCGGGACGATGAGAGGAAGAGTGAGGCATTGGGGGTGGAGGATGTTTGGCCTGGAAATATTTGAATGAAAACTCTCCCCTCCAACAGGCTCATAACAGACGTCCCTGTTTGAAGGATTTAACCTGAATCAGCTTCATATACAGCATTTTTTGAATGTGTCTCAACTGACTTTAGACCAGTTTGTTTTCAATTTTTCAGCAAATTAAATTAGAAAGAAAAACAATTTTTTTCCCCAGCAGAAGTTTCTGCCAGGGCCTTGAGCTACATATTTAGTGCAAAACAATTCAGCAGGCACATGTAGTATAATAATAATAATAATAATAATAATAATAATAATAATACTAGGGCACTGGCTAATAGAGAACATTGATCACACTAAACAGAGCTATTGTTGGAGGTTTAATGTGCATCAAAAGTAAATCTGTTTTGGTTGTGGCAGGTTTACACTGTTCGTGCACATCTCTAATCCCTTTTAAATCTTTATGCACTCATATAAATCCCAAAGATGCCCTCCAGTTTCATAAATGTGTGTCTCACATGTCAATTACTTCATTTACACCAAAGCGATGCTCTACAGATGCACCAGTGCCTAATAATAAGAAATCAAGTAACAACAACAACTCACAATCCTCAGCAGATACCAATGTTATACCTTAAACAGAACAGGAAATGTGTTTTTCAAGCTTTATTATATTTATTTGTTTTAGTTTTTTTTGTAATATTTATGCTACATTTCATCCAGTTACTTCTCAAACTGCACTCAGGGTTCAGTGAGTTTTAGCTACAAGCAAACATTTAATGTTTTTAAACCGATCTGGGGTTTTCTTTAGTATAAACAGATGTATGATCCCTTTAATTGATAAAAGCTGGCACCTGATGTGTTTGTATGAGTACAATCAATGTGGGAGCAGCTACAAATACTGCTCAATAGCACTACTAGTGGACTACTACTAGAACTTTACAGTCAAACTCTAAGGTTTGAGCTATTCAAATGCAATGGAGTTATTATAGGACAACAGTATGGGCAAAAATGATCGTAGTAAATCTTTGGATTTTCCCTTTTAGCCCTGGTGCATCCATAGGCCGCTCCACTGCAGCTGCCTCCGTCCATAAAGATACTTTTTATTCACATTGTTGACTTCTACTAGTTACAGAGTAGCTGCTTCACTCTTTTAAAGCTTAAGGGTAAAATGTGAAAGGCAAAAGTAGATAAGGACAATAAAAAAAGAGAGAGAACAAAATAAACCCAGTTCACTGGCAGCTGCAGACGCCTCGTCAGGATGCTGCAGCGCTTGCATTTGGTTGCATGGAGGCGCAGGCTCAGTAATGTGACGGCTACTTTACTTGATTGTAACAAAATCTGAAAGCAGCTCTAGTCTGGAAATCCTGTCAGTGAAGGAGAAACTCTTAACCAACAGGAGGACAAAACGTGGTGACTGTGGAAATGTCACATGACTGAGTCTGCCTGGGCGTCATTGGTCAGGTTTTAGCTACTTTCAGAGTAAAAGGAAAGCAGAATAAGCTTTCCTGTGTTGGCAGTAAATCAGAAAGTTTTAAATATTATGATTGCAGTGAGGGGATTTTTCCCATTCAGGAGTTGGAAAATAATAAAGGAGTGTGATGCAAAAAGTGTGCCTCACATACAGGGCTCCACCTCATTATCCCATGAGTCACAGCTGAGCAGATTGCTAACAGAGCTGCACCGCAGAGGGTTTCCATGCTGTTCAGTACCTCAGTCTCAGCCCGTTTGGTTAAAACAGGCAATTTAAGAATTTAAAGTAATGTGTTGCATCGCTCAGGGTGTCGTTTTTTGTTTGTTTGTTTTTTGCAATGTCTCACTCTTAACATGACACAGCAGGGATTTTTCCACTAGCCCCAGAGGTTTTAGTTCCTCTGTAAGCCAGCAGCATGAACACACTGACACCTTATATTCAGGATTCATGGCTTTCTTAGGGATGGTTATGCATGCTTCAGTGCAGGGTTTTATCACTTAGGCAAGGAAATAATAATAAGTTAATTTAAAAAAAAATAAAATCCAATGGTAAAACATTTACGTCTTCTTACCACTGGAGCCTTTACCTTATTATTATGAACCAAATGCACCATTAACGTCACCAACTGAGGTAAGTCTTTGCTTAAAGAAGAAGAGGAAGGGTATAAATGGGAATGGTGAGAGAAAGACGATATCAAGAGAAGCCAAAAGAGGTAGCTCACTTCTTCACTTCCCCCTCATTTCAAAAGCATGGGAGAAAACTATTAACAGCTTGGCCACAAGGTGGAGCCGCTGTTCTCTTAAAAACTCCACCTTCCACAAAGTGACCTCTCAGACAAACCTCAGCGTTCAGCTCAGACGCCCATAGAAGCTTGTTGCCATCACTTAAAAAAACAAACAAAAAAAAAAACAAAAAACTTTTTGCTACCTGTAACTTAAAAATCTGAGTTATAATCTCAAAATTTCAAGTTATTTTCTCATAAGTTTGAGTTAGTGAGACCAGAGATTATAGCCCAAAATGGTGATTTATAGATGGCAAGACCTTGTTTTCTTCTGTAGGCACCTTCATCGTCATCGCTGAACACTGTTTATCTCCATTTATCTGTGAGGGTTTGTAGCAAAAAACAAAAACAAAAACCAAGACATACTAAAGTGTCCCTTAGGGAAAACACGCAGAGGTCCCACTTGAACATTTTTCACATACCACCTGATTTTTGTGGGTTATTTTTAATAACAGGTGCAGGAATGACAGGGGTGAAGTTTGTGACCTTTGGTAAAAGTATAGAGTAAAAAACAACAAAAAACAACAGGTGTGGTGCTTTGAGTACAAGAGAGTAAATTCCTGTTCATTCACTGTCGTATTTCCCAGAGGCTTTTACAACCTGGCAGGACAAAGAAAAAAAAAAAAACATCTTGAGGATGTTTTGAACACATCTGAAACAAACCTAAGATACTTCATAGACCCACACAGCAGCAACACCTTCATGAACAGTTTTCTCAGTATGAAAATGGGAGAGCGTTGAGTAAGAGACTGCGGTTAAATAAATACAAAGCAGCGTTGGCAACCGACTGTTAACTCGAAATATAAAGTAGAAAAAGTCAAAAAAGAAACAAAAACTATACATAGTAGGTTTCTCCTCTTTTCCTAGCTGTCCTCGAATGCACCGTATGTTTCCTCCTTAGCGGACCAAAATCTTAGAGGGAGACGACTCCCCTCATACAATCATCTCACAGGAGAACAGGGGCCCCGAGTCCAGCAGGTAAACCTGCTGCCCTGTTGGTCTTTTTCCGTGGCATGAACGAGAGAGTGTGTGTGGAGAGACGGAGAGAAAGAGATAGAGAGATGTTTCAGTTCGTCTCACTCGTTTTGTCTTCAGTCTGTTTGTCCTGGAGGAGAGTTATGAGCGACTCCCACGCTGCCTGGCACTGCGCAGGGCGGAGAAGGACGAAGAGTCGGCCGACGTGGGGAAAGAATGAGGTAAAAGGGAAAGATTGGAATTATTTAGGTGAGTTCTGAGGCTGCTCTGAAAGATTTATGTTTGTAAAAGTCATGTTTTCACAGTGAGAGCTCAGAAATCTGTACAGTGATTCCACACATCTGCCACAGAGGCTGCTGAGGATCTACCAGATAATAAAAAAAAGTCAGATGGCTCTAGCACTCACACATGAGTACAAAACAGTCTCTACGGGCTAATGAGCGAATGCGCTTGAACAGTTTCAGAGAAATTTCAGGGAGGATAAGGCTAACAAACTAAATACTGTTTGTTATTTTTATGCATTGAAAAATAAACATACACAAGATCATGAGATCATGAGAAGAACAAATAAACAACCTTTGTAATTAAAGCACATGAAAGAAACAAGATGAGAATTTGTAGTCCATCTTCTTGAGATCATTATATTGTTAGCAAGTCTTTCACACCTTTCCTAGGCCTCATGACATCCTACAGTTGTAGTCAAGAAAACGGGACAGGAGGTAATTATGTGGACTGATTGCACGCCTGCTCATCCTAAGCATGTGCGTTTTCCACGTAGAGAAAACCAAAAACAAGGTGAGAGTTGTGCGTAATCAGTGCAACGACGGCGACCAACAGTTAAAGTTCATTTATAGTAATACTGAGTTGTGCTCGCATCATTAAATAATATTTCTCTAGTCTACATAAACTTTTTTTTAAACTCAAATAATAAGAAACTGAAAAAATGAACCTGTTTTTTATATCTTAAATTAAGTGCAGACTCTGTACGCATGAATAGATGGGATCACTTTGGAGAGAGGTTAGTGTTTGTCTTCTTGTCATCTGTTGACCCTTCCCCCCCCCCCCGACGGCTGCACATCATTTAGCGTCTCCCTAACTGCTCCACTGTTTTCAGTCTTTATGCCACTATAAAACTGGAAACACTGGTATCAGTGGGAGTGTCTCCGGTGACCTTTAAGAACAGCTCGTGTGCTGCCTGAGGCTAAAAGCTGGAGTGTTTTTACAGAAATTACACAGGCGTACCTTTTCATAATGGGTGACGTTTTTGTCGGCCATGCCGGTGAGAAGCTGCTTGAAGTCTTGTCTCTTGTTGCTCTGCCAGCGCTCCCAGTCTGCCTTCAGGTCAGCATTGAAACACTCCATTTTGTCCTGGCATTTCTCTACCTCCGCTGGTATCTGGTATAACACAAACAACATCAGCTACAGGAGCCATAGGGGACATAATACAGGACTAATTTACAGGACAAGAATCACAAACAACATCGCCGCTCGAGCGGTGCAGGAGCGTTGGTGGGGATGGGGTGTGTATTAAATCCTGTGATGTTTGTATGGGCAAAAGATAAAAATGAACAACTTTATTTAACATCCGACAAATCTAACCTGGTCACCTGAAGAATGATCTCTTAACTTGTAATTTATTAAGTTTTCAATTCTAAGAATGCCAGTGAAAAGTAAAGACGCTCCCAGAAGTGACAAATGCAGAAACGGCAGATTCAGATGAAAGGAAGGGGAAGGCTCACGGGCGTTCTGTCCTCTTGTTTGCGCAATACGGCTGCTTCTAGACGGCCTTCGTACTCCGCTTGGCTCTGGTCTCGCTTCCTTAAAACATTCTGTAAACAGACAGAGAAGGTCATACGTTTTATTTTGCACCCTTAATGTGACACTGTCCGAAGTATTTTATAAGAAAGACAACATGTGCAAACTGTTAAACTGAGACAGAGATGCTGAATCAGGAGCTTGGCGAGGACAGGACATGACACATGCAGAATCTCACACCATACTTCCTCTATTCAGGTTCAAAGGTGATGAAAGCAGTCGCTGCTCGACTGTGTGCAGGCAGAAGGACTCGCACTTTATGCTGTTCTGGGTAAATTTCTGCCCCCGCGTATCTTCCTTATGTTCTCCGCTATAAATAAATGAAACTAATCCACGGTTAAACATTACACATTTTTAAGCTTGTGCCTGCGAACCGAGCAGAACTGCCGTTTCCACTCTTTTCCATCCAAAACCTATAAATGTGTTTACAGTGGAAAACTTCAGTAGAACTTTCCTCTGCTAATTTTAGCTCAGCAAACCAGACATCTTTTTTTCTTTTTAGTTTGGAAAGAAACAGGCAAAAATATTTTAATTTCACATAAGTTTGCTTCTTTTTGTCACTAGGTTTGAGACAATGACACGGTTTTTGTAGTTTTGCCTCTCTCTGCCTGCACAGTCGAGATGTGGTTGAAGTGCAGATGTTCTGCTTTAATTCTGGTTTAACAAAATAACTGTTGAGGAATATTGCTATGTTTATACACAGACCCCACATCTCCACAGGCTCAAAACTAACTGGACAAGCTAACATCATTTTATGAGGATTGTCATGAAACCCTTTTGCAGTCAATGACCACCCAAAGTGTAGAACCTATGGACATCACAAAAAGCTGTGTTTCCCTTCCAGGCCTTTATTTTATCCTTCAGTGGGTTTTTTGCCTTCAGTAACTGAAAAGCACGCTCTGGAGTGACATCAGGTTGACTTTTAAAAACATTCCCTTTCTTTGCCTTGAGAAACCCCCTGGTTGTTTTGCTTTGCGTCATTATCCATTTGTACTGTTAAACACTGTCTGATCAGTTCTGCCCCATTTTGCTGAGTGTACGGCCCTGTATGACTCCCAATTCACCCTGCTCGTCTATCAGCAGCATCAATACACATTAGTGCCCTGGTTTCACAGGCAGCCATAACAGATGATGTTGTATGCTCCAGGTCAGGAGCCGTTTTTGTTTCACTTCCCATCATCCCATCATTCTGGTAAACGGTTCATCTATGCAAAGAAGTTTTTTGGCCAATACTAATCTGGTCCTCGTGCTCCAGAGTGTAACCAGTGGTTTGCGTCTTGTTGTAAACCCTCTTTATTTACACTCATGAAGGCATCTCTTGATTTTAGACCTTGACAATGATGTACGCACCATCTCAAGAGTGTTCTTGGCTTAGTTAGATGTTGTGAAGGGAGGTTTTCTTGGCCATGGAAATAATTCTGTCATCATCGACTTCAGTTGTTTTCTGTGCTCTTTCGGGTCTTTTGGTTTTGATGAGCTTGCCAGGGCTTTCATTCTTTTCAAGCAAGTTAAGCAACTCTCTCGCTTTGTCTTTTCAGCCTAACAATCGCTTTTTTCACTTGCATATCTCTTTGGACTTCATGTTGATCTTTTATCTGTCATGAAATAACAAGAGAACAGGCCTCATCTGGCCATGAATGTTATCATCAGCCAATTAATTACTATGAGTTAGTATAAAATGTCCAAAAAATTCTAAACAGTTAACGCTAAATTTTTGTTTAACCTACACCCGGGGACTAATTAGCAGAAATTAGAACACTTTATTTTGTTCCCTTTTCTTGACACATCAAGCAGACGTTACACGTTTTTAGTGCCACCAACTCCCTACCTTCATTGATTCGATGTAGAGAATGTATTCTCTGAGCACGGGTAGAAAGTCCTGGCCCATGTTCTCGCTCATGTCCTCCAGCGCGCCGCAGCACGTCGTCACACAGCCAGCCACGCCCTCCAGAGGGCGCTGCAGCTCCTCCTCTGACCCCACCCAACTGGCATAGACTGTACCATACTCGCGTAGCTCAGTTAGATACTCTAGTCGAGAGATGGGGTGAAAGAGTTGGTTAGGTCAGATCTGACTTCTTAAAGTCAGAGTTACTGCAGAGTACTAGTGCTGGGAAATAAATCACAGCAAAGCCACAAGCATAGTTTTTTTTTTTACACTATTGTTTTTAACTTATTTTCTGTACAGCACTTTGGTCTTGTGCTGGGTATTTTAAAGTGCTTTATAAAAAAAATTGGATTGGATTACACTCCATCACCTCACAGGTCTTTATTATTTACAGTCATCAGTTTCCATCTTATCTCCTCTAACAAGGCCGCCGCGGACAGCCACTGGTCTACAACTTGAACAGATGGTGCCGAGCAGCACTTCACGTGGCTGGTGGCAGTTATTTACACAGTCACTTTTCATGCATGAGTTAGGCCTGCAGTTATCAACCACAAGGCCCAAAGGTCTGTGGATTCCTCTTCAAACAAACACACTCCACAGTCAATACTGCATATCAACTCATCCTAAAACTCATTGCTTGTGTCCCCGGTACAGACTGGACGATCGCACATGAAATTCAAACGCCGATGCTACAAAATGCTACCAGCAAAATGGCCAAGAAACGTAATATAAAGAGCAAGCTCCAATGCACTATATGCACTCGTTGCTTGCTGGTGCCTAAAATACACATTTGGAAGAAGTAGCCTCGATGAAGTTCATCTGTAACCACAAGCACAGTGGTAAACATACAAATAGCTCCTCTATAGTCACTGAGGCTACGCTGCAAAGAGCACAGCACCATATGAATTTGGCTGCTTCCTGCGTGTGCCTAAAATACACGAATGGGGTAAGCAACTCTAGAGAATTTAACTCTTTATCCAGCCATAGTGCTTTATACATCTAAGGGGCAGCATGGAGTTTAATATATTTGGTAAAATAAAAACATCCTATACAAACGAAAGCTTCTCTTCTGGTTTTTAGCTTCTTCTTTTTTTTTTATGATTCAGCATAATTATTTCTCCTTTTGTGGGTTTAATTTAGAATGGAAAAAAATAGATAAACAGTTCACCATATGTAACAGCAAAGGTGTCGGGGACTTTTGATGATGATACGAGCCTCCTACGCCTCCTACATGAGGTATTTCAGGCATGTCCAGCTAAGAGAAGACCACTGGCCAGCCAGGACACTCTGAATAGGTTATGTCTCCCTGGCTAGCCTACAAACACCTCAGATTCTCTCCAGAAAAGCTGGGCAGGTGACTGATGAAAGGCATGTAAGGGCATCTGTGCTCAGACTTCTCTGGAAAATAGATGAAGGAGGAAGAATTATCATGCTTAAATAATATTTCCTCGGCCCCTTACCTGATTGCTCTTTGAGGATCCTCTGAGCGATCCGGTCGATGGTTCCCAGTTTCTGGTTAAAGGTGTCCAGGTACTCTCCCATGGCGCAGAACTCAGGAGGTCGCACTCGCAGCTTGTAGCCTCCAGCCACGTTCTTCACAGACTCACCCACTTTGGATAGCAGGGCCAGACCCTGACGTTTGTTGAGGTCCTGCGAGCAACAGCATGATCTTGATATAAATAGGCAGCCACATAAGTTTCAAAAGGTTAGACAGTAAAGAAAATATGATGGTAATCGTGTCTCCTCTCCTCTTCTCAGTGGAGATCGAGTATTGGTGGCGATTAAGACCATTTGAAGGTCTTTCGTCTTAAAGAGAGCAACAAAAACTTTGCTTAAAGACATTTTAAGCAAGGAAATAAGAGGTCTAAATTTTGTGGTTTTATATTTTTCTGAAAGCTTACAGCTGAGGTTGAGCCTTTTGAATTTTCATTTATCACGCAACAGCACTCATGATTTTCCTTTCTTTTTGACCTATATTCATATATTAGTGGGACTGCTTTTCTTCATGGGAGACCCCCATCTCACCTTGGCAGACAGGAAAGCATTTAGATGAGGGTTGAAGGAGAGGACGGGGTGGTCTGCAACTCGTTTCAGGAACTTGTCCAGGGCCTTCATCCTCGTCTCCACAAACTCCTCGGAAAAACGATCGACCACGCCCTTCATCACAAACTTCTCTGGTAACGGCTGGAGATGGGAGGACGACGGCAGAGCGGGGACAAGACCGGAGTGCAAAAGAGAGCGTGAGAGGTTTCTAATTGGCAAGTGGCACAGCTGGTTGCAACAAAGCTCGTGTAACCTACTGGGATGAGGTGGGTCGGCTGGCTGTCCTCCAGCTTGGTCCTCAGCCAGTCAAAGTCCTGATAGCGCCGCCGAACAGAGTAGTCCGGCAGGTCAAACTCTATCCGTGTTGTCTGAGGAAGAACACACACAAACATTTCTAAATGAAATTCTTCATATAAAAAAAAGGAAGAAAGAGCTAGAAAAATCCAGCATGTGACAAGGTGGTAAAGTCAAACAGGTCCATGAACGCAGCCTTTTGTGGCCAAGTAAATTTTACACCGTTTGTGAGTTATTTTGTAACAGTTTAAGTTAATTTAGAAAGAAAGAAATGGGAAAATCATTTAGTATTCACACTAGGCAGTGCATGTGTACACACACAAAAATGCACAAAATAAATTGCACCAGGCAATCTGTCACATAATTGTCCCTTTGTTTCACTGTGGGTTCAGAATTTGGTGTCCATGCCTTTCTAACAATGGACAATGCAATAACAACAGCTTTACAAACAAAAAACTCATATACACATAAAAGTGTAGATTTAACAGATTTAACACATGATTTCTGCTCCAGCATCCATTTCTCTCTTTGTCTGGAGGTGGCAACATTCTCTTGCCTGCTGCTGCTCCTGTGACAAAAGCTGGCAACTATAACTAATGTACATTTCTACATCACAGTATTTTTGAGATAAAACATCAGTGTGTCTGTGGCTTTAAACTGGAGGTTAACAACAGCAATCTCTTAAAACATCTCTTAAAACAGCAGAAATTAAGAGATGTGAAAACTGAATTTAGAAAAAAAAAAAAGGGGGCTCAGTGATTAAACAGACAAAATACACCCACTGCAATATATAAGAGTCTATGAGCTGTCACCATGTAACCTTTCACAGCTTCATCAAGAAAAGCCTGATTCCTATCTACACATCTTAAGTTGTTAAAGTGCTCTGTGGACAAAGCCCATACAAATGTGTCAAGTGTATTTTCCTCTGTTTACATCCTTGTTAGGTAGCTTCCCTACCTGTGCTGCTGCACTGCTACACAGTCATAAAAACAATGCACTGCAAGTCAAAAACACCACAGAGTATCTTTAACTTACACCTTCCTCACTGGTATGTTTTTCTAATTAAATATTCATTTTAACACTACAGCACAGGATTTTTCAGAACCTCCAGCAGCTGCATTAAAGCTCTGCGCCATCATTAAATGCAGGTCGAAGAAAAAAGGGAAAAAAAATACAAGAAAACACTAAATAAAAGTTTAATTAAGCAATTATTTTCTATAAAATAAAACAGAGTTTGTTCACATTATCATGACACCAGCCTGTAGCAGACCTTGGTGGAGACTCTGTAAGTGATGTAGGTCTCCATGGTGGAGACGTGTTTCTTTGGGTCGTCGACAGTGACGAAAAGGTCGTGGGTTTCTGTGTCGGCGTAGGGGTCCCTGCCATCTGAGTCCAAGTCGTCGTCCAGCTGCAGCCTGTTGAACAGCACGGACGCAGAAGCCGGACTCGGCGTCTCAACCGGCGTCCCGTTGGTCAGCCCCACTTCCTGCATGTGAACAGATAACCACAACATCATGACACCAAAATACAGATGCTGCACTCTGCAAACAAAGAGTAAAACACAGATCCCGATGCTGCCACTGCAGTTTTTTTTCCCTCTCTGTCAATGGCGCTCTTGTTAGGCCCGTGCAAACATCCTACATCTCCTACACTGTCCTAACTGAATGATGGATAATGGGAGGGAAACAAACAGCTCTGGCATGAAATACTGAGAATTTTTTTTTATCTTATCTTCCACGTAAATATATAAAAGTCACTGCTTTCCAAGGGCCTTACTTAAGAAATAATAGTTTAGAAGACTAACTAAGAGGTGCTGCTAACAGTAGAGGTGCAGTCTCAGGAGTGCACTGGGCCAATATCCCGCACTGTATGTTGGGAGAAAATTGATCATGAATTATTAAAGCTGTACTGGCATGGAATTGAAGTTGAGAAGATTTTAATGCTGTTCTATTATCTTTTTGTTGAGCACTTTTGGATGCATATTGCAGGAAAACGCATGTATTCTTTTATTTTTATTTATTAGTCCTTTATTTATCCAGGTAAAAAAAATCTCATTTCCAAGAGAGACCTGGCATCATGGCAACAAAAGTCAAAATACATGTACCACATAAGTATATAACACTTAAAACAAATACAATATCCCATACAAACATGTGAAAAATATACAATAACAGATCAAATTAAGAGCGACATTAAAAACAATCACATTGAGTAAAAGAGTTATTCTCTCGTTCCTTTAAGATGGACTTAAACTCCCCCAAGGTAACCAATTCTGATACTTTCAGTTCCTTCTCCAGATTCAGATCCAGGAAGCAGGGGCAGCGTATCTAAAAGCCTTTTCCCCCAATTCTGTTCTGATTCTTGTCTAGAAACATGTAAATAAGGGGTGAAAATATCAGTGGTGCAACCAAAAACTGCACAAAGGATCATTTTTGTTAGCAGGAAACAACATAACACAAACAGTTTTATTATGGACCGCTGGAATGAGGACTTGTAATGTAACATTTGATTTTCTGTGAACTTCTGGTGACAAATCTCAGCGGCTGTCAGAGTCTTCTATGGCATCACATGAGAAAAGGAACTACTTTCGTTGTGTGAGAGGCTCATGTTCAAGCACAATTACCTTTTCTTTAAAAAGAAAAAGAAAAAAAGAAAAAGAGGGTCTGTGGATAAATTTCTACTTCAATCGCTGTCAAAAGAAGTGCTTTCCCTCAGTTTGTCCACACAGTTTCTTCACACTGCTTTCACTCATTGCTGTGCACACAGGAAACACACACACGGGCGCTGATGCTGTAAATTCTCTCTTTTTTTTTTTAAACACTTTGGTGCTAACCTGCTTTGGTAATCACAGTTGAGATAATTGCATTGGGCTGATGTTAATAAGCAACAGGAGAGTCCAGTACGCACTGACAGTGAGGAGGAAAATAAGAAAACTGTATGTGTCTAACAGACACGGCAGAGCTGACAGATGTTTGTGACAACCAGTCCCGGCATTGTGGCCAATCAGCAGATATTTAGAGCACAGGTGTTACTAAATACATCAAGTGCCACGACAGCATGTCAGTGAGTCACCAAGCACCGAATGGAATTTAACCCTCACCATCATCAATGTAATATTTCCACCTGAGCTTTTTTTTGTTATGGACATGTTTGCATATTTTAAACACTTATGGTCACGCCTAAAATATGAACTTGCCAACTTAAAAAAAATTATACATGTTTATGTTAACACAAACTACCTGTGCCTGTTTTTGCAGGTTAAAGCTGCAGCAAGTAGGACCTATGCTGCTGTGATCAGTTGTTTTGCTGTCCCAATGCCTGCAATTGTGCCACTTGTGAACTTGCTAAATTTGCTCATGCAACCACTTTCATACTCTCTCTCAGACCTCAAAGTGACACAATGTAAATCCTTGCTTTGTCCTATCAACAGCCCAGATCTCAAAATAATCAAATGAACATCAAAATCAGTAATAAAGAAAATGTGCACTTCAATTTTTATGTGACTGATCCAATCTAGCACCACTTTCATACCCCTCCCTACAGACCAACATGGGCACACGCCTATTAGATAAATCTGTTGCATCGGTACACACACCGACAGATGCAATTGGGATTTTTAATCATAAAAGAAAGCCTCCATCTGTCATTATCTTTTTATACATATGATGTGTTATTGCTCACCTGCCCACCCTCAAATTTTTTTGCCGTGGATGTTTGTGTATTTTTCAAGATTGGGCGTCCATCTCCCCCACAGACTTTGGGATCGAACCTTTGACTCATCACATTTGCGTTTGTCCACTCTACCTGAGTGAATTCTACTTCCTTTGCACTTTTTTGCTCTTTGTACTGTTCACCTGATCTGGTCTGAAACAGCCTGTGATTGTCCAAAGTCTTCCATCATTGACCAGAGTTTATGAAGCCTGAAAACAGACAGCAAGGGAGGTGCAGGAGTCCAGTTCCCTTTTGATTAGTTCCCACTCAGACCACTTGAGCTGCAGTATGCTTAATGGGTTATTGTGGTGTTTGTTTCCTACAGCTTCTTTAAGGAACTAAAAGCACCCTTAGGCATGCAATTTCGGTGTTTAACATTATACACCAGATCCTAAGAAAAATAAGATCTCTTATCTAAATAGAATGATATTAGACCTGCTCTGGAGCCTGTGGCATTTCCATTTTGTTAAAATGACTGGACAAATGGTTTGACAGGAGCCAGACCCATTTGGCCTGGGTAATCATGTACAAGGAAAAGCCACAACCATAATGATGCCAAGAAGCTTCATACTGGCAGTATTACAGCATCTCCTGTAGGCAATAATTAACCTCAGTATCAAAGTGGTTGCTACAGTTGTTACTACAGTAAACACAGCAGCAGCAGAAGCAGGGAGAATAAAAGCCATGTGATATGCTTGGATGGCCCAACTTTGTTTACTCAGCTCACCGGGGTTGAGATGGATGCCATGCCCACGTACACACATAATCCATCTTAAATACGGTTTTACTTGCGAGTTTGTGTCGATTAATTTGGGCAAGATATCCAAACTAGGTGAATTTGCTGTTTCAGCACTGATTTAGTGGCAGACTCAGAGGGTTCAGCCATGTGCTCTAAAACCTCAAATGCAAACAGAAATGAGTGTTTTCCACAGTTTCCTCTTTAAACTTGCATCGGTTTTCTCCTACTTATTAACAGGGGGAATGATAAACACTGGCGTCAGCCGTAAAACACTTTAATCAAAGAGGGGTTTTGTTTGGGTAAGCGTCCTCTTTCCATCCCCCACCGTCGGTGAAGCCCCATCAGATCCTACCTTATCCCTTCCACCGCTGACGGTGACATCTGGCCCGGGGGAGAGCGGCTCCTCGGCGGCGGACAGCGGGTGGAGAATCTCCGTGATGGGCTTTTGCCCCGAGCTGGCCAGGCCTCTCGGAGCGCTGATACTCATTGCGTGGAAGGCGGGAAGACGTGGCCGGGTATCTAAGGAGGTAACGGCTGTCCGTTTCTCCGCGGCCGTTACGGTTCTGGAGACAAAAAAGAGGCTTTCCCCCCCTCCTCCGTTCAGGGTCTCTTCAGCTGAGATGTTTCACTGGTTGCTTGACCACAACTGTCAGCTGACTCCTACTGCGCAGTTCCGGAAGTTAAACGAGAAGAACCTGGATGTAAACATGTCAGTCACGTGACAAATGACGAGGGAATCGCTGAAGATCGTCTACTAAGAAGATGTACGAACAGATTTGCAAGCAGATTTATATTTTACAGAAATACATGAAGAAACAAAACAGGTTATAGTTTACAAATGGCCCAGGAAAAAAAACACAAGAAGCTAAGTCAAAATTTTAAATTATTACTATATCAAAATTGCAGGTTATTGTCCTCAGATTTCAGGTTATCTCAAATTTTTAAGTTATATGCCTCAGAGTTTTGAGTTATTATGTCAGAATTCCCACTATGTCTGAAAATTTCAAGTAATGTATCTCAAAATGTCTTGTTACTATCCCAAATTCTTATTTAAATATAAAGAAATCAATTAGTTGATTATATATATATATATATATATATATATATATATATATATATATATATATATATATATATATATATACTTTTTAAAATTTCCTGAATAAAGGCAGAGTGGGTCCTCTTTCCTTTGCAGTCTTTTGTAATTGTGAAACCGGTACACGCGTTTAAGAAACAAAAATGCGGTGATGCACAGATACACAGTCGAGAGTTTTATCGTCTGTTACGAAGACACTTGCTGAGGTGTCCATCACCAAGTCCTCCTGTATGGTCTATTCTCTCTAACTAACTTACATTAATCACCGTTGAGGACTTTTACCGATGAGCAGTTTCCAGTAGCGTCGAAACAATCGCAGCGGGAAGGAAACACCAAGCATTTGACCGTTAATATAACCTGTTTGGGGTTTTTTGGTGTCCGCTGTTGACCTCTCCGACTCTCTGAGATGACTACTAATCCTCCAGGACAAGGTAATTCATTTGTTTTGGGTCATTTAAGTTCTTGAGAATCGGCTGCTGAATACAGGGGCGTAACTACCAGCTCTGGATACCCTGAAACAGCCCCCTCCATGAGGGAGGAATAGGGCAAGAACCTCGAAGAATGGGAAGCGGATTTATCAGTTAACTTAGACCAAAACTTCTGGTCTCAGATATGCTTAAAAACCTTTTATTTAATTAGAAATCCCAGTCTTCAATTAATTCAATACAAAATACTACATAGAGTGCACTATACAGGTCATCGGATGTTCAAGATGGGCTTTACGTCTACCAACAACTGCTCACACTGTCAAACCAATACACCGGACAATTATATCCACGCTCTTTGGTTCTGTCCACCAGTTCAGAAGTTTTGGCGCGAGATATGTGAAGACTTATCAAAGTGTCTGAAATGTAACATTCCAATTTCCCCTTTAGTGTGTTTGTTGGGCAGCTTAGATAATGTCACTACAGAAAAGAATATCGCCCATATGGTTTTCACTGCCCTATGCATAGCCAAGAAAACAGTCCTCATGAACTGGAAAAATAAAAATAATCTTAATTCTAACCAATATAGAAATTATCTAATAGGTTACATTAGTCTTGATACAGCCTCTGCCACCACATCAGATCAATTGCTCTGGGCTCCTTTGATCAGCTCCATCACCTAGTGGGGGTGGGGGGTCATAGTTTGGTCCTACCTTCGCCGTTGTGATTGGTGTGGGGGTAGGGACAGGCTTGGGGCGTCGGGGGGTTCCCCAGAAGCGTCTTCCTTGGAGGGCCCAACCCGGGGTTGCGGTCATGGCCTGTTAAGGGCTCTGTTGGCTCTTAGGTGACTGTTTCCTCGTGGCTGCGTGCAGCGGGGCTAGGGGAGGGTCTGTGCTGACGGACGTGGGTTACTGACCTGGGAGCCTGGCTGTCCCTGGTTGTGTCCAGGGCAGGCGGGGTTCTGGGGGTGCTCGTCTCTGGGCTGGGGCCATGGCTGGGCCTTGGGGGCTTGGGTCCTGGTTGGTGTGTCGCCAGGGTTGTGGGTGTGTGGGTGCATGGGGGCCCAGCCCTGGAACAGGGTGCCGCCGGTGCATCAAGCCACCTGGGGGGCTCTTCAACTGGTGGGGGAGGCTTTTACATCTTACAGGATGTCTCCTCTCTCCAGGAAGTGACTCTGCAGGTGGGGAGAGATATAGGAGAGGTGGAGGAAGATCTCAGCCTGGGTGTCTATTGTCTTGTGTAGTCTGGAAGATAAGTGGAAGACGGGGTGGGTGCAGTTTTCTCTGCGGTGGGGTCAGGTGGGCTGCCCCAGGCTCTGTGGGGCCGGGCGGCACTGCTGAACTGGGCCCCCAGTCCGGATGGGCCTGGGCCCCCTTTCCCTGGTGGGGAGCTGGCCCCAGGGAGGGGCCACTCGCCCCTCCCTTCCTTCCTTCCCCATCTCCAGCTGCCTCCCTCTTCCCGCGCCACCACAATCACCCCCACATGCAGGGCCTTGGGGTAAAGATGTGTCACCAAGGTGCAGGGGAGGCATCCCCCCCCCCCCCCCGTCCCCCGTCCCCTTCTGGCTGCCTGTGCCTCAATTTTATCCCACAACTTAGACATTCACATTACTCACACTCTCATAACACATACATATAGGACCTTGGTGCTGGGCACGCTACACGGAATCCAAAAGACCATCAGGGTGTACACCTCACCCCTGGCATCGTTGCCCACCTCTCAATTTTAAATACACGTAGACATTGAGGGCTATCAGGAGGGGCTATGCGCTTACCTGCTGCTCTCTGGCAGGTAGCTCCATGCCCTCCTGGGTTTTAAAGGCACCTTAGAACACACATGCATCAACACTACATAAGAGCGGGTGGAGGGAGGTTTGGAGTCTTCTCTCACCCCCGTTCTCTGCAGCCTGTTGGAGCGGGGGGGCTAGGAGGAGTTGGCCGTCCGACTGGGGTCTGGAATGTGGGGCCTCCCTGCTGCTGCTGAGTCGGGGCGGTCTGCCTCTCCCCACCCCAGGGAAAAGGGTAACACCACCTGGGTCTGGGTGCAGTTTCCCCCTCCAGGGGCAGGGGGACCTAGACCCGGGGCTTAGAGTACGCTTGGGGAGTGTGATTGTGTGTACAGTGTCTCTTTATGTCTGTCTCCACGTTGGGTGAGTGCTGAGTAATTGCATATGAGAGCACGAGGGTGGGAATGGATGTTTGTATCTGTGTGTGCCTGTTTGTCTGTGTCCATATGTCAGGTTGGGTATCAGACGCCACCTCTCTGGGGACATCTCAGGCCCTCCAAGGTTTGGAGGCCTATCTCCCCCCACCACTCCCCCTGCCAGTGGCAGACGCCCTCAGACATCGGTGCGTTGGTGGTTCTTTGTGTTCGGGGATGGGCGTCCAGGTACACACCGGCTCACTTCTGGTGGGTGCTTGTCGGAGCCTGGGGCTCGCTCGGGCTCCTTCGGGGGTGGGGTGCCCTCGGCCTGGGGCTTGGTCACTCTGGCACAGCTGGCTGCGGCGGAGCTTACAGGCACGTCACTGCAACCCCCCCCCCTGGCTTCTGCTCCGCGGCTGCTGAGTGAGCCCTCATCTGGGACTCTCCTCAGCTCTTTCTGGGACAGTGGCGCGGCTGCCCCTCTGTTGGTTTTCCTTGGTCTCTTGTGTTCTGGGGGCCTCTGGATGTCTGGAGCCTTGATCTCCTCCATACCTGCTTCATGCCCTGGAGGACGGGGCTGTGGCTCCCCACACCCTCTAGCAGATCATTACATGAAGGAACCTGTTAAATACAAGCGCACTCACGCTCACAGGTGTACACACGGGTGCTCACACACACAAACTACACTCTTTTTGGCTGCTACCTCAAAGCACACTGTGCGCTGTCGATCTTACGTGCTGCACAATAATATTTAATATTTAGTATTTACTGTTATCTTCACATAGATCATCGCGATGATGTTGTTTATTATATTGCTCTCTTTTTCTTTGCTTGTTATCTCTTTTTTTCTTTCTCAACAGGTGATCCAGGTGACTGATATGTGTATTTTTTGTCTGTTTGTTTTGTTGGTTTTTGCCCTTTATCACCGCCCCTCTTCCCCGCTCTTTTTCTTTCCCTCTTTCTTTCTCCCTTTTCTTTTCTCCAGTCAAGTCTGTCCCATGTTCAGCAAATGAAAACAAAATAAACAATAAAAGCAAAGGTGAATCAAATAGACCAATACGGCAAGGCTGGGATGGTCCATTTGGTAAAGTAAATCCATTGGGTGTCTTTCTTTGCCTTTAGACAACAATTCTGATGGCAAAAAAACCAAACGGGACAGTCAAAAAAAAAAAAGAACCTCCACGATCACAAGAATCATTTTTATTGTGTTTTCTAGTAAATCTTGCTATAAATAAGATCTTAAATAATCTTAAACACTGTTTAGCTTAATCTTTTTGGATGTTTATTCAACATTCAATTGTAATTACCCAAAAACGTGGCCATTATTAGCTGTCCCTTACTCTTTTTTTTTTTTTTTTTGGTAATACAGCCTTCCCAAACAAGACCCGGGTGGCTATATTGGCAGAGCTGGAAAAGGAAAGGAGGCGACTGATGCAGAGTCAGTCCATGAATACTCCTGGAGCCAGGTAGGTGTAGTATAGCATAATCCAAGTATTAGAAGGGGGGGGGGGGGTATTAAGTCTGTGTGTAAAGCTTACCTGGGACATTAGTATGTGTCATGATTTGATGTCCTCGTGTTGGCATTGGTCCTACAACATCATAATTACTGTTGCATATGGACCAACAACTACAACGGTGATGCAAAAACATGAAAGAGGTCATCCAAGGACAGGACACACGCAAGTTATGAAGGTAACTTTGGTTCTGTGAATTCCCAGACATCAAGTTGGATATGTCTCCTTGCACTGCATGCAGGTTGAGATACCATGTTATAGCCTACATCCAGTCTCTAGGAAGCTTCTTGAGCCGAGATGTTCCGAGTGACCAGCATGACTGGCAGTTTCCCGGGAATTCACAGAACCATATTTACCTCTTTCAGTTTAACTCCCACCTCCCTGCCAGTAGCATTAAACAAGATGGCTGGCTTGTATCGGCAGTGCAATAAGGAACAACAGCTGGACACTGTTGTACAGATTTCCCCTTGTGAAACACGTTTCATTGCCATCCGAGATGTGGAGAGACTCCTGACAAATGTGGCAAATAACATCTGAGGGAACAGGTGTGCTCACCACTCCATATGCTTATTTTATTGTAAACAGTCCAGTGGGAAAGTCGATTTTTTTTGGGACACAGCTTTTCCCCTGTTGTTTCAGTTATAACATATTAAGAGATGCTCCGAGTGTGTAAAGCTCTGTGCTGCTTCAAATCCTGAAGCCTGAACTTTAATGCCCTCATTATTATGACAAGGCGCCAGTTGCCTTTTTCTTCTCTAATGTTATGACTTCACAACAATGTGACTGGACATTTGCAGCGATGGTCCTGGAACAATAATTATGATGATGTTAGAACACCAACATATAACCTGTCATTAGTCAGGCTTAAAGAGCCGAGTTCAGGCAGAACAAAAAAGACTTTGGTAATTTTCACATGCTTCCATGCCATCTTTTCCCCTTCAACACTGTAGCATCTCGCTGGCCCGGCCCAGTGTTAAGGACTTCAGGGACAACGCAGAACAGCAGCACATCGCTGCGCAGCAGAAAGCAGCCTTGCAGGTAAGACACCAGAAACGCTACTAGAAGTGCAACCACATTACCCCTCCTCATTATGAATCTTACAGTGATTACAAGCAATCCTACACAGCATACATTAGAAGAGCCTTCTGATAGGAGCCCAACTAATACTGGATTTATTTTTTATTTTTTTAGGTGTAGGTGTGTGTGTGGGGGGGGGGGGACAGTGAGGTCATTGATCCTTAATGTTCCAGTCATTTATTTTACAAGTTTACTGCTTGACTCCACATCACTGTGTCCTCAGCTGTGATTACAGTTACAGTGATTACAGCTGGTGCTGAGCGTGTAAGAGCTAATCTGCTGGATAAACAAATGCCAGATCCCACATCTGTGATCTGAAATCCCAAATATTTTTACTAAGTGCTGGTGAATTAATCATTGGTTCAGGCATGCTGTCTCAAAGCTGCCTGATAGATCTGAGGGCAGCATTTCTTGTAAATTACAGTTACAAGAAAATACCAGTAAATACCAGCTGGGTATCACTTAGCAGTGCGTATGTGCTAATGTAGATTAGAGGTTAGATTTAAAAATGAGCTGCATTTAATCCTCCTTCTATATCATTAACAGTGGGAAATAACTATGATTTGTTATCAGGCTGGCAATATAAATTCAACCTCAACAAGTTAACTGATAAAACAGAATAAATGAAAACACAGATTCTTCATGTCATGCTGGTGGTGTGATTGCGTGTTTGGGTGGCCCTCTGCTGTCAAGCCTGTAGTTAACACCTTTATTTCTTTTCTTGCAGCATGCACATGCACATTCTTCAGGCTTCTTCATCACTCAGGACTCCTCATTTGGAAACCTCATCCTCCCAGTTCTTCCACGCCTGGAGCCCGAGTCTTGACGTTTTACATCCGATCTACCTTCTGGTGTGAGAGGCGCAGCTTTGGAACAAGCTGGGCGCACACCACGTCTCTCATCTTGGACAGCTGTTTGTGATGTCGTAAATGATCTCAGGGGAGTGTTAAATGACCTCTCTTATATTTTCATGACTAGGAAAGCTGGTTGCTGATTTTAGAAAACCTGCACAAGGGATCAGAAGACTGTTCTACATGGCCGTGAAACATTGCAGTAAAGGTTATATTTCGACTGTTTTCGTTCTGCTGTGGATAATAAAAATGTTGCATACATTAAAGATGATAACAGGAGTGCTTCTGGACTCTAACACACCCACTGATGTTCTTTGAGGGTGAAAGATATCAATTTAATAAATGGAGGAAAAAACCTTTTACCTTTACAGTCGACATATGATTTGAAGTCAATTATGTTAAAAGTCCTAAGGTGGTATTTTTCTCTGATTTTTTTTTTCTATACATAAAGTATGCAGAGGTTTTGTAGGCCTGTGCCTCAGGCAGCGCGAGCACCATACATGAAGCTGTCACTTTGACACAATGGGCAACAGTTCTCCTTTTGCCTTCATTGTTTTGATCTTGGCCTTAATGGTGTCGTCCATCGCCTGCCGACAGCGGTGGGCGTAGTGTGCCAGCGTCTCCTCCTTCTCATCCCATGGCACCAGTGCGTGAAAAACCTCTGGAGCAGCCAGGCTGAGCTCCGCTATGGCCGCCGTGCGAGAGATTGTGTTGCGGTCCACACCGATGCGGTCAAACGCCACCTTCATGGAGACACTGCGGCGAAACTCCTGGAGGGCAGCCATGTAGCGTGCTATCACACCCACCACGTTTTTCACTACCAATAAAAACAAAAAAGCAATGTTTAGCACAGCGAGTACTCCGTGACACATTTATCAGAGTGTCTCTATGTGTCCTTACTCCTGACTCGAGTGTTTTCTCCATCCCGGCTCCTCTTGCTCTTCGGGGTCCGATGGCGCTCTAGAGGATGAAGCTCCACTTCCTCAAATGAGTCAAACAGCGTTGGCAAATCAAACCCAGCTGCATCATCAGAGGACGCCATGTGTGAGCTTCCAGGTTCCACCTGAGTGGAACAACGAGGCCACCTCTTCTCTAGAAGAAAGAAAGAGAAGATGAGGACTGAAGATTTTGAGAAACCAACTAACTCTAGTTCAGTGAACGTAATTTTTGTGTAAGGTTACAAACGGCACAGATTCGTGAGCTTACCGGGGCGCAGTTTATCCTGCAGAAACTCACATATGAGTTCAGCTTTCTTCGTGAGTTCATGTTGCAGCAGTTCTTTGTCCTGCTTCAAATTGGAGATCATCTCTGTCATTTGTTGGTTTCGGCTGCGTTCTGCTAATAGTAATGCTCGCAGCTTCTCCAGCTCACTCTCGTCTTCTTCAGCTTTACAGACACACAAAAAAATTACAAACAAAAACAACGTTATGTTTTGTTCCCCTGATGGCATGAAAACATGCGAGCTGGTACCTGTGTTCTTCGTAGTGGTCTCTGTGGCAGAGCTGCATCGCTCAGCCTGCTCTGTGGTCCCTGCTGTGCAGCTGCCTCCTCCTAGTACCTCCGTCTCTGGATCCATCGATCCCTCACACCCCACATGTTGTCCATGCTGGGGCTGACAGCAAGATGAAAGAGCCTTTTTTGGCCACAGTGTTTGTGTGATTTGAGAGTATGTGTTTGGTGCCTGATGAGTTTGTAAAACACAGAC
Source organism: Aulonocara sp. 'chitande type north' Nkhata Bay (assembly GCF_057382095.1). NCBI lineage: Eukaryota > Metazoa > Chordata > Actinopteri > Cichliformes > Cichlidae > Aulonocara > Aulonocara sp. 'chitande type north' Nkhata Bay. The sequence continues at coordinate 39,852,793 of NC_141350.1, forward strand.
TAGGTCTGTCTCTGTGAGCCCAGTGTCATCGTCTTCTGCTGGGGCGGATTCCTGTTTGACCTTCTTTGCAGCGATGGCTCCTCCCTGGGCCCCGCCTCTTTTCCTAGATGGCCGGGGCTCATAGTCGCCATCCTCATCTGTGGCTGATGAATCACATGCAGCAATGTCAAAAAGCCGACCGCTGAACTCCTCGCCCTCTGATGCCGCTTCACTATAGAAGAGGTCACATGATGTTCTCACTGCAATCTGAACATTTAGAAAGAGGTGATGTCCAACTGTACAACCTTATAATCCAGTACATAATTGTCTCTATAGCTTTACTGTACAGTTCATGACAACTGTACAATTCATTTTCATGTAAGTCACCAGTTTACATCAAATTAAGCCTTAAAATTATGCATAACTTGCATGAAATCCATGGACTGTAACTTAAAGATGGCTTGTAACCACATAGCTTCCACGTTCCAAAAACAAAGCCACTGTAAAAGTGATTTAAGAGTGCATTATTTCACCAAAAATCCCACATAAAAGTAAGGCTGCAGGGATTTTCCAGTCTTGTCTGGGTTTAATCATATGTTGACAGACAAAGTATTAAAGGCTCATGAACCCACATGCTGATTATACACTGGCCCTAAGCTCATGTGAATTTGTCAGTAACCCAATTCTTTGCACATTTGCACATCCCCGTGTCATTTCAGACAATACCAGCACCTCACATCTTTACCTCACCTTACTGGTTGGACGACCTCCAGCAAACCTCTCCTGGCCTTGTCTGGTACTGGCTGAGCCGCCACAAGTGTTTGCATTTTCACCAAGGGGCCAGTGGTAGGCGTGTCCAGCCCCACAGCCCCACACAGCAATGGGGACGCTGCCACCGTGCGGACCAGATTCAGCTGTCAGCACATTGCTGTAGGAGCCACGGGTGATGTGCTGCAAGCTGGGGAGGAGGTTACAGATGGTGCCGTGGCTGTGAGCCCAGCGGACGAGTTTACACAAACTGTCCGAGGTGGTTTGAACCAGGCTGGACATCATAGGATGTCTGAAACAGAGAGCGAGAAGACGGTGTTAGAAACACTTTAATATTATTTATTTGTATCTGTTGCTAATATCACTGGCATCATAGATAAAAACTGCTTCCATCAGCTGCCTTTGCTGTTATCTTTCTTTCCTTTGCTGCTGATGCCATAAGTTTTTTTTAATAATTACTCAAGGAAATTCACATTTACAGGTGGTGCAAGTCTTGATTTGATCCATCTTAATTTTCAGCCATGTGTGACCTAAACTGAGTCCTAAGAACAGCTTCTCATATTACAGGCTCATTTATTTTTCAGTTTTTTGTGCTTTTGACTTTCTTCAATTTCAGGGTTTACATTATGCAAAATGTTTCATGTTCTTGTATATAAACTGGCGATTTAAAAAAAATCACTGTTTTCACTTTAGCAGACAAAAAAGACGTGCTGATTTTTAATGCATGTTTACCACAAATGACCACATCTAATCTGTTAGTGTTTTCCCCTTTTCTCCTCTTTAAATTATCCTCAAAGAAGACTTGTTGCTTTGCAAGTCCTATCGTGCAACAGCTGGATACTACACCTCGTAGCATGCAGCTGCTGCAATACTCAATCCCCTGATTCAGTTTACCATGGTAAAGATTACAGTCACATATTTATGAAGGCAAAATTTTCCAATTCATAAAAATAAATCTTGTCGGTTACAAGACGCCTAATTGTAGCTAGAGCAAATGAACTGTAAAAACAGAGTGTCCTTCAGTTTCCTGTTAAAAACAAGTTATATTTTATTTAAACTGGCATAAATCATCAATTTATCTTCCTCTCGATCAAATCTGTCCACGGGCAAATCCTAATTTAACAGACACAGGAAAACAAAGCACCTACAGCACATACACATGCCTCATAATTACCTTTAAAAAAGAAATCTAAATTAAACCAGGTCCATGCAGGTTTCACATAATCTGACTGTCCTCATTTATTCCGCAGCTGCCTGCAGTAAGCCAAAGCAACTCTCGGGTCTTATGTGCTGACGCGAAACACGCTTGATTAAAAATAATAATAAAAAATGTCCAGCTTTTGTTTAATTATTATCTTCTTTGTCCGGTAGGTTTAATATCGCCACAGTTGAATGAAAGGGTTGGTTTACTGCCAGCAAGTGGACGGGAGGATGAACTGTGCTCTGCTCTCAGTGGGTGATGAAACAGCGACCTCTAGTGGGCAGAGGGGGCTATTAATAAAGTACTATAATACAGTGGGGCAAAAAAGTATTTAGTCAGCCACCGATTGTGCAAGTTCCCCCACCTAAAATGATGACAGAGGTCAGTAATTTGCACCAGAGGTACACTTCAACTGTGAGAGACAGAATGTGGAAAAAAAATCCATGAATCCACATGGTAGGATTTGTAAAGAATTTATTGGTAAATCAGGGTGGAAAATAAGTATTTGGTCAATAACAAAAATACAACTCAATACTTTGTAACATAACCTTTGTTGGCAATAACAGAGGTCAAACGTTTACTATAGGTCTTTACCAGGTTTGCACACACAGTAGCTGGTATTTTGGCCCATTCCTCCATGCAGATCTTCTCGAGAGCAGTGATGTTTTGGGACTGTCGCCGAGCAACACGGACTTTCAACTCCCGCCACAGATTTTCTATGGGGTTGAGGTCTGGAGACTGGCTAGGCCACTCCAGGACTTTCAAATGCTTCTTACGGAGCCACTCCTTTGTTGCCCGGGCGGTGTGTTTTGGATCATTGTCATGTTGGAAGACCCAGCCTCGTTTCATCTTCAAAGTTCTCACTGATGGAAGGAGGTTTTGGCTCAAAATCTCACGATACATGGCCCCATTTATTCTGTCCTTAACACGGATCAGTCGTCCTGTCCCCTTGGCAGAAAAACAGCCCCATAGCATGATGTTTCCACCCCCATGCTTCACAGTAGGTATGGTGTTCTTGGGATGCAACTCAGTATTCTTCTTCCTCCAAACACGACGAGTTGAGTTTATACCAAAAAGTTCTACTTTGGTTTCATCTGACCACATGACATTCTCCCAATCCTCTGCTGTATCATCCATGTGCTCTCTGGCAAACTTCAGACGGGCCTGGACATGCACTGGCTTCAGCAGGGGAACACGTCTGGCACTGCGGGATTTGATTCCCTGCCGTTGTAGTGTGTTACTGATGGTGACCTTTGTTACTTTGGTCCCAGCTCTCTGCAGGTCATTCACCAGGTCCCCCCGTGTGGTTCTGGGATCTTTGCTCACCGTTCTCATGATCATTTTGACCCCACGGGATGAGATCTTGCGTGGAGCCCCAGATCGTGGGAGATTATCAGTGGTCTTGTATGTCTTCCATTTTCTGATGATTGCTCCCACAGTTGATTTTTTCACACCAAGCTGCTTGCCTATTGTAGATTCACTCTTCCCAGTCTGGTGCAGGTCTACAATACTTTTCCTGGTGTCCTTCGAAAGCTCTTTGGTCTTGGCCATGGCGGAGTTTGGAGTCTGACTGTTTGAGGCTGTGGACAGGTGTCTTTTATACAGATGATGAGTTCAAACAGGTGCCATTCATACAGGTAACGAGTGGGGGACAGAAAAGCGTCTTACAGAAGACGTTACAGGTCTGTGAGAGCCAGAGATTTTCCATGTTTGAGGTGACCAAATACTTATTTTCCACCCTAATTTACGAATAAATTCTTTACAAATCCTACCATGTGAATTCATGGATTTTCTTTTCACATTCTGTCTCTCACAGTTGAAGTGTACCTCTGGTGCAAATTACTGACCTCTGTCATCATTTTAGGTGGGGGAACTTGCACAATTGGTGGCTGACTAAATACTTTTTTGCCCCACTGTATATATCCTGCACATGCATATTATTTTTATTTTATTTTTGTTTTGATACAATTTAAATTATAAGAGGATGAGAAATAAAATATCCCATTCCTCCATATAGATTGTAAGACGTGTTAAAAAAACATTTAATATTTGTTTTGCCGGGTTAAAACATGTTTTTACGTATTTATATATACTTATTTTCTCCCTGACACCCAACTAAAAAGCAGTTTCACAGCAGCATAAGCAGCCAAACAAGTTGTGCTGTCACAAAAAAAATCTTCTCAGATTACAAATCAAGCGAACAGAAACTTTCAGCATGTCAAATTGATGCGAACACATCGTTCCTGCCCGGTGAAGCTGAAACATCCAGGAACTTGATGCAGACTTTACTTTAAAACACAAACAGTATTTTATTTTTAACTTTTTATCAAAGCCCAAATTAACTTTTAACGTTTAAAGTGTGTATTTTTAGCATCCTGAAGAGTGACTAGCGAATTTCTCTAATTAACATAAGGTTAGCCCGAGACCAGTTCAAAGATTACGTGTAATGACGTCATAGCCTATAAAGCAGGTTAACTGGGGCAGTTAATCTAACATACCCCGCTTGATGTGGATTGTTCCGTGTCTGGATAAATGAGTATATAAAAGCTGGAAGTTTTTTGGTTTTTAAAAGTTATTGGTCCGACTTCAGAGACTTGACTGAACGTGTTCCTGGCTCCACCCTCCGTTAGTCAGCCTGTGTAACTACGTGTTAGTGCTGGTGCCTTTAACTTACAAGCATCTTGGAGAGAGGAGGGGAAAAAAAGAGGACTTTCCCCCCGGCTTTTATCTTAGGGAAAGACGGCTATCCTGCCGTCGCAAGTTTGTTGGCTTTAAACTTGAATAGCCGGTGTCTTTCCGTAAGGGAGAAAAAAGGACAGGTTTTGAATGCGTTTTCGGACTTGGATTAAGTTGTGCATGGAAACTAATGATATTTGAACCCGCGGAAAGGAGAGAGAGGAGGTGGGTGTCGGATACAGGACTACTTTTGCGTGTCCGTCTTATTCTTTTGCGCGTGGATCACAGATACAAGCGTGTTTAATTTGGTCAAAGGTGGAATGGTTTGTTTTTTGTTTTTACCATAAAACTTCCTAAATCTGATTAAAGCTGCACAGATCCTAAAGGTTTAATCGTGCTGGAAGACATAACATTTTCGAGGAAGCTTTGAGAATCAGAACCAGAAATATATATCTATATATAGAGATATAAATATATAAAAAATATATTGCAGCAGTATTGAAATTATGGCGCTGAAGGCCAAAGTGTTGTACGATTTCCACTCTGAAAATCCAGGAGAGATCTCCATAGCAGAGAATGAGGTGGTGACTCTGTTTAGCGAGGAGGAGCTGGAGGGTTGGCTGGAGGGGGAGAACAGCAAGGGGGAGGCTGGCCTCTTCCCTGCCTCTTATGTTGAGATCATCAGAGACCACATCACCTCCAACAACAATGGCTTCTCCTTGACCCAAACCAAAGTCCAGACCTCCTACACATCCTCCCAGCCTCACAGAGGATTTGGAGCTGATAGCAGCAGCTTCCACACTAGCCAGGGCAGCGATGATGACTGGGATGACGAGTGGGACGACAGCTCTCCTGTGGCCAATGTCCCTCAGGGTCTCAGCAGCAGCCCTCCTTTGCACCCAGTTGCCTCCTCCCTGCCGGGCCGTGGGAACTCCCAGCAGCAGCAGGCCAAGAGTTCAGCCACAGTGGGGAGGAACCTGAACAGGTTCTCCACCTTCGTCAAGTCCGGAGGGGAGGCCTTCCTGCTAGGGGAGGCGTCAGCTTTTGTGAAAGATGGAGACAGGATCTGTGTGGTGATGGGGAAGCATGGACCCGAGTGGCAGGAGGACCCTTATCCGTTCACGTGCACCATTGACGACCCCACCAAGCAAACAAAGTTCAAAGGGATGAAGAGCTACATGTCATATGGCCTTACTCCAACGCACACCAATGTCCAAGTCAACCGCAGGTATGTATCGTCTTCCCTTTTCTCCACTTTTCTGATTTTTACTGCGGTTTACGAAATGTTAAAAACAGAGCTGTGGATATTTGCCATCTGGAGCCTTCTCTTGTTTCCTCTCTGAGGTTCCCTCAACAGCTTTCACATTGTTTCCATGTCCATGTGTCTGTCAGTTGAACTACACTCGAATTCCCTCAGGGCTTGTTGGGAAAAGATTCCTGCACTTCGCCTCCATTTATCTTTTTCACTCTGTCTCACTACATGCTCCTGGCATTACCTTACCTCACTTATTCAACCAGTCCCAATTTCTCTTCTCTCCACTCCTTCCTGCAGGTATAAACACTTTGACTGGCTCTACGGTCGGCTCGTGGAGCGCTTCCCTGTCATCTCAGTGCCCCACCTGCCAGAGAAGCAGGCCACGGGCCGCTTCGAGGAGGACTTCCTCTCCAAGAGGAGGAAGGGTCTGATCTGGTGGATGAACCACATGACAAGCCATCCTGTGCTGGCGCACTGTGACGTTTTCCAGCATTTCCTGACTTGTGGGGCGGATGAGAAGGCATGGAAGCAGGGAAAGAGGAAGGCAGAGAGGGACGAGCTGGTCGGGGCCAATTTCTTCCTCACAATCAGGTAGGAGTCTGAGAATTGGTCTTTATTAAGATGCACATAGCATTTTGGGAAATGACAAAGTTTTTTGTCAGGTTCTTTTTAATAGTGTTAAGTTTAGCTGAAAGATATTTGACCTTGTATAGGGAACTAATATTATAAACTACGTTCTTTGCTCTGTTTTAACAACTTGGAGTTGAAGGCCTTTAAAAATAGGGTGTGCCAGATAGTGAGCAAAAGATAAGCAGTAGAAAAAGATTTAAAATGACAATCTTCCCCTTTCTTTTTTCCGTCAGCCCCCCATCTGTACCTCTGGACCTGCAGGAAGTCGAGAGCAAGATTGAAGGCTTCAAAACATTCACCAAGAAGATGGACGAGAACATCATAGTTGTGAACACCAGCATCAACGAGTTCGGCCGCAAACAAATATCGGGGTTCAAAAAGGAGTACCAGAAGGTCGGACAGTCCTTCAAACTCCTGGCCCAGGCTTTCGAGCTGGACCAGCAGGTCTTCTCAGTGGGCTTGAACAAGGCCATTTCCTACACGGGGGAGTCTTACGAGGCAATAGGAGAGTATTTTGCTGATCAGCCGCGGCAGGACCTGGACCTCATTTCCGACCTGCTGGACATCTACAAAGGACACCTGGCCAACTTCCCTGACATCATCCATGTGCAGAAAGGTGGGAGAGTGTCTTTGTCTTCATGTTGGTAAAAAAAATTCAGCTCTGCAGTCTTAGAGCACAAATGCAAAGGAAAGACGTTGAGCACATTTTTATGCAGGGCTAACGTTTTAATACTGCCTAAACATGTTAAAATACTTTCTTGGGAAAATAAATTCTAATTAGTAACAAACCAATTATGAAAAATCAAAAAACAAACAAACTTAGAGGAAAGAAAACAGACTCGGCACCAAGTATGTAGGGAAGCTTTTAACTGCCGTTTAAAGAAAAAAATTTAAACGAATTATATGCGTCTAAATGCTTCTAGCATGTCTGTTAATCATGCAGACATACAAAGACCCAGATTCTGACTGTATCCCAACCAAGAGAAACATCTGTTTTCATTTAGTGAAGAGCAGTGTCAATCTGCGTCGAAAACTGAAACCCGTGGTCCATTGTAACACTCGGGGTACTGTGCGAGGGCCTGTATTTGCTCATTTTGAAAACACACACACACTTACAAAGCAGGAGTTGGCTTATTAGTTCCCTGCAGGTTGGGAGGAGGGAGTTCCTCCTGGCACGCAGAGTCCAGACGTTTGCCAGACCGAGAGACACTGTTTCTATAGTCTGCTGAACTCTGTTCTCCAGATACAATCCCAGCTCCCAACTGTGGAACGAGCCTGAATTGCAATAGTCCGTGTGACTGACAGGGCTTCACCTCCTTTCCTGTTGACAAATAACAAACACATTGTTTTATGCCTCGCAAAGCCCATTTACTTACTAACTCACTGTTTTTTTCCTGTTAAGTTTTTCATGCCAAAGTTTCTCTCCACAGAGCATCATTGGTTCGGGGTATTTTGTATAAAATGGGACGCCAAATAAAAACCAGTTAAACCAGTAAAACACATTTTACTTAAATTATAACCAAATTGATTAATATCTCGGAAAGATAGTCAACGTAATTTAAACATTTCAGGTGATCTCCCACAAAGTAGTGACATAATTCTGGGGCACCGGCGTGGGTTTCATCACTGAAAACACTGACTGGCAACATTTTTTTGTCCTTTTCATACAAAGAGTTGATTCTGTTTATTCATGGTCGGTAGTGACCGTGACCGCCCACTTTTTTTAAGACCTCCACTTCCAGTAGTGAATTTCTCATTCATTTTGTCCACTGATGTTTCAGAAAATTATTACATTTTATATACATTTAAGCCTTCAAGTGAGCCAGCCAGCTACAAGCCAGATCATAACCATGAAATCATTTGATTTGGATCAAAAATATAAAGCAAAATGAAAGTCTACTCAAGTTTCTTCAGTGTTGTGCTCACTAATTGAGCTGATGTGTAAGGGTTTAAACATTTCAGTGGTAACAGAAACCTCTATGCTTTTCCTACCCTTGATGTCAGTAACACGGTATATCCTCTTCTAGTTTTCAGCTAGATTCTATCCTGCTGTAAACTAAATTATAACCCTAATTATAACACATCCAAAGAAAATGACTAACACAACTATAAAATAGACCCAGCATGCAGAAGAATTTGTAAGCCTTTACAATAAGAACTCTCAGACTTTTGTAATCATCTCTGCTGGTGTTAGAAAAGGTCAGTATCCGGTGAGTAACATCCTTCAACCATTGACCATACTGCAGAGTCGACATTGCTGCTGGGGTTGTGAAATAACTTAGATTCGCATAAGATGACTGGCTTAGTTCACGAGGCATCTGATTTGATAAAGAAATAGGCAAGAAGGAAAACAGGACTCTAGCGGGTTTGCGTTTCCAGACGCATCAGGCTTCATTTTTTTCTCAGCAGCAGCAGCTCCACATTCCCCTAATTTCTATCAGTCTCATATTGTCTCATATACACTTTCTCCAGTAATGGCTAAATTAGAAAACATATAAAATGGCAGCTGTAACACCTCATGTTTGACTGCTTTGTTGAACTACATATGTCACTTACGGTGACAGTCATCTATGCCAGCTCAGTCTTTTAAGTCCAAAGGCTACATCTGATTTGAATGAGTGGGAATTCCTGGGCCTCTTGTACTCTGTTGCCCCGGGACTACAGGAATCCAAAATGGAGCGGTCTCAGGATTACATTCCCCTCCTCCTCTTTTTTTGTTCCCCCCTTTTCCTCTTTCCTCCTGTTGGTTAAAGAAAAATAGGAAGAAGAAGAAGAAGAAGAGGGGAGGTGAATGTATGAGGGGGTACGGAGAGTTACAGAGCTTTACAAGATTTCCTACCAGCATAACAGTACAAGAGTTCAAATTATAGCTCAGTAATCCCCTTGGCGGGGAGGAGAGCAAAGTCCGAGTTTTTTTTTTTGCTTCACTGTGGTGGCAAACTTGTGCTTCTGATCTTCGTGAGATAGAGAGAAGGAGAAACTAGGTCAGCACGTTCAAGATCAGCTTCCTCGCAATTTCCTCCACATTCATGTGAGTTAGTCCTTAACTCTGAGATCCCTCTTTGTTGGTCCTGTCTGTCTGGACTGTACAGCCTCCCCCCCAAAGCTTGAGTCACTCTAAACACTGTGAGTCATAAGTGGGTGATGGGTGTCTTCAAAGAAACCTGGCAAAGGTTTGCAACAATCAGCACATTTCTGCAGGTTTCTCAACATGTCCTGATTTTATGTGATCCAGTTACGACCTCGTGAATTTTGTATTGCACAAGTTCCTTTTCTAGAATTGTGTTTTAATTATTTGTGTAGAAGTTCTAAAAATATTCCAGACTTCCTTGATTTGACTATTGAGTTTGACTTCCTCTTTCCTGTGTAGCCACCCTGATGTCATCAACTGCTTTGCGGACAATTATTTTGAAGTCTCAATTTTCTAATTTTGGCAAAAAAAACCAACTAAGTGTTGTCTCAGGGGGAAAACTGAACTCCTATGAGTGTCTTTTTTTTTTTATATGAGCACAAAAAACTCGAGTCAACCCTAACAAGCTAAAGAGAGCACAACCATATAGCAAGCTGTGAAGATGAAAATTGCCATCTGAAATCCTGAAAATTGGTCAATGGGGGTGTAAAAGTGTATTTTTTATAATGGGGATTTTATGTTGAAAAATAAAATCAAGTGGCGGTATAACCTTAACCATATAAATTTTGTCCAATCAGAAGCCTAGGGGGCAAAAAGTTGCTAGGCAAAAAAAGGAGGAAAAAGAAAGCACTGTGCAGGAGTCCTCCTGTTCTTTCCATTCATAATAAAGTCTTTGAGTTATCCAGTGGCTGCTTTAAAAAATGTCCTTGTTGTATTTTTCATTTCACAATGTGCCAAGTGTTTTCAGTTTGTGAAAGGTCTGGACTGCAGGAAGGCCAGTTGAGTGCTCTTCTAATGCAAAGCAATATTGCTGTAATGCATGGACAGTATGTAGTTTAGCATTGGCTTGCTGATATATGCAAGGCCTACCTTGAAAAAGACTGCATTGTGTGGATAGGAGCACATGTTGCTCTAAAGCTGTATATACCTTTCAGCATTAATGCTGCTTTTCCAGATGTGCATGCTGCCAGTTCCACACACGCTAATTCATCCTCCATACCATCAGAGATGCAGGCTTTTTAAATGAACATTAATAAGAAGCGTTCAGAGAAGATGGCAGCGTTTTTGGATTATACTCGAATAAAGTTTTAACCTGTCTAGTTTCAAGATCATTTCTTGAAGTGTCCTGAGCCCATGTGGTGATTTACATGACAATGCCATGGTCTCAGATTGTCTCATCCAATGTTTGTGAGTTTTTACTTTTAAATTTTGCACATTTAAACTTTGCATTTGGTTATTGTTTAAACTGTTTAATGTATTCTCTCCCTTAGTGTATTTACCCATTTTATTAGTTCTTAGTTGCTTTAGAGTAATTTTTTTCCCATCTTTTTGTGTCAAGTCTCCCGTACGTTCATTCATATTTTCCACGTTTAGATATCTCACTTCCTGCTTTATTTTGAAAGTTAGTTTTTTTCCTTGTGCTTTGCTTTTAGTTCCCTTGTCTTGGCTCTGCAATTTAGTTCAGATGTCTTCTTCTCCCCAGCTGTCTGCACTTCCTCTAATCACCCTTCTGTTTATGTATAGTTGCTGTCTCCACTTGTCCTTTGTCAGAGTGTCTGTTCCCCTTGGCCCAGTGTGTTTCTTAGTATTTTTTTTTTTTTTAAATGTTTTTAAATCCCCCCCCAAAAGTGCTCACGACAGACCGGTTACTCTCACTGAACCTGGTTCTGCCTGAGTTGAGGTTTTTCCTGTTAAAAGGGAGCTTTTCCTTCCCTTTGTCACCAAAGCGCTTGATCAGCACGGGGTCATCTGATTGTTGGGATTGTTAGACAGACAGAGAGGCCTGTTTAAAACTGGCGACGATGTTGGCGTCAGACTCTGGGCCACGAGAGTTCGTGTTGGATGTAGTACTTCATTCTCACGCCTGTCTTTCTAGACAGAGGAACAAAATTGCAGATATTAAGAATAACAAATGTATTGCAACAGTATTTTTGCCTGCACCTACCATTACAGGAAATTGTCTCATGAAAAAAACATTGCACATTATGATGTCAAAAAGAACATCATACCATTAATGTGGCTTGCCTTTAAGGGCATACCACATCAATGGTATGCCCTTAATGTGTCTCTGGAGGCTCCATTTTTAGTGATCTGATAAATGGAGATAACAGTTTACACGTAGGCTAAAAGCTAAAAGCTAAAAACCCAAAAATATCTGTGTATGTGTTGCCACAACCTTTAGTGACTGTAACTTCAAGTGTGCAAACTTAGATTGTTATCTTATCAGCTATCTGTCGCTGAAGTGTTCTTGTTTATCTGTGTAAAGAAAGGAAACCTGTTTTTGAGGTAATGTATTTTAAGATAGATGAATATCAAAGCAGAGTGGCATGGTAGTTATCACTGTTGCCGCACAGCAAGAAGGTTCTGAGTTCAATTCCACCATCAGGCCGGTGTGGAGTTTGCATGTTCTCCCTGTGTTTGCGTGGGTTTCTCCCACAGTCCAAAGACATGCAGTTAGTGAGGATTACCCACAGGTGTGAGTGTGAATGGTTGTTTGTCTCTGTGCGTTAGCCTTGCGACACACTGGCGACCTGTCCAGGGTGTACCTTGCCTCTCGCCCTATGATAGCTGGGATAGGCTCCCGCGACCCTGTAAAGGATAAGCAGAAGCGAATGGATAGCTGTAGAATATTATTTCTGAAATAAATGTGTCAGGGTTTTATTTCCAGTGTTGTCATGATCACAGAATATTTTTGAATAAGTTTTTTTTTTTTTTATTGTGAAAAATCCGAAAGTTTTTTTTTTTTAACTTTTGAACTCTCCGATGTATTTTCCCAGGTGCGCTGACCAAGGTGAAAGACTGCCCAAAGAAGGAAGGTGAGCTGCATGACCGCTGCAACATCATTTCTTTCGCCACGCTGGCAGAAATCCAGCACTTCCACCGCACACGTGTACGGGACTTCCGCTCACAGATGCAGTACCACCTACGCCAGCAGATCAGCTTCTTCCAGAAGATCACGGCCAAGCTTGAGGACGCACTGCAGATATATGACGATGACCAGTAGCACAAGAGTGAGACAAGGAAGAGAACAGACTACAAAGGCTTCAAAGAAATGGGTTGTGGTGGTGGTGTCATCCTCTCATAATCGAGAGCATCTTATTGTCCTTTAAAAGAAAAATCTTTTTTGTGATGATCCCTCGCTGTCTAGTTGGAGCATTGGAAGAAAAATACAGGCCATTTGACAACTTCTTGTATTATCTGAAGCTCTGATGAATGTACCATTAACAAGGATTTTGCTGACGCTCCAGACACATGTTGCAACTCAGCAGGATTGCAGCAGATATTTAAAACAGCTGCTCTCAGTATGACTGGAGCTGCGTTTGAGTCACAGTTTCAGGGTCACGTGACCGTCTCCACTGCCTCTTCATGGGAACACTCGGTCGGGAAAGAACAATCAACAACAGCCCAAACAAAGACTGGAAAACTAATTAAATCGCTTGAACTGGATGTTTTAGCGCCTGAAAGATATAAATGTACTGATTTGTTTTAACTTGAATGACCTGCTCAGTATTGTTTTAACAAGACAGCGTATGAAAGGGAAGAGGGCACTGTCTACTTTCCAGAATCGGTTTCAAGTCTGGATTTCCATCACAGCTTGAAATCTGAGCTACCTGTGATGTCTGACTTCTTTCACATCACCCTCACCTTGTTTGCATTTGAAACTTTTTGTGGTTGAACATTTTCTCTTAAATGTTTTAATGGTGAAGCGGTACCGCAGTAATCTTAACTTCCAGATGTTTTATGAAAACCTAATGCTACATCTGTCTCTCACCCAATTCAGGGTAAGGTTAAAAGCTCTTTCGAATGCCAGCTATTTCTGGCATGGAAACAGTAAACCGAGAGCATGCAGGCAGTGATTGTGATTATAGCATATTTTACATGCTTTAGAGTGAAAGCTTTTTGTTTGAGAAACATGGCAGTCCTTGTGAAACTGATCAACTTGTACATCTCAGACATGCATCACTAACAGACCAATTCTTTTAATGCTATTTGGGGTTGGCATTGTTCAAATACTAGACATAACAGCTTTTCAACTCCCTTCTAACACGCCACCAAAATATGATCACAATGCCTCACGTGTACTGATATAATGAGCCCGATTCACCCAGAAGCTCCTTGGATTTAATCAGCATTGAGTTGCAGGCTGAGCTCTCTGAGAGACAGTTAGGATTTGTTTAATATTACTTATATTTTCCTTAAAAATGCAGAAAACTCAGAGATACAGTTCAGTGGAGTTGGTTACAGGGGTTTAAAGTATCAGCCACTGTAAGTCTGAGTTGTGGTATCAGGTGTGACTTCATTCCTTTCCTGTGATTTCACTTTACAAAGTTTATAATGGGACAAACCACCATCCTGGTTGTTTTTTAGCTGTTCACTTGGATCGCTAGCAAAAGTGAAAGTGATATACTTTCAATATAACATGATGGGAGAAAATAAAAAAATAAATAAAAGCAGAATTTATTTCAGTTCAGACTCTGTATTGTTGATCATTGGCATTTTTGCACAATATAGGCCCATTTTCTGCATATTTTAGGGTGTTTGTTTTGATGAATATTAATATATTTGTGATGATCACACACTATTCGGACAAAAGGTATTGTGCCACACTTCTTAATCTTTCATCTTTTTAGTGCCAAGGGTGTATAGAATCAGTTACCTAGCAGTTCAGCATGCCTTTGCAGTCATTTGTGAAAGAATAAGCTCACTGAATTCAAGTGCTGTAATAACACGCCACACTTTCAAAAAAATATATCCATAATCAGCTGTACCCGCTGAAAAAAAATGACGGTTGAAAATCAGAGAAAAGCCTATGAAACATCCAGAGTTGTCATTGTAGATGCGCTTAGTCAGTGTTATTATTCTTGTGTTAAACTTTCAGTTCAGTTTCAATTATATAGTCCCAAATCACAACACCAGTCACCTCAAGGCACTTTATATTGTAAAGTTAGGACCCTACAGTAATACAGAGAAAACCCAAACAACCAAATGACCCCCTATGAGCGAGCACCTGGCGACCCTGGCAAGGGAAAACTCCCTTTCAACAGGAAGAAACCTCTGACAGAACCCGGCTCAGAGAGAGGCAGCCATCTGCTGCAGACGGTTGGGGGTGGTCACACATTTTAAACCCTTTATCAGGTAAGAAACAATGTTTGGTGACTTCACTGGACATAAATTAGCCTAGTTTCCCCTTCTCCAGGAGGCCATAGAACCACTTGGATGTTTCCCACCACCCACCTTACCATATGGTAATTTATGTGGCTGCTTCACTGACCTTGATTTGGACCATGAAAATTACAAATGTGGAAACGTTATCAAAAAATAAAAAACTTGCAATATAGACCAACTTGAATTTCCAAACATTTCAATGAGTGACCTATAAAGGGTTATGCAAGGGTTGACGTACAGTGGGGCAAAAAAGTATTTAGTCAGCCACCGATTGTGCAAGTTCCCCCACTTAAAATGATGACAGAGGTCAGTAATTTGCACCAGAGGTACACTTCAACTGTGAGAGACAGAATGTGAAAAAAAAATCCATGAATTCACATGGTAGGATTTGTAAAGAATTTATTCGTAAATCAGGGTGGAAAATAAGTATTTGGTCACCTCAAACAAGGAAAATCTCTGGCTCTCACAGACCTGTAACGTCTTCTGTAAGAAGCTTTTCTGTCCCCCACTCGTTACCTGTATGAATGGCACCTGTTTGAACTCATCATCTGTATAAAAGACACCTGTCCACAGCCTCAAACAGTCAGACTCCAAACGCCGCCATGGCCAAGACCAAAGAGCTTTCGAAGGACACCAGGAAAAGTATTGTAGACCTGCACCAGACTGGGAAGAGTGAATCTACAATAGGCAAGCAGCTTGGTGTGAAAAAATCAACTGTGGGAGCAATCATCAGAAAATGGAAGACATACAAGACCACTGATAATCTCCCTCGATCTGGGGCTCCACGCAAGATCTCATCCCGTGGGGTCAAAATGATCATGAGAACGGTGAGCAAAGATCCCAGAACCACACGGGGGGACCTGGTGAATGACCTGCAGAGAGCTGGGACCAAAGTAACAAAGGTCACCATCAGTAACACACTACAACGGCAGGGAATCAAATCCCGCAGTGCCAGACGTGTTCCGCTGCTGAAGCCAGTGCATGTCCAGGCCCGTCTGAAGTTTGCCAGAGAGCACATGGATGATACAGCAGAGGATTGGGAGAATGTCATGTGGTCAGATGGAACCAAAGTAGAACTTTTTGGTATAAACTCAGCTCGTCGTGTTTGGAGGAAGAAGAATACTGAGTTGCATCCCAAGAACACCATACCTACTGTGAAGCATGGGGGTGGAAACATCATGCTATGGGGCTGTTTTTCTGCCAAGGGGACAGGACGACTGATCCGTGTTAAGGACAGAATGAATGGGGCCATGTATCGTGAGATTTTGAGCCAAAACCTCCTTCCATCAGTGAGAACTTTGAAGATGAAACGAGGCTGGGTCTCCCAACATGACAATGATCCAAAACACACCGCCCGGGCAACAAAGGAGTGGCTCCGTAAGAAGCATTTGAAAGTCCTGGAGTGGCCTAGCCAGTCTCCAGACCTCGACCCCATAGAAAATCTGTGGCGGGAGTTGAAAGTCCGTGTTGCTCGGCGACAGCCCCAAAACATCACTGCTCTCGAGAAGATCTGCATGGAGGAATGGGCCAAAATACCAGCTACTGTGTGTGCAAACCTGGTAAAGACCTATAGTAAACGTTTGACCTCTGTTATTGCCAACAAAGGTTATGTTACAAAGTATTGAGTTGTATTTTTGTTATTGACCAAATGCTTATTTTCCACCCTGATTTACGAATAAATTCTTTACAAATCCTACCATGTGGATTCATGGATTTTTTTTTCACATTCTGTCTCTCACAGTTGAAGTGTACCTCTGGTGCAAATTACTGACCTCTGTCATCATTTTAGGTGGGGGAACTTGCACAATCGGTGGCTGACTAAATACTTTTTTGCCCCACTGTAAGTTCAAATGATGTAAAGTTCATTATCAGAGGGTGAACATGAGGCTCTGCCCAAACTGATTTCCACGTGACCTCTGATTTGGAACAATGCAGGCTTGTTTATGCAGACACTACTGTATGGTTACCCACTACCTGTGATTCTTTGAATCAGGCTACCAAATGGTGTAACTTAAACAACTTCTCATCCATGTTTTCTACAGCTGTCCATGTTCCTTTATCTGAAAGCCCGTGTAGCGTTCAGTTACACCAACACAGTGACTTCAGTATCAAAATTCAAATACAGTTAGAACAGAAAAAGCCAGAAAAGTACAGTCCACATTAACATTAAAACAGTAATCTATTACTTTACGTATTTACTCCCTGAAAAACTTTAGCTGCACTTCTCTTTGCACTTTTGCTTTAATCACCCAAGATACATTAAGACAGAGTTAACCAGAGGGTTAACATGCACATCACTGCATATCCACACTAATGACTGTGCTAAGGAGGGGACATACGTTGGCACTTTACTGTCACATTCTTGCCCGTTCATGGAACAGGTTCATACTAAATATCTCCTCCCATCAGAAGTATGTTTCTTTATGCACGTTACCTGACAGCTGTTGCACAAACAGGCATGAAAGAGCATGTTTGATTTGGTTTTTGTTTCTGTTCACTGATTATGCAAGACAAAAAAAAAAAACAACACAATTGGCATAATTGCTTGATGAGTGCACTGAATTTACCAAATCTAATGTGATTAGAGTGATGTTACCCTTCCTAGAGAAAAGTCTCTCATCTCTTGTTTTCTCTGGTGAAGGGACCACTTCACTCCTTGCTATCTGACACCAGAGTTCAAAGACTGCAGATCAGGTTACTCCAACTGCAGGCCCTTCATTATTTAGACTGTCCTCTTTCTCCCCTCCACTCAGTCTTGATTTTACTTTGAAATTGTGCTTTGTTCAGAATGCGTTCAGACTTACCTGCAAAAGAAACAAACAAAAAAAACAAGACCTTTCTGGGGTACTGCTCTCTAAACGCTGCCTGATTCATTGAGTTTTAAAGGTCAGAGATGAGGGTTGTGGAGCGGTAATACAAAAAATTTGACTCACCCCAGATGTTATGCATGTGACCAGATTAAGAATCTACGTGGAATTCTACAGTGCAATGCATTCAGAATTTTTGGTGTATGTTATGGTGTTAACGCTTGTCACGTGCATGCCTGGCCACAGATATACATGTAGAGAAACAAGTTTTCTGCACTCATTCATGTTGTGTACAACGAATCCTGGCTCTGCCATCTGAACGTCACAGCCGGGTGTGACAGAGTATTAAGGCCACATTAAGAAAAAAATATAATTTTGCCACGGCTGCTTTTTCTTTTTTTTTCAACTTTATTCTCAAAATGCGGCACTAATACGCCTTTGTAGCAGGAACTCATCAGAACCAGGTAATATCTTCTGTTGTCCAATTTTGGTGAGCCTCTGTGAATTGTCACCTCAGCTTCCTGTTTGTAACTGATGGGAGTGGCACCCAGTGTGGTCTTCTGCTGCTGCTGCCCATCTGCTCTTCAGAAATGCTTATCTGCATTCCTTGGTTATAACGAATGGTTCTTACTATTGCCTTCTGCTCAAAGCTGACTGGCATAAACAGTATTTTTCCCCCACAGAGATGCCTGCTGGATATTACCTCTTTTTTGCGACATCTGCTGATGATCTGTTGGAACTCCAGCATGTTGTCTTGACCATGTCTACATAACTAAATGCAGTGATTTGCCGAACTGTAATTGACTGATTAGATATTTGCATTAACGAGCAGTTGAATCTGTGTACCTAATAAAGTCAGTCAGTTGTCTGTTGGGGTTTCATTCGTTTAAATACTCTGGTATTAAAATGGGCAACTTTATTGTCATAGATGCTTGGTGTTGGCCATTAACAAGGAAATAAAAGGAAAAAGAAATGCCACTAAAAAATAGCGTAACATGTTTAGATTTGCACAAACAGCATGGGTATTTAAGAAATATTTTTTTATTAAAAAAACTGTCACAGTGCGTGGCAAACAGATGCAGCCATACAAGGGGTCAGAATTGACAAGTACATCTTACAATGCATCATTATTGATCATAGAAGCAGTTACATAGCAGGAGTAGTAAGAAAAAGGACACAGGAAAGTACAGGACAGGGAATAATGCCTGTGTCTGTACATGTGGGATGAGTGTTATAGCTTACAGTACATTTAGTCGTATGTACAAACATGATGATCTACTGGCTGACGTAATATGTTTTAAAAAAGCAACACCTGACATCTGTACAGCGTGCAATAGCTGTGGGTGAGTGACTTCCATTACCAGTTATATGTGTGCTAACTCAAAATATAGCTGCTGTTAATGTGGTTCACATTAAATGAAATGAACCCCGGGCCACGTTTCACTTCCTCCTTCAGTATAAAATGTATTATTGCAACAACTCTTTGCTTTAAGGAAAATAAGATGTAATTTTCTTGAGAAGGACCCAGGGCAGTTTGTGTTCATTGCTTATAACTAGGAAATCTTTAAAAGAAAAGAAAAAGAAAAAAGGAAGAAGAGCTTTTTAAGCAATAATTTCCTCTGTCTTTACTCAGAAGAGTATTTCACATCTTAGAAACAAATGCTAAAAGTGGGTAACACCTCGC
The DNA here is from genome assembly GCF_057382095.1 of Aulonocara sp. 'chitande type north' Nkhata Bay. Classification (NCBI taxonomy): domain Eukaryota; kingdom Metazoa; phylum Chordata; class Actinopteri; order Cichliformes; family Cichlidae; genus Aulonocara; species Aulonocara sp. 'chitande type north' Nkhata Bay. The sequence goes on from NC_141350.1 coordinate 39,872,089, forward strand.
GGATTATGGGTATTTCAAGACAGTATTAATGGAACAAAGTCATATTTATTAGCAACGTAACTTAAATGTGATGGCCATTGCACATTTTACTGTCGTCTTTCCAAAAAGAACAGGTTGGATGTGCCTTAGGTGACCATTGGTATTCCCTGGAAAGCAGACACATATCTTATATATACACACACACACACTACAAACACACCTCTAAGGCACAGTTTTTTCAGCATTACTACCCTCAAACCCAGTACTGGCCCTCTTTTAGAGTTGGAGTCGGGGACCTAGATCTCACAGAGGTCCTGAATCCTGTAGTACGTGGAAGTGGATTGCTAGAAGTTTTATTATCTCTTTCATTACTGTTACAGCCTCTAATATTCCTATCACCACCAGCTAAATCAGCCTCAAATGGCCCCCAGAAGGTCATTCCAGGGGCCAGACTCCTCTGGGGACTTGTGGGCACCCTGGGAGAAGTTGGGCAGCTTGCAGAGCCGAGTGGGGTGACCATAACTGAGGGCATAGCCACACTCCGCTCTGGCCTGCCCAGATACGGGCTGTCCTCATTGGGAACCGGCACTGCAGCGAGTGCCTGGACAAGTCGAAGCCGAGCTTGTTTTTCCTTGCGATGGCGGAACACCAGGATCAAAACTATGAGTATTATAATGAGAAGCAAACAAGCTAGCAGCGGAAGGATAATGAGGAGGGGGTCCGACGCAGGACGAGGCAGAACCTCGACATGAATCAGCTGGGTGTCGGGAGGGTTCTCCGGACCGTGTTTCTCTGGGATGGAGGGAGTGTGGGGCTGGGGGGCATGGCTGTGACCTCCTCCTGCTCCCTCTACGCTGCTCTTTGACCTCCCTCCAGGACTCCCATTCCGTGTGTGGTTCCCCAGTCGGTTATGAGGCCTCAACTTGTGGTGTGTCCTGTTGTGGTGCTTGTGTGACAAAATGTGGGGGTGCAAACCCACAGTGACCTCACCGTGTGCTGTAGAGCCTCCTCGTCCACCTTCCCGTCCTGCTCTTCCGGCAGTTGTCCTGTTGTGTGCTGGTAGACGGGCTGTTGTGTGTTCGCGACCTATCTTGTCTATTTTATTGAAACCACCAGGACCGTGGCGCATCTGGTGATGAGGTAAGATGGTGAAGTGAAGCTCGCCCTTTGCTGGCTGGACGTTTCCAGACCTCACCAGGAAGCTGAAAGAGTCATTAAGAGGCGTGGCGGGAGCGTGGACTTGAGCTGTTGTGAGCGTGGATTCATTATTGTGGAGCTGGTTGTCGCTGTCACTAAGATTCTCCTCGATGGCAACTCGGCCTTGCACCACATCTCTGAATGTGAATGACTTCAGGACCTCTGACGCTCTGTTAGGATCATATGTTATCTACACAAACACACACACGAAAACACATAGCAGAGGAGAAAGTCAACAGCAAACCAGTCAGACACACGACATACTGTAGTTTTATGACATTGCAGTTGGAGAAATGGACCGTCTAACCCCGACTCATTACAACAAATGGCTTTACCTTGACTAGTTTTCCATGTTTTGGTGGAGAGAGAACCTCAAAGACCGGGTTGGCTCGGCTGATTCTCGCCAGCTCTGAGGCATCAATCATGGCTTTTCCCAGTTTCACAGCGATACCACTGGGGACTCGAACTGGCTCTCTCAGGTAGATCAGAGGCCGCACGGTCACTTTCACCGTTGCTGTTACATTTCCATAATTAATGCCAGGTGACGAGGCTGACACTGAAATTTGAAAGGTGTCCTCGGACTCGCTGAGATCAGTCATGTGATAGACGACGCGTCCAAACTGGAGGTCCTCGTGGCGGAATGTGGTGACCTCCTGGTCGTTAATAGCGATGCGTCCGTGGCGAGGGGGTGTGGTGACAGTGTAGGAGACAGTGGCCCGGCTCTGACCATTGGTTTGAGCTGCAAGCTGATTGGTTGTCAGGACCACCGCGGTCCGGCCTTGAATCAACGACAGGCCAGTGTTGTTCACAATGGACACCGAGGGCTTAATAACCTCCAAACTAAACAGCTTGTAGAGTGGACGGTGATGGCCGTCTGTTACGTTGAAGTAGAAAACTCCTGTTGAGGGGTCGCCCTAAGGGAGGAAACATTGAAAGGAAGAACAAAAGACACAATGCAGGAATTAGTAGTGGAAAAAACATAAACATGAACTTTATTCACTGCTTTGTTACCACAGAATAATGGCACCACTTAGCCAAAAATAAGGCATATTGAGCATTAACCATGTCCAGCACTTTTTAAATCTCTGCACAATCACAATTACAACAATGTAAGTCTGACGCTATTTTTTTTTTCTAAATACATAACACTGACACATGTTTAGGCTTCACTGCTGCAGTAAACCTTCTTCACCTGCTGTATAAAATGCAGCCGGCCGTGGTTGACGTCGTACTGGGTGAATGAGGTCACCGGCTCCGGTCTTTCCCCCAGCGTCAGGTAGCCATTGTTGGGCTTACTTATCACGAGGTAGTGCAGCTCCTCTGGAGGAGTATCATGGTCCTCCACCTCGACATGGAAAAAGTGAAGGATTAAGAAATGATGTAAAAGTTTTGTAGACGTAAAAATAAATTGCAGCTCTACCTAAATTTATACTTGTCCTTTTTGCACTTACTCACCTGAAGACTGCTGGGTCCAAGTACGACTCTCTCCCCCACTACCACCTTCATACTGGGAGCCCTACTTCTGATCAGTGGTGGCTGGTCATTGACTGGTGTTACTGTGATGTTGAACATCTCTGTCACTCCTGTGGTGTCTTTATCGTGATGATGAGAAACTGTGTCTAGTGATGAAAAGGGAGATGATGACGCAGAGTACAGAGAGGAAAAGGAGCTGGAAGAAGAGGAGGAGTCAGAGGAAAAAGCCGACAAGGATGATGAGGAGGAAGAAGAGGGGAGATCCAAAGGCGCCACCCAGGCCCGAAAAGTGAAGCTGTCACTTGTGGTCTCAGAGTCATCGTGGAAGTATGTGATGCCAAACTTGTTCAGGGTGACTTGTGAAAAATCTGGTTGGTTCCTGAGAAAAGACGATAACCCAAAAGCCATATTTGATACTTTTGTTCATATTTACATGGATGCATGTATTTATATATATAAATCAACACAAGAAGAGAATAATAAGTGGCGCTGAATGTTCTGCATTGTCTTTTAACTTGACAAGGCCGAGGCCTATTGACTTCTCCTAAGTGATCATGTTTCACTATAAATTGTAATTTCTCTTTGCCAGCATAAAAAGGATTTGTTAGGCAGCAGTCACTGGACTCTGTGACAATGGAAAAATCCAAGGAACTCAATGAAGTTCTAAGTAGAAGAACTGTAGCTTTACACAAGTTGGGAAGGTCACTTGCAAAAAATCCCCCAAACAAACAACAAAGAAACCCACCTACAAGCTGCCAATGGAGAGATGCCAAACTGTGTTTCATTGTTCTGGTAAGAGTGACAATAAAGATCTATCTTATCTTATCTTGCAGCCATTTCTAAAAAACTTCAAAGTTCAAGATGATCAGTTCAAACAACTGTATGTAAGTATAAGTTCTTTGGATGTGTCACTACTTTGCCAAGGTCTGGATGAATACCCAAACTGTCACCCTCAAATGAGAGGTAATTGGTTAAAATGTTCAGGAACCACCAAGACTCAAGCCTGACATGAATGGAAACTGCTGAATGCCGACGTCGCTGCCCACAATGAGACAGTTTGGACTAAGAAGGTGTAGAGCAAGAAAGAAGCCCCTGCTCAAAAATCAACACCTTCAAGTTCAACTAACATTTGCATCTGTTCACATGGACATGCCAAATGGCTTCTGGTAAAAGGTTTTATGGTTAAATGAGACAAAGACTGAGCTATTTGTCCAAGAGCTATGTGTGGAAGAGTAAAGGCTGGGCTTTGAAACCTATGATTATGGTGCCAACTATCAAGCATGGTAGCAGTAGCGTCACACTGCCAGTGGCAATGATATAATTGGACAAAGAGGATGGCATGATGAAGGAGGAACACCTACAAAGTATTCAAGTTCACCTCAAATCAATAGCTAGGGAGCTAAAACCTGGACGTGATTGGGTGGTTCTAACACGACAAATACACAAATACAGGATCCCAAACACCTCAAAACTGGTTTTAAAATTGATAAAGCAGGCTAACATTAAGGTTCTGGAATGACCTTCTCAAAGCCCCGACCTCAACCCGATTAAAATTTGTGGAAACCAAGGAATTTGAATGAACTTTACCAACTCTACCAAGAGGAGTGGTCAGATATTCAGTCAGAATTATACCAGAAGCTTGCTGATGGCTACCAGAAGCATCTGGCTGAGGTATAAAGGACATTTAACCCAATACAGGGGTGTATGTTCATGTTTAAGAGTATACATTTGACCCCATGTGGATTAGAGAAAATCCAAAATGATTTCAAATTAAAATTTTTATGGCCATGATATAGTATATGTAAACTAATCCCAGCTGTATAATGATATATATCTTTTATTGAATATATATATATTTACTTTTGCACTGTATATGGTATTACATTCCTTTGATTTTAATTTTGTTTTTCAGTTCATTTCATGACAAATAAGAGCAGCTATGTACCTGGTGAGATTGTGTCCTCGAATAGACAAAATCCCATAGCGAGGCAAAGAAATCACACGATACATGATGTGGTGGTCTTTCCGATGGGACTCTGGGATTTTTCCCAGGAGATTAGAGGCATCAAGCTTGGACCTGTCTATTGTCACCCTGCCTCCTTCAGCCACCACAGCACCTGAGTGATAAATACAGACATAAATGTAGTCACCCTTATATTATATTCTTCTTGCCACATGATATTTATTAGTTTGAAACATAGATAGTACCTGCATTGTTTATTAGTCTGGTCTTGTGCTGAGAGCTGTCATGATGTTCATTGGCTTGGTAGGAGATCAAGATGGTGAAGGTGTGTGGAGGAAGAGAAGCAGGAGGCAAAGACGCCGTGAAAGAAAAAGTGTCTGCAGCTGACCATCCCACTGACTCTGGCTTGTTCTGATCATACAGGATAACGCCATCATCCAACTAAGAGAGCCAAATAAATGAGGAGGGAAAAGAGAATTTCTTTCAGAAGTCAGTCCTCTTAGAAAAAGCGAACACTGACACATGGAGACACACACATCCCTACCATGCTCTGTGTAAAGGTGGAAACATTTCTTGTGGAGTTGTCCGGCATACGTCGGACCAGGCGGCCGAGTTTAGGAGGAGAGGTCACTGCAAAGACCACGGACTGGTTCCTCCTGATGTTGCCGTCAGCAATGTTAGTAACCGCCTGAAGCTCCTTGTCTGAGATTGGTGTCACAGAGCCTTCAGGATAAACAAAAAAAGTAATGCTAAGGAGTGAATCTACCGAGTTTAATGTATTAGTAGCAGGTGACGCCATGCGTCAACAATGCCAGAGTGTTTGGCCTTAACGTGACCAACATCTGCTGCTTTGCTGTACATTTCACTCAGGAGTAGTCTACACCTAATATGGGCCAGATGTCATGTGTGTTGTGGCATGAGCCCACACAATAACCCACGCCAAGCCCACCCCACACCTTTGTAGGGCGTGTTTAGTCTACAGACATCCTGTCACTGAGTCAAAGTGCCAAATGCAGCCAAGGTTCAAATATATTTGTCACCTGAGATCGAACATAACATTGTAAAACAAATATATCAAACAAAAATTTCATACTCGAATGTCTAACTGTGCTCATTCGTTCCTTTGACTGTCCATTGATTGTCAGCGGAAAAGTTGTAGCTAAGTAGTTCATATTGTTCTTAAAATAGCAGCATAACCAAAAGAGAGATCAGGAGGAGATGTTTTACTTTTTCTTGAGCCACAAATTCTCTTTTCCCCCCAATAGTGCCACATTAGATCAAGTTCTTGCAGTTTTAACTGATGTGCTAGAAGCACTGTAACCGTTTAGCCTTTAACAGTAAATCTATATTCCCAGTTTCAACACCAATTTTCTCAACACGTTTTTTATAAACTGTTTTTTACTTGACTGCAAAATGTTGTAATTTTTCTCATCAAAGCAAGTAAAATAGTTGTGTGTGGTTATATATAAGAATAAATGCTGTACATATGAGTAGGTGTCACTGTACGCATGTGCTTTATAGGTTTTGGTGTGAACATAAGGCACTGTGGTTTAGAGTAGCGAGGCCACCCAGCGGATTTGCAGTGTATTACATCAGCGTGTCACTGTTGTGCCTTCAGAGCGGCCTTGATTCTTTGTGACACAGATTCACCACAGTGCTAGAAACATTTCTTAGAGATTTTTTTCTGAAAGTCCCGTTCCACCACATCTCAGAGGTGTTCTGCTGGATTGAGATGTGGTGACTGTGGAGTACAGAGGCCATTCAGAGGGTCTTTTTAACTTCAGGTCAAGATGTGACTTCAAAACCATCAGTCACTTTATTTATTTATCTAGTCATTTACTGATTTATTGAAGCTGGAAGAGCAGGTATACCTGGGTAGACTTCCATCGGGTGGTTTCTCTGCAGGGTGAGGATCAGAGAATGAGCAGTTGTGCTAAAGATCTGACGAGGAGCAAAGTTGAGGCCGTCATTCACTTGGAAATGAAAGCCACCCGACGGCGCCCCTGCAGACAGACAGAAACATGTGGTCTACTCCTCTGCTGAATCAAAGGTCTTTTTAGAAAACAGAAACACATGCTTACCATTGTGCACAAACACCAGCTGCTTGCTTTCTATGTGACTTTGAGTGAAGTTCAGAATGTGCCTGGAGGGGGCGCTCTTCAAAGCCAAGTGGCCATTACTGGGTGGTGTCACTATGAACTCCAGCCCCTCAGGTGGAGTGTCAGTGTCCTCCGCACTGAGATCGCCTGTGGTTATCTCTGTAACAGAACCCACCCACACCTGAAGAGCAGAAAGGAAGCACGACAAGTCAGCTTGGCTCAGCATGACTATAAAGAGATATAGATATATAGTTACATAGATACATTTTGTTTGTTTTAATATGCACTAATAAAAAAGCTCTTTCATGACTTTTTGATTTAAGTGTGTCTTTGAAATAATTTTAGCTGAAAATAACAATTGTGTTGGCTCTTCTTATCAGTGTGTGGGCTTTTCCCACCTTCAGTCCGTGGTTGGTTGTAATCACTGGGGTCTCATCATTGACAGGTGTGATGTTGATGTGAACGGCGCACGGCAGGCTGTGTTTCCTGGTTTCTGTCTGGTTTGCCACAATGGTGAAGTTGTCTCTCAGGGTGTCACTGCCGTCGTGGATGTAGGAAATGTACTCCCGTTCCACCTAAAAACAGATGTTGTGTGGAAAATGGAACAAACGAATCCAATGAAATGATAGCTCACATCATAGTATGAAGCATTTTATCACAAAGATGAGCGCTACATTTAATTTAAGGAAAAATCTGCCAGGTATTGTTGTAGGGTGCTCAAGGTCAGCAGGTCAACGGAAAGTGTATCTTTTGTATATTTCATGTTAGATTTTATTTGCAATATACATGACCTGATCAGGGATGTTTGACCTGAGTATCAGCGATGAGGATTATACAAGTTTTGTGAACAGGTAGAACATGGGTATAAGAAGAAAACATCTATTTTTTTCCACTTATCCAATACAACGTCATGGTTGGAATAGAGCCAATCAATGCGACCATAGGGCAAGAGACGCAGGATAACCACTCACACCTACAGCCAATGTAAAATCACCAGTTAACCCTATATGCATGTCTTCGGACTGTGAGAGAGTATGAGAGGACTCAGACAAACATAAAGGTCTCACTGGCTAGTGGACAAACCCAGGATGTTCATGCTGTCAGGCAATGGTGCCAACCACTGCAGCACCATGTCACCCATGAGATGAACCCATTAAATGACCAACTGTTCCTGTGTCCTAGTTTACTCCATTTGTGAGAAATTATTTAAAAAAAAGAGCCTATTAAATGTTTTCAAAGTTGTAACACATGGTTGTGTTGATTGCCCTTCTAGTAAAAAAGGGTCTTTTCCTGCTTTTTGATGCCTCTGAGATGAACACATGGAGTCTTTCAGTCTTTACGAGCTACGTGTGTAATCAAACTTGGTTTTTGAGTGGGTTCGGTCAAACCTCAGTGTGTGTGAAAGCTGTGATAGGCATCCCTGGAATGCGGCTGTGCTCCAAATGTCCATGTCGTGGTGGATTGATGACCTGATACAGGAAGTTCATCCCAGAGAAGTGATGGCTGGCGACTTTAATGATGTCAGAGGTCAGCGGCATAGAAGACCCCTCATCTAGGGTCAAGTCGGACACCTAAACAAAAAATGTGTAGAAGAAAGTAGTGACTGACTGCTTTCTGGTTTGGTAAATTGACCTCCGTTTGACCTTTTTACCTGCAGAGGAAGCAGGATTGGGATGATATCAATCTCCAGCCTGATAGGTCCAACCTTTGTCACCCCATTGGTTGCTTCCAACAGAACAGAATCATTGGTGCTTCCTGTGGTCTGCTGTTGATAGATGACCAAGCCCTGGTTCAAGTCCTCCTGGGTGAATGTGGGTGTTGACTGCTTTTTGATACCCTGCATGGAGGGAGAAAGTGAACAGACCCCTTGACTGCAGCCTCATTGTGAGGCCGAAATATCACAAATCACCTACTGATTAGAAGGTTGGTTCGATCCCTGGCTCCCCCAGTCTGCATGCCAAGTATCCTTGGGCAAGATACTAACCCCAAGTTGCTCTCCGATGCGTCCATCGGAGTGTAAAGGTGTGTGAATGTTATTAGAAAAAGCACTCCGTTTAGAGTCAGAGCATGGGAGAATGGGTGTGATTGGGTGAATGTGGCATGTTATATAGAGCGCTTTGAGTACTGCGGGAGAGTAGAAAATCACTATATATGAATCAGTCCATTTACCAAACACTAAGTGTCAGTGACTTTGTTTCTCAGCTGTACTTGAGCTCCTTTAGATTGTGCCATGATGTTGCTTTTTGAGATCTCTTAGCCTACTTTGTCAGACAGTTTCCATTTAAATGCCTCTTATGGAGGTACCTACTTTATAGTGCTGTCCTCCATTCATGCGTTGATGCTTGTTGTCAGTGGACAACCTCTGAATGATGCCAACTGTGGGAAGACTGTGCACAGTAAAAACTATCTCTGAGGGCTGACTGTCTTCATGGACCACCTGGTTAAAAAAAGAAAATCACAAAAGTGATGCTGAATATGAAACTAAACATATTTTATAATCAGAGAATTTACCTGCATATGTGAGGATCTTGGTTTTGCTTACCTCTAAGTTGTCCCTGCTTATAGAGATATTCTGTCCCTCTTCCACCACCACTGGCCGGTTGTTTCTGACTGTTGGTGGCCTCTGATGACTCTCCAGGTAAATCTTTACCGAAACTCCAATGTCTAGATGTACCTCCCTCTTCCCTCTTTCCACCTGCCTCTCTGTGCTCCGTTCTCTAGCTCTTGCTGTCACATTAAAGCTATCCGACAACTTGTGGCTGCCATCATGGCGATATACCAGGCGCCCTGCTATCAAGTCTCGCTGGGTGAATATTGAAATTGCATCTGCGTCTGTTATAATCCCACTCTCTCTGTCAATAAAGCAGATCACGCCATGTTTAGGTGGGATGAAGACCTCAAACGTCACTTCGTGTGGGTCTCTGATGTCAAGGTTGCTGAAGACACTGAGGTTAGCAGAGGTCAGGGTCGTGATCCCACCCTGCTCGACCATGATGCCTGTGTTGTTCTCCACCTGCAGGTAAGGATCCTGCGCCATCACCTGCACCCCACAGCAAAAAGAAGACCAATCATGCTAACATGAACTTCATTATTTTCACACTAAAGTGTCTTCTCAAGTAAACGGTATGAATAGAAATGAAATAAATCACATCACATAGGAATTTATAGTGAGTGCCTAATCTGAATCTTTGCCAGATTTCTACTGCTTGGTTTACTCAGCTTTTTTATATTTGTGCCAGTCATGGGCCTAATGGTTCAATCACAGTGAATCACATGACTCGGAAAAAATCAATAGTTGCCCGAATCAATAGTTCAGATTGCAAGTAAGCAACTGGTTTCCCAGAGGAAGTGCCTTTGTAATTTTGCAGTTAAAAATAATTTCTGTTTAATGTAGATTTCTGTGCTTGCGAACAGAAACAGATTTGAAAATAGATTGTGTGCAATTGCCAAATTGAAACCAATTGTCAGAGATTTACAGTTAACAAACAGTCAGGTGAATAAACAACAATGAGACACTTGTGTAGGTTAACGTGCTGCACGGGTGAAAAGCTCAGAGCAAATCACACCGAACTGAAGTATTCGTTTATTTTTATAGGTTACATCGTCAATATGCAAATATAATCACATTTCCTGTTACGCAGGTCCTGATGTCTGTCTGCATGCAAGCTGTGTGTGTGTGTGTCACAGAGTATGTGTGTTGCAGGTCAATTTCTAAGAATAATATAATGCAAGTCAACTTCTGCGGATATGTATTTCTGTACTGATCTCTTGTCAGCGTCACAGGGTCAGCTTCCTGTTTCAACAGAAAGCTGTGTCTGGTGAAATATGTATAACATAACATTTGAAGCATAATCAATTAAAACAATAAAAATTCCTTAACACCAATCAATTATAAACTGCTGGCAGACTGACTCAGTGTTATTGATGTTTTATCCCTGTCACTGTTGAAGTCAGCAACTGACTGCCAGTCACCGCAGACTTGGTCCTTGTCTTCAACACAACGATTTAATGGCAACAAGATCACATTGCACATGCTCGTAATAACTTTGTGGGCAACCAAGTTTCCTCAGCGTGACTGCAACATTACCCTTCCTGTCATTGTTATTAAACCAAAAAAACAAAACAAAAAAGAGAATAATCACCTCCAACAGCGTTGAAACATAATGCTTCCCATCAGATACGAAAAGCACAAAACGCCCAAAACTCACTCCTTTGTGGACAAACAGCACCTTTTTCTGAGATGAGAAAAAGCAGGAGGCCATCATGACCAACGATAAAAAAAAAAGCATTAGCAGGCTTTATAAAAAATATACAAACTATAAAAGATACCATTATTGCTCTTACCTGTTCGAGGTCTCGCTGTGTGAACTCATACAACTTGTGGCTAGGATCACTGGCCAGCACCAACTCTCCCATGGGGATCCCCCTCCGTGTGTACACCAACCAGCTGTCCTCGAAATCTGAGTCATCATCACGATAACGCAGGTCACTCAGCGTCACCAATCTCTGGCCCTCCCGTGCCACGTGGAAAACTTTATCCACAACCCTGAGGGGCCTCTGATCATTGACGAGCTGCACTGAGATGTTAAAGGTGTGCTGTTCTCCATTTCCGTCCTCTTTCTTGTTCGTGTGTTTGTGAGCTTTGTAAACCACTATCTGAAATGTGAAAGAATCCTGCTTAGTTTCGCTGTCGTCGTGAACGTACATGATCCTTTCCTCAGTTATATCCTGATTCGTGAACGCCATAATGTTGTCGTTAATTGAAGTTGAGTTGGAGAGGTTGATCCGCCTTATGTGCCCATGCCTGGGGCTCTCTATAATGTTGTAGAGGACCTCCCGGTTACTCGCTGTGTGAGTGAACAGAATATCTCTGGTGATTACTTTACTCCCTCCTTCCATGACTGAGAGACCTTTGCTTATCATAGTGACGGTGGTCGACTCGGCTTTGATGTTGATTCTGAAGTCGTAAGTTGTTGAGTTGAAGTGAGCTGAAAACACCTGGAAGCTGAACGTGTCTCTCGTGTCGTCATGTTGCCGGTTGATTAGCTCGTACCTTACCAAACCATCACTGATGTTCCTCTGGCTGAAGGTTGAGTTCCTTTGTAGGGCCTTGTTGTTGAGGAGAAGCTGACCTTTCTTGGGTACCGTTACCATCCTGAAATGGAGGTCACTCTCACTGAGCTTAACACCCTTAGAAATCACATGGAGGTCCTCGGGAGTGAGAACAGCAGCCTGAACGCCATTGAGCTCCATCTTACTCCGTGTGATCTTGAAGTGAATCCATCGTACCGCGATGGGGAAAACAGCCTCTTGTTTAGCCAGGGAACCGATACTGACTTTAAATTTAAAGTGGTCTGTGATGTTATTCTGCATCTGTAAGCCACGGTAGGTGCTGAGGTATCGAATCCGTTCTTTTTCCAGAAGTTTCTGGGAGAAAGAGGTCGCTGGCTTCCATTCGCCGCTTGAGTGTAACCTCTGCAGCTCGCCATATTGTGGGAACTCTGTAACATTATACCAGATTTCTACTGTGGGGTCAGCCACATTAACTTGTACTGCAAGGTGATTGGTGGTGATGACTGAAGCTTCGCCTTGGTTCACCTCCAGTCCGGTGTTGTTCACCAGTTTATCTTCGAGTGGCACGGTTATTATCCTCAAAACTACTGTGTTGCTTACCTGACAAAGGGAGAGGGAAGAGGCAAAATACCATCTGAGAGGATAAGACATAAGATGAGAAAAAAAGACAAGCTGCTATTTTACTCACCTTCTGCCCGTCACTAACCCTAAGAGCCAGCCTAGAAGTTGAGACCCCTGTGTGGATAAAGCTGATCTTACCCTCCTCTAGATCGTTTAGGGAGAACAAGTTGATGGGCCTGGAAGATAAGAAGGTGAAAACCTTGGAGGTCAAAACAAACAACAAAAAATGTTTTAGTTAAAAGTTGTAGAAAGATGAAAACTACGGGAAAAAATTAGAATAATACTGCTTACTAACTCAAATGACTTCATCCAAGACAAGTGGATGAAACAAATTGGTTCAATTCGTTTTTGTCACTTGGTGCAATGTCTGTGAAAAAATCCTACCAACAAACACTTTACCAGATGAGGGGCTTGGCCCAGCTTTGAAGAAATACTCTCCACATCTGGGCTCAGGAATTTTTGGAAGGACTCTTTAACACAAAATCCCATCATCAGAAAAACAAAATTTGGGAGACATGTTCTCAATAATCAGCACTGATATAATTTTAGTTTTGCCAGTTTGGTCAAATTTGTCAAGACACAAGAGAGAGTGCAAATGCAAGATGTGACTGAAGGGCAGGCTTTCAGCCTTAATGCAAGGGGTAACACAAAAGTATTACATTAACTGTTTAGGAATGACTTAAATGTTTATGTAATGCTGCAAAATATACTGATGTATAAAGTGACCACACTAATTATACACAAACAGCCACTTCCACAAAAGAGCTCAGTATCTGGATCTAAAAAGATTTGCAATGCCCCATTAAAGCTTTATAAGCCGTAACACCAACCTGCCAGGGTAATCCTGATGCTCAAGGTATCCAGCCTCAGTGTTGAGGTTTCCCAGGGAGCTGAAAACAAGCTCCTCAGGACTGCTGTCAGGGTCTAGCGCTCTCAGCACATCTGTAGTCAGCTGGGGGAATTGTGAATGCATTAATTTTGATCTTTGCACGTATAATTACTCAGACATTTTGCTGTACCTACCTGTCGTCTGGACTTCTCGAGTAGAGTAAAATAGTTTCCCTCTGGCAGGCTGAGCACAGGGGCATCGTTCACAGCACTGATGCTAATTTCGAACTGGTGCAGACGGTTGCCCTTGAGAAACACAGGAAGCTCCTTCTTATTGCTGGAGAAGACTGAAAATGTGAAGAAGTCACTCTGGTCCTCTGAGCCGCTGTGAACGTACATCACCCTGCCCTGCCAGAGGTCCAGCATACTGAACGTCCGGTCCTTCTCCTCAATTCCTATCGTGATGGTCCTCTCCTGGCCCTCGTCCAAAATCCTGTCGGGGTCTGGACTCAGGTCCAACCGGAGCTGGCCATGAACAGGCTGTTCCTCAACGCGGAACATAAACTGGGATGGATGAATGCCCAGTTTACGGAAGTCCAAATTCACCTGGCAAAGAGTCCAAAGAGAATTATATATCGGTGCTGCTTATTTTTATTTTCACAATTACTTAAAAAACACTAAACTCAAAAGACAGATCAGCACTACCTTTATGTGTTTTGGTTCAAGAGGTGCCCGGCCTCCCTCAGATACTTCTAGTTTCCTCAGCATCAGGAAGTTAGGGCTCCTCTTCGCGTTAGTCTGTGCAGTTGTGATATCAACCCCAGGAAGATCTGTTGGGCTGGTGAGACTTGCTCTCTGTGGAGCCTGCCCTGTCCTACAGCCAACAGTGACATCCTTGGTGACTGTGGCATGAGGTAGGCCTGTTTTTTGAGTGTTCACCCTGATTTCACTGAGGCAGCCTTTAAAGGAGCCTCCTCCTTCTCCTCCAGATGGAACAGAAATCAGTCGAGCTCGCCTTGCTTGTCCCCGAGCTGCTTCATCCAGCCCTCCTACGAAGAGAGGCCCCGTGAGCTGGAGGACCTGAATCTCTGGGCTCAGACTGGCCTTCACCAGCTCTTTGCCTACCTTCAGCTGAACACTGTGAGGCAACAAGTGAAGCTGGATGGTGTACCAGGTGTGGTTGCTGTTTACATTTGTTAAAGAATGCAGCTCAGTTTTACTCCCCTCTCCACCTCCTACCGAAGCTACCAGATGACCACGTACGATCTCAATGGCAACAAACCCTCCTTGATTGTCAGAGCTATAAAGGACAATGCCGTCTTCTTCTTCTTTTGCAGCAGGATGTAGTTCACATTCAAACACTCCCTCTTGAAGCACATCCCACGGTGGGAGTGACATGAACGCTTCTGAGCTGAAAAAACTGACAGGATCTTCTTCTGTTGCAGAAAACTGTGGACTACAGCCCAGAGATACCTCATGGACGGTCTTGTACCCAGAATGTGGCCTGAGACTGGACAGTAAGTCATGTTGATTGAAGACGACTTCGTCCATGCAACCTCTAAACCCAGAGGAGATGTTGTGAAGATAGAGATGTTTTAATCCAGCTGTCCCGCCAACAAGGAGTCCATCCTCCACACCGAGCTCCAGATCTGGTCCCTGTATTTGTAGGCCGGTGTGGGAGTTCTGGTCCACAGTCATAGTGATATTATGGCGGGTGTGGGTGAGATCCACAGTGTGCCACGCCAGGTCACTGAGATGGATGCCCTTTTCTGAGTGCAACGAATGCTCACCTGAGCCCAGATCAAGACGCACCTGAGGATTAAGGGGGAAGGTGAAAAAGGAAAAAGTTCATAAACTCAAAAAAGTTGCAAGGAAAGCCGAAATATCACACATCACATGTTAAATACAGTGGGGCAAAAAAGTATTTAGTCAGCCACCGATTGTGCAAGTTCCCCCACCTAAAATGATGACAGAGGTCAGTAATTTGCACCAGAGGTACACTTCAACTGTGAGAGACAGAATGTGAAAAAAAAATCCATGAATCCACATGGTAGGATTTGTAAAGAATTTATTCGTGAATCAGGGTGGAAAATAAGTATTTGGTCAATAACAAAAATACAACTCAATACTTTGTAACATAACCATCCATCCATCCATCCATCCATCCATCGTCATCGGCTTTGTCCGGGGTCGGGTCGCGGGGGCAGCAGCCTAAGCAAAGAGGCCCAGACCTCCCTCTCCCCAGCCACCTCCTCCAGCTTGTCCGGGGGAATACCAAGGCGTTCCCAGGCCAGCCGAGAGATATAATCTCTCCAGCGTGTCCTGGGTCTGCCCCGGGGCCTCCTCCCGGTGGGACATGCCTGGAACACCTCACCCAGGAGGCGCCCAGGGGGCATCCTTGTCAGATGCCCGAACCACCTCAGCTGGCTCCTTTCGATGTGGAGCAGCAGCTGCTCTACTCTGAGCCCCTCCCGGATGGCCGAACTTCTCACCCTATCTCTAAGGGAGAGGCCAGCCACCCTTCGGAGGAAGCTCATTTCTGCCGCTTGTATCCGCGATCTCGTTCTTTCGGTCACTACCCACAGCTCGTGGCCATAGGTGAGGGTAGGGACGTAGATCGACCGGTAAATTGAGAGCTTCGCTTTTACACTCAGCTCCCTCTTCACCACGACGGACCGGTGCAACGTCCACATTACTGCAGCTGCAGCCCCAATCCGTCTGTCGATCTCCGGCTCCCTTCTCCCATCACTTGCGAACAAGACCCCGAGATACTTGAACTCCTCCACTTGGGGCAGGAACTCATCCCCGACCCGGAGTGGGCACTCCACCCTTTTCCGGCTGAGAACCATGGCCTCGGATTTGGAGGTGCTGATCCTCATTCCCGCTGCTTCACACTCGGCTGCGAACCGTTCCAGTGCGAGCTGGAGGCCTTCACCCGATGAAGCCAACAGAACCACATCATCTGCAAAAATCAGAGATGAGATTCTGAGGCCACCAAAGCGAAAGCCCTCCGCCACTTGGCTGCGCCTAGAAATCCTGTCCATAAAAATTATGAACAGAACCGGAGACAAAGGGCAGCCCTGGCGAAGCCCATCACCCACCGGGAACGAGTCCGACTTATTGCCGGCAATGCGAACCAAGCTCTTGCAACGGTTGTATAGGGATCGAATGGCCCGTAGCAATGGGCCAGACACCCCATATTCCCGCAACACCTCCCACAGGACACCCCGAGGGACACGGTCGAATGCCTTCTCCAAGTCCACAAAACACATGTAGACTGGTTGGGCAAACTCCCATGCACCCTCAAGTATCCTGGAGAGGATAAAGAGCTGGTCCAGTGTTCCGCGACCAGGACGAAAACCGCATTGTTCCTCCTGTATCCGAGGTTCGACTAACGGACGAACTCTCCTTTCCAGCACCCTGGCATAGACTTTCCCAGGGGGGCTGAGGAGTGTGATCCCCCTGTAGTTGGAACACACCCTCCGGTCCCCTTTCTTAAAGATGGGGACCACCACCCCGGTCTGCCAGTCCACAGGTACTGCCCCTGATCTCCACGCAACATTGCAGAGGCGTGTCAACCAGGACAGCCCTACAACGTCCAGAGCCTTCAGGAACTCGGGGCGGACCTCATCAACACCAGGGGCTCTGCCACCAAGGAGTTGTTTAACTGCCTCAGTGACCTCGCCCCCGGAAATTGGCGGGTCATTCCCCTCATCCCCAGACTCTGCTTCCTCCTCGGAAGACGTGTCAGTGGGATTAAGGAGGTCCTCGAAGTATTCCTTCCACCGCCTGACAATTTTCTCAGTCGACGTCAGCAGCGCTCCGCCAGCACTATACACAGTGCAGGTAGAGCACCGCTTTCCCCTCCTGAGACGTCTGACGGTTTGCCAGAATCTCTTCGAGGCAGTCCGAAAGTATTTTTCCATGGCCTCTCCGAACTCCTCCCACACCCGAGTTTTTGCTTCAGCCACTGCCCGAGCCGCATTCCGCTTGGCCTGTCGATACCTGTCGGCTGCCTCCGGAGTCCCACAGGCTAACCAAGCCCGATAGGACTCCTTCTTCAGCCTGGTGGCTCCCTTCACCTCTGGTGTCCACCATTTGGTTCGGGGATTACCACCACGGCAGGCACCCACCACCTTGCGGCCGCAGCTCAATGCAGCAGCTTCGGCAATGGAGACGCTGAACATGGTCCATTCGGACTCAATGTCCCCAGTCTCCCTCGGAATGCTGTTGAAGCTCTGCCGGAGGTGTGCGTTGAAGATCTCGCGGACTGGGGCCTCTGCTAGACGTTCCCAGCACACCCTCACTACGCGTTTAGGTGCACCAGGTCTGTCCAGCGTCCTCCCCCGCCACCTGATCCAACTCACCACCAGGTGGTGATCAGTTGACAGCTCAGCCCCTCTCTTTACCCGAGTGTCCAGAACATATGGTCGCAGGTCTGCTGATACGATTACAAAATCGATCATCGACCTACGGCCTAGAGCGTCCTGGTGCCACGTGCACTTATGGACACTCTTATGTTCGAACAGGGTGTTCGTTATGGCCAAACTGTGGTTAGCACAGAAGTCCAATAACAGAGCACCGCTCGGGTTCAGATCAGGGAGGCCGTTCCTCCCAATCATGCCCCTCCAGGTCTCGCTGTCGTTACCCACGTGAGCATTGAAGTCTCCCAGCAGGACAACAGAGTCTCCAGGTGGAGCATGTAACATAACCTTTGTTGGCAATAACAGAGGTCAAACGTTTACTATAGGTCTTTACCAGGTTTGGACACACAGTAGCTGGTATTTTGGCCCATTCCTCCATGCAGATCTTCTCGAGAGCAGTGATGTTTTGGGGCTGTCGCCAAGCAACACGGACTTTCAACTCCCGCCACAGATTTTCTATGGGGTTGAGGTCTGGAGACCGGCTAGGCCACTCCAGGACTTTCAAATGCTTCTTACGGAGCCACTCCTTTGTTGCCCGGGCAGTGTGTTTTGGATCATTGTCATGTTGGAAGACCCAGCCTCGTTTCATCTTCAAAGTTCTCACTGATGGAAGGAGGTTTTGGCTCAAAATCTCACGATACATGGCCCCATTCATTCTGTCCTTAACACGGATCAGTCGTCCTGTCCCCTTGGCAGAAAAACAGCCCCATAGCATGATGTTTCCACCCCCATGCTTCACAGTAGGTATGGTGTTCTTGGGATGCAACTCAGTATTCTTCTTCCTCCAAACACGACGAGTTGAGTTTATACCAAAAAGTTCTACTTTGGTTTCATCTGACCACATGACATTCTCCCAATCCTCTGCTGTATCATCCATGTGCTCTCTGGCAAACTTCAGACGGGCCTGGACATGCACTGGCTTCAGCAGCGGAACACGTCTGGCACTGCGGGATTTGATTCCCTGCCGTTGTAGTGTGTTACTGATGGTGACCTTTGTTACTTTGGTCCCAGCTCTCTGCAGGTCATTCACCAGGTCCCCCCGTGTGGTTCTGGGATCTTTGCTCACCGTTCTCATGATCATTTTGACCCCACGGGATGAGATCTTGTGTGGAGCCCCAGATCGAGGGAGATTATCAGTGGTCTTGTATGTCTTCCATTTTCTGATGATTGCTCCCACAGTTGATTTTTTCACACCAAGCTGCTTGCCTATTGTAGATTCACTCTTCCCAGTCTGGTGCAGGTCTACAATACTTTTCCTGGTGTCCTTCGAAAGCTCTTTGGTCTTGGCCATGGCGGAGTTTGGAGTCTGACTGTTTGAGGCTGTGGACAGGTGTCTTTTATACAGATGATGAGTTCAAACAGGTGCCATTCATACAGGTAACGAGTGGGGGACAGAAAAGCGTCTTACAGAAGACGTTACAGGTCTGTGAGAGCCAGAGATTTTCCATGTTTGAGGTGACCAAATACTTATTTTCCACCCTAATTTACGAATAAATTCTTTACAAATCCTACCATGTGAATTCATGGATTTTTTTTTCACATTCTGTCTCTCACAGTTGAAGTGTACCTCTGGTGCAAATTACTGACCTCTGTCATCATTTTAAGTGGGGGAACTTGCACAATCGGTGGCTGACTAAATACTTTTTTGCCCCACTGTATGTGTGTACATAAAAAACAAAATGAAGAAAATGAAGGCTTTTCCACAAATAGAAATGCAACTGAGATCTCTCTAACAGCACCAGTGACTTGTACTTGGTATTTTTATTAAGCTATTGTGGTTTTCTGTCTTAACCTCACTCGTGTATGAACTTGTCTGGAATTAAAGCAGTGCCGGGGGGGTTACTTTTCCCCCCACTCGCTGAGCAATTTGACGCCAAGATTTCTGGGTTTAATCTTCTGGCTGGTCTTCTTCTGGATAGTAAATTCCAGCATATTTAATGAGCTAAAATGGCCCGAGGGACAATTTTTACCCTTTTTTCCCTTTTTTTACGTCGGCCCCTGGACAGTTTTCACTAATCCGTAGCCATTTTATTGAAATGGATATAGCCTTTATCTTACCTTGTCTCACAGTGATACACTTTGTCTCACATTTTTTGTGTCTTTGAGATAAAGAAGATTAGTTTCTTCTGTGTTATAACCTCCTACCTGCAGGTACCCAGAGATCAGCTCCAGAAGCATGAAGTCTGTGTGTCCTGCTGCCAAAAGCAGCAGCCCTGACTGACTGGAGGTTCGAAATCGAACATGGATTAACGTCTGTATGGACGTCTCAACTGTCCGCAGGTAGATGTAGCCATCTCCGTAGAATGAAACTGCAGCAGTGCAACAACAACAACAAAAAAGACAGATATAAATTGAAGCCTGAGCTGTCACGAAATCACTAAAACATCGTGTAGTTAATCAAAGATGCTCTGACAGCCATGTTTCAGGATTAAGCTTAATTTCATTTGCTACCATACAGGAAGCCCTCATAGCGATCTGGTGGTGATTATAGACCTTCTACCAGGAAAAAACTCTTCCATTAACCTGCATTGACTGATCTGTCACTATGTGCACTCTGTACCTGCTATCTGAAGTCAATTAATGACAACTAATGCATTCTGTAGGGGTTCATTAGACGTCATTAGACCCCACCATTGACCCAGATGACGCAGATTGGTCTTTTAGTTCAAAATACATACCATTAACTTCAATGGGAAACTATGGGAAAAATATACATTAGAAGGAGTTTTAATCAAGGCAATATGTGCACTATATTGCATGACAGATGTCAAAAAGACAAAGTGAGGCATGACTGTGGCTTAGTAAATCTGTACTTATACAGCAGAGCACATGCTAGGATTTTCACATTTTAGCATGATAGCATGATTATATTTGCACTAAACACAGTAAAGCATAGTGTTAAAGCACAAGTTCATCTTTTTAAAAGGCATCACAGTATTTTCTAATGATAAAAACCATCTCCGTGGCCATTCATACTACACCAAAGTTATTATAGATAAATTAAATGACAGTAAAAGGAAAAAAAAAGATTTTCCAAAGAAATTCCTGGGTTTTTTTGTTTTTTGAGGTTTTTGTTTTTTGAGGTTTTTATTTACTTATTTTTTAATAATTTCTAAATAGTTATTTCTGTGAATGACAAAAACTGCTTTATAATTACAAGACAGTCCATGCAATACACTATTTTGTAATTTTACCCACAATTTTAAACATTTGTTTCTTACAGTTTAAACCCAAACAGTTGTGGTGGCAGATCTCTTTCAATTACAACATCAGCATTTTATATAGATCATATATAAAGTATTTGATATTCATGAGCCATGAATTAGTGCTGACAAAAATTCAAGAAGCATTTCCATTACTTCTGTTTTTATTCACCTGTAGTCCAATGATCTTTATAATTAAATACAGAGGATGCTTGCCCGTCTCTGGCTTTATAAGCATGTAATTACAGCATACTTTTATCTATCAATGAGGCCAGCATATCTACCACTAACTATAAATGAGCACCAAAAAAGTACGAGTGTCTTTAGCATCATCGATTTGATCTACAAAGCAGCGACACGCTCTCTGACTGTCCATTTGTGCAAACTGTGACGTTCAATGGATAGAGGTCAGAGCCATGTGTCTGGATGCATGCAGCTGCAGTTTGGTGACACTAAAAATGATTCAAAGCTCTGTAAAAGCAGACAGCACAACACTGCAGAGGCAGTGACCACAAAATGGAAATAAAGGGACAATTTATATGACAAAAAAGGGTGGCAAAAAAATCAATGCATTTTAAAGGTGAATTAAAGTTTGTTTGTTTCCACATCGCACAGGAAAAATATTAACAATCCAGGCCTGTATAATCTTAACTATTAATTAGTTAAGATTAACAAATCTATTAGACTACCTGTCATAACAACAAATCTATCAAAACTTTGTTTAAACTTATAACTTGTGTTTATTAAGCAAATAACAAACTAATTTCACTTTTTATAGGCAAATTTGAGCTGACACACTGGAATTCTTAGAAAAGTCAAAAATTGATCAAGCACAACATTCAACCACTAAAATGAATTTGTTTCTGTTACAGCAATACAAGTAAAAACTGTAATTTGGTATCTAAATTTGAAAAAATAATAAGAATGCTCTTCACTATTTCTTTCAGCTTTTTTGTAAAATGTTTGAAAAAAACAATAATTATATTTTACTGGTGGACTAACAGTTACAGACACATTCAAAAATGATTTTGGTGAGTGCTAATACTAATGTTAATTTAGGCATAAATCTTACTCTGGGTGGTGGTCTATTAACTTTGTTAAGACGTGTATTTGGTCTCTAAACATATTTTTGTGCTTTTGGTTACACATCTAACATTTAGGTGTTTTTGCGCGTGCTTGCTGTAAATAACTTTAACACAGAATTTATTTTTTTCATGTATATTTTGTAAATGTAGGGAAATTGTAATGTTGGTACAAAATTTTAGAATGAGAAAAAGTATTTACATTTATGTGTCTGCAGTGTAACATATGTCACAGTGGCTTAATATTTTTTTCTTAAAATCCCTTCTTATCTCTGAGTGGGAATACTTTGCTATGAAAGCTTTTATTGACTATATGTGCTGCAGTGTGAAGTACTCAGTCAGCAGACTGGCCCAGCATGCTGCTCTGCATAAAGCCTATAAGCCCGCTGTCAGTATAACCCACGTCTTTCCATGCATCCCTAATCTGCCTCTATGATAGCAGTGAACATTGGATTATTAATAATCTTCCTACACTCGCAGACATCTCCAATGTGAATGCAAGTCACTTATGTGCTCTGACAAGCAGGTGTGGTACAGAGACATGTGTAACTGCCCGAGGCAAAGCTGGTGACCATTAGAAAGTTTTGCACGCATACAAAAACTTTCCAAATGTTGTTAAGTGTTTATATTTAAGTGGCAGATACCTGTAGTGGAGAAAATGACATATTGTTTTCTTGGACAAAGAAATGCATTGCAGAGAAGAGCTTAAGAGTTAAGATCAAAGCTGTATTTGCGAGGATTACCACCACCAAAAATGTAAAATTCCTGGCATCAGCTCAACTAACCATGTTGCCGCAAATTCATAAGGGCAAGCATTCTCCCCCAAATATAATCCATCATAATGCCATATGTCACCAGTCTGCAATGTTAGACAGGATTAGATAATAAGCAACCAACTGCCAGATCCATTTGAAGTAAATCAAAGGTTGTAAAAAAAATAAACAGGCCTAAATAACACCAGCAAAACCTTCTTTTGTCTCTATAATGATGGAAATCATTTCAGCGCAGCAGTAATGTATAAAATACACGCCAAGAACCCTTAAGAATTATTTTTCACATGCATCTAAAGGTGAAAGTTTTCTCACGTTGCTATAATGTATCACGTTGCTATAATGTATTGAAACAAATGCCAGGTTTAACTTTTACATCTAGTTTAAGACAAGGAGTATTTTTTTCCTCTGCAGGAACCTACCTCCATAAACGTGTCCGGTGGAGACCAGCAGCAGCAGAAAAACATCAGCCAAAACACTCCCCATGGTTATGTAGGCTCCTAAAATCTATTTTGCATCTTGGTTAAGCGAAACATCTGGATACATGACTATGCAGCCGATTATCTTTACTGCCCATGTCACTCCCAACACTGACAACGTCAGGACAATCTCTTCATGCTCTGCTGCTGGCCTTGGATTACAGACTTGGCTCCAAAAAAACCAAAAAAAAACAAAAAACCATACCTGTGTCTGTGAGCAGAGCGCAGAGAGGTGGAGCTCCACCCTCGGATCCTCCCCTCAAATTCAGGAGACCTGTGTGTGTAAGTATCAGTCGGGAACACAAGGGGGAGTTGTTGCAGCATATGGAGACAGAGATGGAGGGGGGAAATGAGAAGGTACTTTCAGAAGATGGGGCAACCTCAAGAGCCGAAAAATGAGACCAATGTGCAAGTGGGGAAAACTGCAGTACCTCTAGGCGCCACTTACAGCTCCCATGTTTAAATGCCCGACTTTACATCATTAAAAAGCATGTTTCCATTGCAAATCCAGTTTGGCCTCTGTTGATAATTTTCTTCACAACAACTCGGAATGGGGTGACTTAAAAAACACCAACAACACCAACAACAAAAAACCTCTTTGACCAAGATAACTGAGTTATAGTTGTGCGGCCTTATTTTTTTTAAGATGTCCTGATACAGTCGCTAGAGTTCATGGAAATCTTCAAGGCACCATCATAGACAATATAAAACACTGACTATCTTCTGAAAAAATGAAGCCAGTGCTAAAGTAAGTGAACATAACATTTAAAGATATCACAAAGTGCTTCACAACAGAAATGCTAAAACTTATTTATACAAGTTAGCCAAAAGCAATCTTATAAAAAAATGTAACTGCTTTTTAAAAGGGATCACTGAGCCCACAGAAATCAGGCTGGGGGCTCAGTTAGCTACAGTGTGACATGTGAGTATTTATAAGACTTAGTCAGAAGCCTCGCAGAATCATTGTGAACAACCTGCAGACGTTCCAAAGACGTTTTGTGAACACAAGTGAACAATGAATTATAATAACTGAGGTGTGATTAAATAAAAGCATGAATAACAATTTACATGTCAGAGTGTGACACACTGGAAGTTAACTTAGTGATAAAAGCAAGAGCAAACCAGAAATCTTTAACATGAGCATCCCGAGTGAGGATGAGTCAGGAGTTACTCTAAGGCCCATGACAGAAGATTTGGCAAAAGTGGAAGAAATCCATTGGGGACACAAAGACTTCAGTTTTTTTCTTCATTAAGTTGGAGAAAATTGTAAGCTTTTCAACTTTTAATGGAGTCTAAGCAGGTATAATAGATATGTAGCTAATAAATATCTTAAAAAGAAATACAACTTAATGTCATTTGTATAGCAGTGATAAGAATTGTGCTTAAAATGTGTGGAAGAGAGAGCAGATAGCAGAAACCATAAAGGTCCCAAAATAGAAACTTGTGGCACACCGTAGGCAAGAGAAGTGGAAAAGGACCTGAACTTAGAAGCAGCAGCAGAAAAGGTTAACTTAGATAGAACCACGACCCTTTCTAAAATCATAGCAATAAAAAGTAATTTTGAGATTGGGCTGTAAGTGCTAAGAAGAGAAGAGTCAAGCTAAAGTGCCGTAAAGCTGCATTTTATCTGAAGGCCACCAGATGGCGACAGTTGCAGTTACAAAAATACTTCTGGTCCTATACAAGTCTATGGGCTGTTTGTTTGACTAATGTAAAGACTCCTGATGAGATTATGGGCTCATATGGGCTTTTGTAAAATTATGTTATATTTTGACTCAAAAATCAAGATTATTCTCGGTCCAGTCTTTGGGTAAAGACTTGTGACTTGTGACAGAGAGCAACCTGTCCACGTATCTCTCCCCAGATTGGATAATTGGCAGAAAATTCCCAGGTTCCCAAGGTTTAATTCCCAGCAGACTGAATAATACATTCTGCAGCCTGGTTTCTTAAACCGAAAGGGTCACAACCAAAGTGGGTCACAGTTCAGGACAGGAGAAGTGGACTATTTTAATGAGCCTGGATCCCACGCTGAGAGGATTACTGTCTTGTCTTTTAGGTTGTAAAGGTTTTTAAAGCTCAGCTAGCAGACAGCAGATCAAACCAGTCTTTATTTTTGTCTAATTTCACACTTTTTGCTAAACTTAATGAAGCTGATGACAGGAAAAAATCTTTTAAAAACAAAAAAACTGGGAAAAGTTTATTAAAGTTCATTAACATCACTATTAACTGAGATATATTTTAGCAGGAGTATCACAAACTGATTCACTGTCTATTTGCTCAGGAGCATAAAGAACTCTTGAGCAAAGATAAAGGGTCATGTGGGCTGAGGAGTCCAGATTTACCCTGTTTCAGACTGATTGGCGCATCACGCCATCATCCTCAATCCTATTTGTTTTTAACCACACAGCTTTTCTTTTGGTAAATGTAACATTTTTTTCTGACTGCACTAAAAGTTTCACTAATCTATATTCAGAAATCAAAGCAACAATCAAAATTGAGTTACCATATTTGCGTTATATGCAGTTTTACAAATCAAAACAGATGTTGTGCGTTTCGTTTTCACTTTTACAAAGATGATTTACTCGGCACGCCGGGGATTTGTCATAGTGCAAACTCAGTTGTTTTTCCCTGCTGGAGTCAATCAAAGGACTGGGACAAACTGTGGTGTTGTGGGAGGAGAAGTGCTCGAATAAAGACAAAAAGTACAAATAACGGCAAAAGATTATCTTTAATACAAAAGAGATTAGCTGAAAAATAAACTCAATTCAGTCTTCCGCTGCTCGCAGTAAAGCAGGCAACATGTCGTACAAATATTTCATATAAATCTATCTTAAGGACCTGAAATGTGGGCGGTTTTCTGAGATTGAACAGCTACATAACTGTACTGCACAAGTTAGAGAACAGGAACCACCTGGTTCCAAGCTAAACAGCACGGAGCTGGAAGAGATAGAGGATTGGGACTGATTTAACCCCAAAAGCAACTAAAACAACAAAAACACATCACACATCTGGGTGGAAGAGACTCAAACCCTGCTTCTTACGCAGTCACCACTTTACAATGTTTATAAATGAACATGTAAAGAAAACAGAAAGTTGCCATGTGTGTTCGTGCTTGCACTTGTATTGGTTTCTGCTTGCATGGGGACAATCTACTACAAGAGAAGAAAAAGTGCAGCACATTATGCACCTATGCAGGGAAGATAAATGACTCACTGTTTTGATACCGGAGTAAAAATAAAGTTAATGGAAGGAAGCTTAAAACCTTGTGTGGGCTCTGGTGTAAACCTTGGCCTGAGCCATTCGCCCATTTCCAGTATGAAAACAATAATTGAGTGACACATCCATTTTGTATTCATGAACAGGTTGCATAAGAAGGGAGAGAAAGAAAAGATGAATGCTGGGGAAAATTAGCGACAGAAGGAGATTTAGAAGGTCGGGATTCTTTCGCTCAGACAGGAGGTGGATAATTAACAACCTGCAGGGTTTTTTCCTGTTCTCTGGGCAGTTTGCCTGAAATATCATGGCATTTCTAACAAAACTTAACAAAACACAGCTCAGGTGTGGTGGTGTGTGTGTGGGGGATAGACTAGAGCTCGATCAGTCATTTATTATGGTAAGTGCTCTCTCTCCATCATTGGCTCATATAATATACCACACTATTAACACACTTTGCTTGTGTGTGTGCTGTGCATGTGTGTGTGCTGTGCATGTGTGTGTGTGTGTGTGTGTGTGTGTGTGTGTGTGTGTGTGTGTGTGTGTGTGTGTGTATTCCATGTCTAAAGGCACCTCTTCAAATGTTTAGGGGAACTTTTAAGATATTTGATATTTCTTTGCCAAAACATGCAACTTGATGCTGAGACCAGCTGCTGCCTTTGCTCGGGGACACCTTAGAGTCTTTGTGTGTGTGTGTGTGTGTGCATGTGTGTGAAAGTGAAGTGAGGTGTGACTTACAGAGAAGAAAGTACATCATAAAACACAGGCATTGATAGCAGTGATCAAAGATGGGAAAATGAATGTAAGACAATCAAGGATACTGTTAATAAGGAACTACAACTCTAATATTCGAATATTATGCTAATGCACAGTAACTGAACCACTTTTTACAAGCAAGATATGCAGAAGATCATCTCCGAACACAAAACCCCCATTAATCCTTGGACCAGATGGGCGACAGCAGCACCTGTTAGCTGAGAACAGGAAACTGGGCTCACCAATATTGGACAACTGAAGA
Organism: Aulonocara sp. 'chitande type north' Nkhata Bay; assembly: GCF_057382095.1. NCBI lineage: Eukaryota > Metazoa > Chordata > Actinopteri > Cichliformes > Cichlidae > Aulonocara > Aulonocara sp. 'chitande type north' Nkhata Bay. Next base: position 39,899,511 of record NC_141350.1, read on the forward strand.
TTGGAAAAACCTTGTTTTTTTGGTTTTGCTGTGCAGCAGGAATAAGGTTCAGTTCCTGCTGCTATATTCAGATGGTAGAGCTTTGTGCAAACAATATGAAAACAAGGATCCATCCACGCTTGTATCAAAAGTTGATGGTGATGTAATAATATAGGAGATGTTGTCTTGGAACTCTTTGGGCCCCTTAACACCAGTTAGGCATCATCTAAACACCACAGCTTGCTTGAGTATCGTCACCGTCCATGTCCACCACAGTATACCCATTTTCTAATGGCTGCTCCCACCATGATAAAACATCATGCCCAAAAACTCAAATCATCTTAAACTGATTTGTTTAAGACGACGGTGAGTTCACTGTACTCGAATGGCCCCCACAGTCACCAGATATCAATCCAGTAGAGCACCTTTGGGATGTGGTGGAACGGGAGATTGACATCATGGCAGCAACTGTGTGATGCTGTCTTGTCAATATGGACCAAAATGTCAGGTGAATTTTTCCAGCACCTTTTGAATCTGTGCCGTGAAGAATTAAAGCAGTTCTGAAGGTAAAATGGGGCCCAAGGCAGTACTAGCAAGGTGCACCTATGCTTCTTGATAGTTTTAACATTTAAAATGAACAGACTTGAGTTCCAGCTTGAGGCCCAGCTATCCCACCTTACAAGTGCTTTCCTCTCAAAGTCCTGAGAAAATAAAGATGGGCAACATCTGCCGGATCAGCGCTCAAAGTGATGAGTGATGGGAAGGGAAATTGTAGAGGAGGAAGGATGGGATGGGATGAGAGGAAATGAGCGTACATTTTTTTTTCCAAAATGGTAAGAAAGTTGAAGAAATGGAACAAACGTGCTCATGCAAGGGGACATTTTGGTCATCTGTGTTGTTTATTTTTTCCATGTTCAGCTTTATAAACTGCCATGTGAAAGGAGATTTGGTGCTTGCTTTTACAAAAAAGCCCATTAGAAAACATTGAAGCACAGGTATACACTTTTAGAGCTGCATGCGTGCAGAAATTTACATAAATGGCTTATGGTCCACATGCACCTCTTTGCTCTTTCTCTTTCTATGTTATTTTGTCACTCACTGAAACACACACACACACACACACACACACACACACACACACACACACACACACACACACGTACACACACGTACACACACACGTACACACACGTAGGCGCCGCTTGTTTCCCTTGTTTCACAATTTCACACTTTCAGACGAGGACTGTTTTGCTCTCATTTTAACTCTTCCTCTCCATCACTGTGACAAAGGTCACGCTCCAAACACAATGGCTGCTGGCAGCTGCTCGCCTGACTCACTGCCACCAGTTGACCCTGCAGCTGATCAGATAATTTAACTTTGTTAAAAGACTTCTAAGCAAAACATAGTCTGCTTCTGCTTTTGCACAAAGGCAGGAGCTGGACTCTGTCACTAGCAGACACGGAGCATCGCTTTATCTCACCGAGCAAACATTTACGATAACATAAAATACTCGAACATGTGATCGATGACACGTACAGGACACTGCAGCTCAACAGTGTGACGTGCTGCCACAGTTTTGCTGCTGGTTGGCTTTCAGTCACTTGTGTTGTAGCCTGGAGTCTGTAAAAACAAACAAGACTTGTTTGTGAGTTTAAAAGAAGGAAATGCATTACATGTGAAGTTAACATCAGATTTCTTTCAGTGAAACTTTCCTCTGATCTTTTCTTTAGCTACGGTGATACATTTTCTCAGCAAATGATTCTGATTCAAAAGCTATTTTTACACAAGTGGCTGCTGAAAACCTTCCCAAAATACTAAACAAGCTAAAACTGAATTTAGCACATAATGTGGAGGGGGCTAGAGAAATTGAAAGTGAATGTTCCCCTCAAGATACAGTCATGATTTTTAATCAGTGTATGATTACATTGCAAAGAAGAAACATAGTAAAGTAGGCATACTTAAAGAAAATAAATGCACCATCAAAAAGATTAACAGTACTGTATACATCAACGAATGCACAAAGCTCTTCACTATGCATTAACACAAGCTCCATCACCCACTGTTTTTTAGACCTTCCTTTAACAGATTCCTTTATCTCCACCTAAACCAGCACAACTAGTACAACAGCTCCGTGGTGTCGCATCTTTTTTTGAAAAACAACACTGAGCTTGGGAAGACAGCGAGGGCCTCGGTATGAAAGAGCCAATTGTAAAGTTGAACTAATTAGGAGGCCACGACTGAGAATCTGAGACAAAAAGTGGGGTCAGAAGGTCAAACTGAACCAAGAAAGTAAGTGAGTTAGATATGAATCAGCTATTGTTGTCTGCAGAGTGGTCTAATTTCATGTTTACAACTGGGTTTCGTGAAAATTATTCACATTTTGATGCTCTCCATGAACCAGAAGTTGTATTCTGATAACTGTTGTATCCTTAGTTCTACTCCAAAGTGAATTTTGGTGCACCTCAGCAGCACTTTAATCTACTAAAATATTAACAGAAGCAAAACTTAAATGCAACATTTTCACTTGAACGTTATTTCCTCTGCCAAGGAGGTTATTTGATTGGTTTGGTTTTGTTTGTCTGTCCAAAATTTATGGATGAGGCAGAGTCTGGCACAGCTAAGGCGTCATGGAGTCAATCCTAATCTAGATCCAGGAATTTTTGGAAGCTTTCTTTGCCATTTTGCAATACATCTTCACAATATATCATCTTCATGTTCTTAAGAAAATATGACAAACTAATCCAGATCCAGATATCCTGGATCCAGGGATTTGTTTCACTTTAAAAGAAATTTCCAGCCTTGGCAGAGCATGCGGCCCTGGACCGGTCTTGTTTTTAAATGTAAGCCATGCCCAAAGCAGATTCAAAGATCGCATTCAGCTCTTGTGCGGTCAACCAAATGTTGGTGATCTGCTGTTGTTTTAATTCCTTAAGTCACAAATTTTGCCTCTCTCTTGTCACTCAGCAGCGTGTGTTTGGCACAGAGTGGTTTGTATTATTTATATGAGGGAATTAGTGAGAGCTGCTGGGACTCCATCAGACAAATGAGTGACTGACCACAGCTATGAGCTAAACAGCACTGTGTATTGTAAAGCTGATCCTCAATAATCTGGGAGTCATTTGATTTATTTTTTTATTTAAAAAAATGTCACTGTGTTGCCTCGTCAAACTGTCATTTTATTGCGCTGACTGTGCCATCGCTGCTCCGGATTTGTCTTAAATGTGATAAACGGCTGTGTGGTTGGCAGGATTTGGATGTGAATGCAGGACTCGGGAGACAGGGAATGAACTCCAAATTCAGCCCTGTTGCTGGTATTTCACAGGAAAAGAGCGAAACAAAAAAATCAGAGCAGGGAGACACACAACCATGAGAGAGAACATGTAGAAGGGAAATGGGCAACACAGACAATTTATACAAATGTAATGAGGTGACGGGTACACAGCTGTGCAATGCGACACTGCAAATTGTGGTATCAATATGATACCAAGTAAATACAGGGTTAGTATTGCCAATACCAATACTGAGCAAAAAGGTTCAGATATTTTTCATGTTCATGTTTGAGGTATATCAATTCACACACAATTCAGTGAGCTATATGAACTTAGAGGATAGAAACAAAGCATCGATTCTACCACGTTAATATTGGTCCCATCCCAATACCACCATTAGTAACAATACTAACGATATTTGGATCAATCTGCCTGCCTCTAGGAAACACAAAGAGTTGGCGACACAAAGAAGACAAATCGGGACAAACGAGACAAAGAAAATTAAACTGGAAAGCCCAAGGCACAAAAGGCCAGCAAATTAGAACAGGAAGTAACTAAACAGATGACAGACATGTAAAATTGACATGGAAAGACAGAAAGACAAGACTAGGCAAACATAGCGAACCTATCATCTAAAGCAAAGAACTTTGGGTAAAAAATGCACCAGAAAATATGAAACATTATAAACAGAAGACCAAAATCATAAATCGTGACAAACAAACTCTGGTTTCAAGACCCGAGGACCATGATATTAAAGGTTCTCTGACATTAGGGTCATAATATAGATGCAGGCATCTGTTTGCTATGTAATGGTGCGGTGGGGACCCATTTAAGGATGATGTCAGCCAGTATAAGTTCAAGCTTCTTTGTTGCATGACGCTCTGTCCGGTCCCTCAGTGTTAGTGCATGTTTATAGTGTTAACATGGGTTAACATTAGAAAAAAATGATGAAGCTTCAAAACAGGATTTCTCTAACCAAAGGGTGACATCACACTGTGACCATCATCTATATACAGTCTGCGGTCTCTGTGCTTACCACATAGATTCCAGGAGCTTTGACAACAGCAGTGTTCAGAAACCTGAGAATGAAAAGGGACTGCTACATATGCTCTTTGTGAAAGAGTCTTTCATTTTGTTTTCCTGGTCTAGTCTGGCCTGTTTGTTTCCCCGGCTCCGTGAAGCAGAATGAGACACAAGGGAAGTAACATTAGTCGAGTTCCAACACATTCAATGTATTTAAAATGCTAATGGTTGGATTAATGATTGAAGAGTATTTTGCTGGTTTTCTTGGACAGGCGAAATGTGGCTGGCAATGACATTGTAAGTTGCTGACTAATGTAGTAGTAAAAACATTTGTTTTTATGATGTGAAACATTGTGGAAATGCCCCACTTGTTACAAAAAAATGTTGATTTTTGTACACGTTATTGTTTTTTGCCCTATTAAAGCCAATAATAGCAAGCGTCGCTGTTATGCAATAATTTAATAGGTTCGCTTCACCTCTAAAGGTTGTGCAAATGCTAAATAGCTCAGTTATAATTTGATTTCCCCACTCTCTCTTTCTTTCCCGTCCCACTTCTGTGTCTGTCTTTTGCTACAGGAACGAATCACTGCCATGAGTGGAGCTGAAGTGGCACTTCACTCCAAAAACAAGCAAATCCTTCCCACCCTTTGGTGCTGGCGTTAAAAGAAGAGCTGTTTACGGTCCAGATTCAGGTCACAAATCACTGCTGATGTATGAAAACCTTATGTACATTTGTACAGCTATCCATGTGAAAACTATTAAACCTAACCAAAGGATTACAGACTCACTTAAGAACTGACGCTATCTTCGCTCTTATGAAACACTTTTGAATCTAGTTGGATAAACTCGGAGACTCTTGGCAGTCTTGGCGGAATTTATTTTTTTCCTTATTGAAATCTTGACAATAATGTTTCCACCAGACATGGAGGATATATTTCTGTTATGAAACAGCTACGGTCAAACTGCAAAATTGATTAACCCACAAACAGTCTCTTATTTTTGTATTAGTTACTACAGATTTGCACAAACCCTGTGCAGATGCCAAACCTTCTTCTTTTTCTTTTTTGAAACGTTTTCTAAGGTCAAACTCAGGCAAAAACTATTTCAGGTATTCCTTATGTTGTGCAGGAGTCAGTGACAAACACTGACTTTCAAAACTGGAAAACATCACAGACAAACAAACACATGACCCCTCCCACAACAAACTGCCTCGAGACGCGTTTTAAATCTAGCACGGCGGGAGTAAGTGGACAGCAAACAAAATGCAGACGCACTGGAATGTTTGCTGTGACTCGTTAGTGACGCACTATTTGTTGTCGTGCAGCGCTGCAGTGCACTTACTGTTAAACACTTTGCACGTGTTGGTGGAGGGGTTGAGGGGAAGGGACAGAGAGAAAGGTTTTGTTGTGTGGCCGAGAGGGTGTTCTCCTTTCCTTTCCTCTCTTCCCTGAAAAGCCCACCCGTCACTCTCCCGGTCTCCCTCCCTCTCCTCTCCCAACACCCTTGTTGCTCCTAACGTCTTTCCTGTGCAGGGGAACGATCTGTTCCCACAATGTGCAGGACATGCCTCTTTCTCAAACACGCACACAGACCGCCAAGTCATTGTGAATATAAATTATTAAAAGGAGATCACATTTCAGTAATAAGCTCACCCTCTTCTTTGAAATAAGATTGTTTGTTTCTGTGGTTTTAAGCTGTTTTTTGCAGATTTGAAACTCTCGGGTTTGTTATTGCTTCATACTCTTTTCCAGAGAACTTCCTACAACACTACAAAGGCTTGCGTCATCACACATCAACAAGTCCAAGGAGGACAGGTGTCCCATATCTAATGAACAACAAACTGAAAGAAGGGATTTTTTATATAAGGAGCCAATTCCTGAATAACTGATGGCACTTTGCCCAGAGCTCCCACTAATTAGTAACTCAGATCTGCACTCACATAAGTCTGAGTGAAGCTAAAAATTTGGTCAGTTACAGATTTTAGTGCTTTAGTAAGTTGATATCTCCCACTAGTGTTTGTTATGTAAGCTCCTGGCAAAGCCCACAAAATACCCTGGAAAAACACAAAGTTTGGAATAAACCTTTCGTGTGCACCAAGGAGCAAGCAGGAACACAAAGCTCGTTTCCTGTTTGTGTCACACTCAGACCCCTCCCCTCCATTTCCTTCCCCGGGGTTTGATTGTGAACCTGCACCTGCAACTTAAGGCCAGCACAAACGCTTTTAGCTGGACTCAGCTGGACACTGAATTCATCTGCAGCACAACAACATATGGAGAAACAATACAGCCCCTGCTTGAAAATATGTTTGTTTTTCACTGATCCATGGTGGTACACAATGGAAAGTCCAGAATGCCCTCAGATTCCTTTGCATTCTTCCCGGTTAGTGTAGACAATGTACATTTGGTCACTACAATGAATATAGCCATCTTATTATGTAGAAGAATGTGAGGAATGTGAGCAGCCGTCCTACTTTCTTCAAAGTATAAAGATTCTGGGTCACGGTGACGAAAGTGGCCAAAGAAAAATGTGCATTAATACAACAAATCATTTTAACTTTTTTTATTTGAAAATGCTGTAGCATAAAACAAAACGAATCCAGCTTATTACGTTCAACATCACAAGAAACAAACACACTAATATATCAGCATCACTGATAAATATATATTTTAATTTCCAGACTCTGGTAGAATACATTGCATGAATATGCTTTGCATCTCTTTCAAGAGTATGACAGCAATAAGGAAAATCATAATCAGCCCACTTTAAACGCTGCTATTGGTCTCTTTTTAAAAATATTTTTTCTGGCTTTATTTGATACAGTAAAGAGTGCCAGGAAACTAGAGAGGGGAAGACCCGTGGCAAAGGACCGGGGTCAAACCCTTGCCTGCCACTTTTAGCCATGCAACATACTGTCACCTGCTCCTCCCAGTGAGCTAAACTGCCATCACTGTTACTGGACTCTACCACCAAATTATTTTATTCTTGAACTCCACGATGCATCACAATGACTCCTGCAAATTCTCTCTTTGCAAAACAATCACCACAAGACGGTTTCACACACTCCAAAAATTTTATTTTTGCAATTTGGAAGTCAGAGATAGGACCGCCAGGGCCCTGCTTCTGACTGTCACCGAGTCGACGAGGCACCAAACCCTCTGTGGTCCCTCCTGTGGTTGGTAAGCTCACAGGAGAGCAGACCTATGCTACTTCACTCTACTATGCCTGGTGGGGCCTCATGGGCTAAGGCCCACCCACCAGGTGCTCGCTCAGAAGCCCGGGCCTTTGCTCCTGGGTGGGACCCTGGTTACACTGTCCTGGGCAGAGTAGTCCCTTGGTCTAACGGTCATTGTGTGTGGGGGTTTTGAACCACTTTTTGTCTGGCTCCTCACCCAGGACCAAATTGCCTTGGGAGACCCCACTAGGAGCAAACTGCCCCAGATGGGACCACTGAAACAAACCCCTCATCCACCAAAGGTGGTGCTTCACAAAGGGGATCTGTTGTGCTTAGCATAAAAGCAAAGATGTTGATTTACGTTTTTACCCTCACCTATTGTCACGAACTCTGTGTAATGACCCAAAAAATTTGATTTGGGGCCCAAGTGATGGAAATGAGTTTCCTACAAAATGGCTGGGCTCTCTTTTGAAGATAGTGTGAGGAGCTCTGTCATCTGGACTAAAGAGGCTGCTCCTCAAAGAAGACAGGTAATGTGGTTCAGGCATCTGAATAAGATGCCTCCTGAGCCTACAACATAACCTACACAAGTGGCCAGAGCTGTTAGCAGCATCCATGCTTGTCCATGGTGAATTCTTTGTTAAATACCTTGTGGCTGTGAATCTGTGGCTTTCTAGCAGCCATTTGTTTCTATCTTGCCAGCCAAGATAGAAACAAATGAAATGCTGGGACTCTTTCCCCCCCTCTTGGGTCCCTTCTCTTTGTTGTGCTCAGTTTTTGTATCTAATTCAAACATAATTGTCCCACAAGTTTTTCCAGTTCTCTGAAGAGTCTCTCATGTCTGTTCTGATAGGTTTGGCAAACTCTCTGCGGGAATTTGCTGACATGTCAGAGACTTTGGTTATTATTATTTATATATGGGCAATGAGTATTATTCTTTCACTGATTAACTGAAAAACTGAAACGATGAAGTAGCTGGAGATGCATAGGAGGAATCAACAACACTGATGAGGAAGGCCCATGCGAGGTTAGTGTGTACATTATGTCCTAGGGTCTCACAGGGGTTTGCATTTACAACATACCTACAGAGGTATAAATCCCATGTGAGGGTTTGTGAGATCCCCCACACCACCTGAAACCAAAGAAACAAAAGCTTTACTTGTTCTGGCTGCTGACAGTTTGTTTCTTTTTTTAATGTGCTGTCACACTCATAATTCTGACCATCTAACAACAGCAATGGACTCCCCTTCACAGAGTTAAAAAAGAAGAAGAAAAAAAGATTTATTTACTGACAACTAGTGTGTACTGATATACATTTTTTATTATAAATGTAATTCCTAACTTTAATATTGTCCATGTGAAATATTTAAGACTGTTGGAGTATGCAATCTGATATCCAGGTAATGTGATTAACATAATGAGTGTGCGTGTGTGATGAGAGACAATGAACAAACAGGAGAATCCACTTTAAGTGTGACTTATTTGTACAGACTGACACCGGCTGATGCTGGTTTGAAACGCAGTTTTTCACTCAGTCAAACAGTTGTTTTAGCTTAAAGGCCAAAGTTCTGCTGCAGGCAGGTGAGAGTGCTTCTCACCTGAACTCACTCCTGTTTAAAAGGTGTGATCAAGTCTGCTCTGCACAATAGTGTAGCTGTCACAAAATCCCTTCACTTACCTAATGGTTCGTCATTTCCCCTCGACCACTCCATTTGGGAACCACTGACATAGACAGTGTCCCTGGCTGTTTGCTCTCAAAGCATGAAAGGAGTTCATTTTCATGTTCACCAAAGGGACTGGGGTTTGTTTGTTTTTCCATTTTAAGTGCTGATTGTTTGCTTTTGTTCTTCTCACTAACATTACTAAGGAACAGTTTGTAATGTGGGTTCAATAGAGCCTATTTTAAACATTAAAGCTTGATTTCTGAAAATGAACTATGTGGAGACTTCTTTTGCCTGTCCCGTTTGGATCTTTAGCCATCAGAATTGTTGTCTGAAGGCCAACAAAGATGCCAAGTGGATTTACTTTACCAAGTGGATCATCGTGGACTTGCCATATTGGTCCATTTGATTGACCTTTATTATAATTATGTATTTTTTTTATTTGATTTTCGGTTGTTACAGATGGGACAGACATGACTGGGGGATAGGACAGGGAGAAAGAATGAAAGAAAGAGAGGGAGAGAAAGAAAAACAGAGGGGAGAAGAGGTGGTGAGAAAGGGGGGAAGAGAAAAAAAAAGAAAAACAAACAAAACACCTGGATCACCTGTATGGAGATAAGAAAAAACAGAAGAGAAAACAAACAAAAAGGAGCAACATGGTAAATACAATACCATCACAATAAACTAGCTAACAGTAGATAACAGTAGATACTAAATATTACATGTTATTGTGCAGCACGCAAGATGGACATAATAGAATAGTCCAGACTGCTGGACTCTTCTTTATTTCAAAACATGACTATATTCTGCATAGCTCCTCTGAAGCTCTTCGAGGTCAGAGTTCAGTGAGTCTACAGGTCGTTTTTAGAGTATCTGAGTCACTGTGACTGATTCATAATCCCATGTAGTAAATTCAGTTTTAGTTAAAAACACTCTGAAAACAGAAAATTCCTCAGAATCCTATTTAGTTTGAACATGAAGCAAAGCACACACACACACACACACACTCACTACAGACATTTATTCCCTCCCACTAAATCCAGTGCCACATCTGCAGACAGTGTAGGAGTGGTTTACAGTAAAACCACCAGAGCTACAGTGAAATTACAGAAGTAAATCAAACCATTCACAGACTGTGCTCACTCCCAGATGTATCTTTACTTTTGTTTTTAGTAAGAGCGTGGGCAGCTTACAACCCACCTCAGACCTCTATTGGGTTAACAGTTTATTGGTAAGATGAGGAGGTAGTGGAGTGGGCACTTTGTGCCGATATGGAGCTGAAAGAAAAGCAGAAGTGCCTACGCTGTGTATTTAAAAAAGGTTACTTGAATATGTGTTTACTGCCTCCTTTTAAATATTTAGGCTTCATGGGTCGTCAGCTTTAATTAGATAGTAAACAGGGACATGAGAGGAGGGATAATTGAGAGCAAGCAAACCAAGTAGAGAAAGTGAGTGAGTGGAGAGAAATGTGACCTCCTTCAGAGTGCAGAATAAAGCCACAACTAACTTTCTTTGAAAACAAAGCTGTATTACTCTGTTATTTTTATACATTTCTTCTTGTTGTTGCAAAATTCCCCAAATAAGATTCCAAAGAAATGCAAATCAGTGCTGTTTGTCATGGTCACACGGAAAACCTAATGACAAAGCACTTTAAGAAAGAAGAGGCATCGTCAACACTGAGAATGTTATCTTACCTATCTGTAGTGGAAAAACAGACAGTAAGGTCAGTGTAAGGTCAGCTGTGCAAAAGTCTTGAGACACTCCTCATTTCTTTATATTTTACTCCCAAGCAGCCAGATTTTCTTGTAATCTTTTAAAACTGGTCTTGAGCTCTCAGAGCTTTCAAAATGTTTTCACTCATTTTCAGTCCAGTCCTGACCATTTTCAGAAGAATGGGTTTTTTTTGTTTGTTTGTTTGTCAGGCCACTTATCACTGATGTCTGAATCATTCACCCATGAATGATTCAAGCAGAAAATGTTAGGGTACCTGGGTTGTTGACCCAGTGGTTTCAGTTTTGTACCTTTGTATTGGTGTTCTCATCTTAGTTTGTTTTTGTGAAGGTTTTGGTTTCTGTTTTGCATTTCTAATTTTTCCCCAGTTCTTCTTGATGTTTGATTATGTAGTTCTCAGGTTTGGGTTTCCATACTCCCTCTATTCTGTGTCCAGTCAATGTCTGTGTCTGCCCTGTTCCCACGTCTCTGTTACAGTGCCTGCTTGTGAGTCTGTGTCTCTAAGTTCAGTCTGTTTCCTGTTTTATTTTGAAGGTCCATGTCTTATGTTAATGTATCTGGTTTTGCTTCCCCTGTTTGGTTAGGCCTGAGTTGCCCCAGCTGTGTTTCCCTCCTGTTACTCATTCCCTGATTTCTCTGTGTCTGTGTTGTGATCTGCCCTTTTCTTGCTGTGTGTTCTGTCTGTGTACGTTTATTTGCAAATTTGTTACCTTTTGAGTTTAGCAATAAATCTGAGTTGGAGTTACTGTCCACCTCTGAGTGTCTGCACAATGGGTCCTCCTACTACCACTCCTGCCTGCACACAGCCTTCACATGACAGAAAAAAGGAGCAACTCAATGGATGAAGCAGTGTTGTGTCCACACAAAACAAACAGCTTAACAAAAAACCAATTTTAAACTATATCTTTAGGCACTTTGTTATGAGCAGACTGTCACAAAAACATAATTTGTTCCCATTTCTTTAGCTGAATCAATTAAAAAACGCCAAAGATAAAACTGTTTGACAGGCAACAAATTGTTATTTTGTACCAACAAAGTGAGTCCCAAAGTTCTATTAGCCAGTTCTGGTGTATCTTAGCAGTGTGTGCTGTGTGTTTTTAAAAATGTTGAGGAAACTGGTCAAGAAAGCCAAAAGAAGCAGCGGCAGATCTAGAAAACTATCAACAGCAGATGAACAATATCTGAAAGTCACGTCCTTAAAAAGTAAGAACTAGAGCAGCAAAGATCTAACAGGGCACTTGAGAGATGCTTCTGGTCCTTCAGTTGATCCATCTACTGTTCACTACAGTCTCATCAGGAATGGTCTCAGTGGTAGGATGGCTGTCAAGACGTAGTTCTTAAGGGAGGGAAATGGGAGAAAAAGCTGAGGTATACAAAACTACACAACAACTAAATTAACATCAAGGGGTCTCTTAGAGCGATGAATCCAAATTCAAAATCTTTGGTTCAAATGTTAATCAATATGTATGCTGGACATCAGGAAGAAGGTCCCACAGTGAGTGTCTGTCGCAGGGGTCTCAAACTTAAATGAGCTGTGGGCCACTGCTGGCACACTCGTCTCATTGGAGGGTGACTTTAGTGTTCAAGTAGTACAAAAAAACTAATTAACAAACAAGAAAGCACCCACAAATATTTCAGAAAATAGTTTTTTTTTTAAATTTCAAATATTGTATAACAAGACAAAACTGCAAATACAATTTTTTTTCTCACTCTTAACTAACTGAACCCTTTCATTGAACAACCAAATAAACACATTGGTACTCTCTTTCTGGCCAGACACATGGCAGCACTTCTGCTATAATTTTGTTCTTGGGCGATTGTGGCTCAAGAGTTGGGAGTTCGCCTTGTAATCGGAAGGTTGACGGTTCGAGCCCCGGCTTGGACAGTCTCGGTCGTTGTGTCCTTGGGCAAGACACTTCACCCGTTGCCTCCTGGTGGTGGTCAGAGGGCCCGGTGGCGCCAGTGTCCGGCAGCCTCGCCTCTGTCAGTGCACCCCAGGGTGGCTGTGGCTACAATGTAGCTGCCATCACCTGTGTGTGAATGGGTGGATGACTGGTTGTGTAAAGCGCTTTGGGGTCCTTAGGGACTAGAAAAGCGCTATACAAATACAGGCCATTTACCATATTTAACAAAATAAAAATGCAGACACACATGTACACATACATTTTTGACTGCTAGTGAAAATTTTCTTTACAAATCACTGAACTAACACAGTCATTTCCTCAACATGTTTGTATCTCTGCTCATATCACCTTCATATTAAAGAATTTTCTGCTTTTTAAAAATTTTATTTTAACATTGCACTCAACAGCAAACAAATTCTCCCTAACAGAAAAAGTAACTTCAAGGGCCAAATTGCATTATAGTTTTTCATGTCAATATATGGGGCGCAAATAGGGGCGACGTGGGCCGCAAATGGTCCCCGAGCCGTAAGTTTGAGACCCCTGGTCTACAGCCATCTGTAAAACAGAGTGAAAGCTCTGTCAAGGTTTGGGGCCCCTTTTCAGCCAGTGGTGTTGGGGATTTTTTCAAAATTGGTGGAATTTTGAATGCAGAAAAGTACCGTCAGACTTTGATCCTACCATCTGGAAAGCATCAGAGCGAACGGAACAAGAGGCAGCCAAAATCCAAGGAAGAGCTTTGGAATGTCCTTCAAGAAGCCTGGAGAACTATTCCTGAAGACTGCTTAAAGAAAAATTATAGATTTCTCAGGCTGTGTTGAACAATGAAGGTGATTAAACCACATATTGATATTCAAGCTTGCTAAAATTGTACAGACCTGTTTTTGCCCTAAATGCTGTATTTCCATGTGCGTTTGCACATGTTTCAATGAACCACTGCACCCATTTCCCATTAAACCAAATATTAAGAAACAAATGGTGGCTCAAGTCTGTTGCACATTTCATATAATTATCTGTGCACTGATTTACTTTTTCGTTGTAGCTTTTGGCAGAACGTTTTACCTGATGAGAATTATGTAACGTGGGTTCATCCGCTTTTCCCATGTCTTTTCACAGGTACATGCTGTGTTTTTATAAGCTGCCTAAAATGTGTGCACACGCATATTATGAATGATTTGTTATGTTCACAGACATTTTATCAGACACTTGTGGTATACAATAACAACAAGTTAATGTAGGTCAGCGTAAGGATATTAACTTCTCTACTGAAAAAGGATGTAAGGTGCGCCTGTGTGGACATGGGTCATGTGTTTAAATGTGTACCTCCCATCCTAGGAGGATATCTGTGTGTGTGACATGGAAGTTGAGGGCACATCCAGGAAACAGTCCCTCTGTCTTTATACCATCCATCAGCAGAGAGTTCCACAGAAAGAGCCAGACAGGTCAAAAGAGAAAGATGGGGGAGTCTCATTGAAAGATCAGGCAATTTACCCCTCAAATTTGCTGCTTTATCTTTAATTTAAGCAACTTAAAACAGTTGATTCACACTAAGGATGGAAATGCACCAACTAAATTTTGGTTTCCTCTTTTTTGCATGGGTTATATAACCAGGTGACAACAAAACTCCTTTTTTTCTCATGAGCTGTTGTGTATTTTCAAACAGTGAGAACAAAATCCGTGCCAAGTGTAGAAAACGCCAAAAACACAAAAAGTTAGGGGAATGAGGGGACAGTCATTTTCCTTTCTCTTGATTTAATGCCTCATCGGGCGTTTGTAACTGTGCTCGACAGCAGGAGAAAGCACACACAGATGACGACTGACGTTTGAACCTTAGTCATCCGTTACATAATCAAACACCTGCATTTCCCTTGTTCTTTCAATATTTAAAGGCCAATAAAAAAAATATGAACAGAAGAATGAGACATTACATATGCTGCAAAAGTTGGCGTGTTTCAACAGATCGGCCATGTGACTCATAATGGAGTCTCTGATCAGCAGGTTCTGTCATTACTGTTCCCGTGGGTGAAAATGATCCCCTTTCTCTCGTCTCAGCGTCGCTATAGGAACGCTGTTTGAAGGTCACAAGGTCTAAGAGAAAGACGGATCACTTCAAGGAAAGGACGGCGCAGTATGAGAGAGGGGTGGGACAATGAGCCCATGCAGGACTTGTGGCAGGGAGGGGGTGCATGCATTAGGGTTTTGTTTCTCTTCTTTTTATAGGACTGGGGAATGATGAAGAGTGAATCAGCTCATCTAAACGGTGACTCACATACTCATGTGCTTTCTAGAAGTCAAAACATCATTAAAACCGATTTGAGGCCTGTTGATTTGGCTGATTGACAAAAGCATACAATCGGTGTTGTTCTTCATTATCTGTGCGCAAAGGACAAGAAACTAAAACACTGGTGTCCTGAGGGGTTTGCTTTGGGATTTCGTGCTGTTGGGGCTGATATACAATCACAGTAAGAATGTGGTCAAACTTGTACGGTTTTCTACGTACGCCCTCAGACAAAGGTTTTCTTTTTGCTGATTATGTGGTCCTATTGTCTTCACTGAGCAATGAAGGCAATCAGTTTCCAGCTGAGTGCAGCGTTGCTGGGATGTGCATCAGCACCTCTGAGCACGAGCCCATGGTTCTCAGACGGAAATGGGTGTATTGCCTGCTCCACCCGGCTTAAGGAGGAGTTGTTTCCTCAAGTCAAGCATTTCAAGTACATCAGAGGTCTTGAGATTGAACATACGGCAGATCCAAGGAGCGTCTGCAAAGACACCGTACGGGTTTTTGTGTTGACAGCAGCGCTGAACCCAGCAGCAAACCTGTCGATTGACTAGTTGATCAACATTCACCAGTGCTTTCACCAGTGGCCTCAGGCTGTGGGGCGGTTCCCAAAACAAGCAGCAGATATCAGCTTCCCCTGAAGGGTGTCTGGGGTGACCTTTAGTGACAAGGTGAGAAGATCAGGCATCTAGAGGGGACTTATTTTAGATCTGCAGCAGGAGAAGTGGTTCAGGGATCTGATGGGGATGCCTCCCAGGTGAGGTGTTTCAGACATTTCAATGGGGAGAAGACATATCCAGGATTCACTGATAGATTATATCTCAATGCTGGCTTGGGAACTTGGTGGTAAAAACAGCTGAAGAGAGTGGTGGTACAGCTCTGCAGAGACTGCCGGCCCTGTGACTTGGAACTGGATAAGCAGCAGAAAATGAACAGCTTCATGGATGGATGTGCACTCTCCACAGTTTACAAGATTCTACACACTTCTGAAGCCAGAAAAGGGAAAGTAGTGAAATCTGTAGTTTAGCTTACATATTTACTGCTGCACTGTTTTTCTGCCTTTTTTCCTTTGGCATACTTAAAAACACAGATAATTGGAAAACATATTGTCTCCAGACAGGGTCAAGGGGCTTCCAGTAGCTGAGTCAGACCTCTTACTGGAAGCCTATGAGTAACCCGTCTCCCCCCCCCCCCCCCCCCCCCCCCAATCCACTCCTCTGTCGCTTCCCCTCCCCTCATATAGTCTACTTATCACCACTATTTATAACCTCTGCTGTCTTCAAGCTTGCTTGTCACAAGCATAAGTGCAAAACACAGACAGGACGTGTTTAAAATTCTTTTCTTCTTCACTGAACTCCTGCTTTTTATATATCTGCAGCATACAACTCCACACATTCCTCAGAGAAAGAATGTCACCATAAAAGCTTCCCACCCATTTGCCCCCAAGACCCATTATACTCAACCCCTCCCCCAGTTTTTGAGCTCTCCCCTTTCTTTATTCCCCCCTTTCCCGAACAGTAATGATCTCACCCAGCTGTCACTGCGTAATCACACCCACACTCAGTGCGACACACAGGTTTGCTTCTGGTGGCGGCTGACATCACTTGTTTTGAACCCTGTCACCGTTTCCCCGAAATCCAAAACACGATGTTTTTTTGAACACACGTGTTTAAATGATTTAATCTTAAATAATATTCTCTTGGTCACATTTGAAGGTGGTTATTATAGCTTTTGTAAAAGTTTGTGTTGTAAAAGTTGTACAAATAAGCAGGATTAAATCGGATTTAAGGGTAAATTGAGACTATTTAGTGAAATTACTCCCAGGTCACACAGAACTGTGCCCTAGAAAACTCTGTATGAACCTTTACATGAAATGAGGGCCTCACCTGTAAGACGTGCAATCCAATCTTTTCATTTTACCTTTGCCTGTTCTCCTAATCATGATTTTGATGTCAATGTGATGTGAGGAACATCTGTTGCTTTGTCTGCCTACATGTCATGGCAAGTAATTTTCTTGAAGCCCATGGATGACATCCACTTTATTTATGCATTTGATGTATCTTCCCATGTGTTAACATGTTCAAACAAACCACTGCAGATCATTTATTGGGCCAATAATGCCCAATAAATGATCTGCAGGCCTAAGTCTGGCCCTGCAGCTCATTTGCATCCCGCTTGTCCGCTCACACTGTCACTTACTTTTAGACAGTTAGGTAACTAAAATCAGTGTATGTAAAACAGAAAGACATTTGTGACGTTATGATCAGATGCCAGGATACGTGGCTGCCAGTTTACTGAATAATCAAATCCTGAACACTTTATAACCACTTCTTCAGGTTAATCGTATTTGCATTGACGTCGTCCACTCTGACAGGAAGTCTTCCTTAACAACACTCCAGCATCAGTGGGCGTCAAGTAGTCAACTGCAAAGCCAAATCTAATGAGAGCTGTCACTGAGCAATGCAAAGGTCAAGTATCAAGGCAAAAAGATGCATGTGCACACACATGCATGAGAGCGTAGTTGTGCTTCAGTCTCAGATGAACTGATGAGCCGGAAGCGGTGCACTTGGGTGCCTGGTGTAGGAGTTGGGTTATTGAAATGAGAAGACCCCGCAGCCTGAAAGACTCAGCTATTCTTGCCTGAATGGTGATGTGTCAGAATGTAAGAGGCGTCAGTGATCAAAAAATGAGCGCCACCCACAACCCGAAGGCCCGGCTGTGCTGCAAGTCTAAAGCTGGTGTTTATGTAATTTGACGTTTATGCAATGAAAATGATCGGACTGAGCTGAGGTGGATGCAGCAGTGCCTCGAGGGGGTGGCTGTGGAGTGCACCCACCTTGCTTTAATTACCATATTTCAGAGGAAATTTGACCGTTTGAGGGCGAGTAGTATATATATTTAGAGTATATTCTAAACATTTAGAAAAAGAGAAGAAGGTGCACTCTGTTGAAGTCTGAATTTTGTTTTCTTTGACCGTGCTGCATGTGGTATTCCTGTTGTTACATCACAATGTTATTTTTCTTGTTTTCTCTTCAATTTAAGGATAACTTTGTGCCATGGGTTGAGTAATGTCTCCAATCTTTTGTGGGTTGTGAAATTCTTTCAAAATCTTATTGTATGAGATTGAGTAAATACTACCACTGAGTGTCAACAACTGTGTTTAGTTTAAATTTAGTCAATTCAGCTGCAGTTTAAGGGCTTTGCAGAACTGCAGGTTTGGCTTTTGTGTCGAGTAAAAGTAAAAGTGTTCTCATTATAACACCTTTACATGCATGATAATGATTAAAAGAGGCATTAAAGGTTAGTAGCTAGACTAATGCTAGAACATAAGAACAAAAGTTACCCAAAAGTGAGTTTACAAAGATGAGTTTTTAGCTGATTTTTAAAAGTGATCACTGAGTAATTGTAAACTTTGACATGTACTCTGCCCTTGTATCTTGCACAGCCAGCAGGCCATGATCACCATGACCTCAGGGACCTGCTAAGGATGTATAAATGTAAAACTTCACTGATGTATGCTGGTGCTTGTCCATGCGAAGCTCTAATAGCTAAAAACCAGAAACTTAAAATGGACTCTCAAGTAAATGGGAACAAAGTGAACCTGAATTAGCAATTCTGTGACATGTGAGTTCTTAGAAAACTGAGTCAGAAGCCTCGCAGTAGTGTTTTGAAAAACCTGCAGACGTTCCAAGGAAGCTTTTTTAAGACAAGCGAACAATGAACCACAATGACTGAGGTGTGATGAAATAAAGGCATGAATAACAATTTCCATTTCAGAGCGTGACGTGTTGGAAATCAACTTGCCAGTATTTCTTAAATGATAAAAGCAAGAGTGAACCAGAAATTTAATTTTAAACCTGAACATCCAGAGTGAAAGGTGAAAACAAAAGCTACTCCAAGGTTCCTGACAGAAGATTTGGCAAAAGTGGAACGAATCTGTCAGGTACACAAGTAAGGACTTCTGTTTTCTCTTCATGAAGTTGGAGAAAACTTCTTGAATGTAAATGTCTTTAAAAGGACTCAGAATGGGCTGAAGAGGGAGCAGATATAACATAAAAAACGAGGTCCCCGAAACAGAACCTTGTGGCACACCATAAGCAAAAAAAGTGGAAGAGGACTTGCACCTAAAAGCAGCCACAGAAAAGGATTGTTCAGACCGATATGAAGAGACCCACTCCAAGGTAAAAAGTATCAAAGGCAGAGATCAGGTCCAGCATCGCTAAAACAGAACATTTTTCTGCATCATTTCACATCAAGATGTCTAAGAAAAGGTGTTTCAGTGGAACGAGCAGTGGAATGTATTTGTATAGAGCAAATGAAAGCTGCTTTTTAGCTGTTTTTTAAAATCTTAGGGGGGAAAAAGACTCATTTTGAAATTGGTCTGCAACTGCTAAGACGTGAAGGGTAAAGCTTGTTTGTTTGTTTTTAAACTGGGTGGATAACCATATTCTTAAAATAAGCAGGGAGTTGACTAGACACCAGTGTTACGTATATTACAGCACACAGGGACCTATGAACAAGAATTCAGGTGAAATGTCGCAACAGTAGAAAGATGCTTTTATCAAGTCAAATAATTTGACCAGATCAGCTAAGTAAGAAAGTTTGCAACATTCCTTTGAAGAAAATGAGAAAAGCAGGTAGACCAGAAGCGACAATACCACTGATAGAGTCAAATAACACATTTGGGTTACCTCTGCTCTTTGAAACCAAGTTTGACAATTCTTTCATCTCTTAGTGAAGTGCTGACAGAAACTAAAATATCCTTTAAATGAACGACATGAACACTTTAAACAGAGAATAGTCTCATATATCCCAGGAGAAGGTTTAAAATAGGGGCTAATCAAATTTTAAAGAACATATTTCATCTCAAACAGAAAGACAGTGATCAGTAACAAAAGTTTTCGAGAGATCAACATTGTTATTAATTGTTAATAAGTCCCCCTCTCAGCCACATTGCCACACACTTTTGCAGTTTTCTTCTCTCTTTTGTTTTTTTTTGCAAAAGATTACATAATGCTGCTTGTTACAGATCATATGTACAAGTAGTCCATGTCAGCTTATTTGACAAATATTTATACATTATCCTATTGTACCCAGCTATTAAATAAACACAAATGTTGATTATGGTTCACAAAAATGAAATTAACAGAATATTGTTACAATGCCAGTGATTTTTTTTTCCTCCTTTGCTGTAGGGAGGAGCCAAGATTTTCCTCCATGCAGGAAAATCCCTGGTTTTGCTTCCAAGATGCCAGATGAAGAATCGAAAGTATCAAACTATAGAGAATTGGTAATACAGGAGCCAATGTCAGCAAACAATCTGACCACTCCACACAGATTTCCGTACAGTGCTGAAATAAATGGCAACATTTGGCAGGTAGGAAAAAGTGAAACCAAGTGCTCTGAGTAACACATACTATCCAATTCATGAAATATATAAGCCCTACAGAAACACAAACAAAACACTATTCAGGGATTTTTTGTCTTATATTTTAAGTCACTAAGACCAGCATAAAGCCACACACACTAACACATTCCCGACGGAAACCGTATACCTTCCATATTTCAGATCTCCAACAAAAACACTCGCTGCAAGGCTTCACTCGAAAAGACAGAACTTAGATGGAGAGGGAGTCAGCCAATCAGAACTTGGGAGATTTTTGATTTTTTGACCCCTTTTCTGTGATTGGGCCTAGTCGCCACCCGCCCCCTTGCGTTGATTGGTCAGTTTTCCCGGCTCTGTGGAAGTCATTTGAATACGTCTGGCTTTGTGGGTTATTGCGAGCTTTTGCTTGTTCAAATACTCAATGAAGCAAGAGCGGAGACAGACAGTGGAGAAGAGCACTGCATGGACTCACAGCAGCTAAAAGATTTCCCTGTTTGTTACACGTTTAGCGTCTCCTCGACGTGAGAAAGACTCGAAGTAGCGTGGAAAACCTTTTTCCTTTTAATTTTCTCAAAGGTTACTGGCAGAGACACAGTATTTGGACGCTGAGTAGCACCGTTTCAGAGGTGAGTTGTTTGGAGTGGCATAATCGAGTTATAGAAATGCCTTTTCTTGCGCAAAAGTTGATTAAAGTTTCCTAGTTTTTTTATTATTATTTTAAAAACGTATTTACTTCACCTAATATTTTAAAGTGATCTATATCTGATGAACTATTTTCTCTCTAAACGCCCAGTTTCACTCCCGACCTGTTGTTGTTGTTGTTGTTGTTGTTGTGCCACCCATAGGAGTATATAATTAGGCTGGTTGTCAGACTCAAACGAGCATTACTCACCAGCACCTGCGATGGGACCATGCTTGCACAGCATGACTTTTTCACAGTCAGCTTTTACTTTTAGTGTGTTATGACTCAGTCTGAACCCCATCATGCTAACCAGGCATGCTGGGCTGGTTTATATGTGTGTGTGTGTAACAGATTGTGTGAGTGTGTCTGTAGGGAAAAGAAGAAAGAATGGCAGAAAAAAAATGTGTGTGCTGCTGGCCAAGGAAAAAGCCTCCACACACTTCTACACAAACCCACAGGCACTTAAAAGAATGTCAGTACTCTGTGAGCTTGTGAAGCTGCTTAAATAAATCTCACATTAAATAGCTAAACTAATTTAATTATTAACCGAGGCGGTCTGAAGGGTGCCAGCAACATTTGAGTCTTTGGAACTACCTCAAAGTCAACTTACTCCAAGTTAAAATTAAATGCTGACATCTGTGTGTTGTGCAGAGGTCGGAAGTCAACCCCTCCATCCCCAAACAAGCTTAAGTTTAATATAGCTTTGTAGTAGTGTTTATCCTTTCTGGCTGTAGGTTAATACTGTACTAGCCTACCAGATGATACGGGAGACAGGTGTGTGTATTTGTATGAAAGTGCATCCCTGAATCCATTGTGTTTGGAAATAAAAGAAGACAACAGGCTCATAAGTGGTTGAGCCCTGTTGTGCGTATCTCTCCTGTCGATCTGAGTCTGGTATTTTTGTCTGGCTCTGTTTGCCTATCTATCAGATTTTTAAACCAGGCACCGGGTCCCAGCCTCTGGTGTTTTGCTGTGGGCCTCCCCTGACCTGCACACTTCCTTGCGCCACATTTGTTTGGACACTAGGGCGGTTTCCTCCTACTTTGGTTTGGCAATTTGGTTGGTACTTTGATGACGTGTGACTTTGCTTTCCTGCACTCAGAATGCAATCCTGAAGCATTATAGGTTGGAGCTTCTGATGCTTGGACGGCCAAGCAGAACAAAACAACATCTGGACAAAGATATAAAGAATTTCATCAAGTAGGCTTTTTCTGTAATTGAAAAAACCCCCAAAGTCAATGTGTCAGACAATTTTTACCTAAAGGGATTTGAAAATCTATTTCATACCCAAAAAACAGATCTATCCTCCCTTTAAAATCACTGCATGTGTCTTGATTTTCACTACTGATGTATCCTAAGTCCTTGTCATGTCCCCATGAACACATTTAAAAAATTTTCCTGCGCAGAACACATGAAGGCATCTTGGTCCATTGGCATGCTGCATTTATGGGGCTGTTTGAAAATTAAAATCTGACATGGAGGAGCAGTAGAATGTTCTTCACACCGAATGTATTGCTGCAGGGGAGACCTGCAGCAATACATTTTGTATTTTATTTCAACTTATTTCAACATCTGTCCAGTCTTATAATCTTTAAAAGGTTCAGTTTGCTGACTTCTGAGGTGCTCAATCATAAAAAATTAAAAGAAGCATTAAATCATTAGAGAGCCATCTTATTTTTCTACGATATTATGTTATGAGGTGAAGTTACTAGTCCTCCCACGTAAATCGACAAATCATCAGTGACATCATTGTACAGCGTCTCTTTAAAAGGTTAACTCTTGTACACGCAAGCCACAAATAAGTGTCATGAGCACAGTCTGAACTTTGGCCTCATTATTGATAACGATAATCCCGGCTGTCAGGAGTTTCTTCCAGACTGTCATGCTTCTCTCACTCACCCACCTTGTCTGTTGTAGCTCATTAGTGTCAAAGTACATTGGGTACAAAGTAGAAGTAAGATAGCATTGCAGTACATTGACATCTTAACACTCTCACAAATAGTTTTATGGATCCTCTTATCAGGCGCAGGCTCTGCCTTCAGCTTACTCCGCTGCTCCTCTCATGAAACCATTTTTATGGGTATACACTTTATGGGTATATAAACTTTGCAGAAGACAAGGTGCTAATTTAGAAAACGTAACTGTTGTTTTCTTGCTACTGACCAGCTGCTTAAAGTCTTCGAATTTTATTAGATGTTTTGTTTTTTTTTTTTAAAAAGCAGGAGTCAAACAAACCCCTGTCTCATCTAAGCTAAGGCAGTTGGTCCAGGCTGTTCTGAGGTCAGTATCTTGTAGCTTTTATTTTGTATGAATAAAGCGATCTCTACTAAGGTCAGTAAATGGGTTTCAATATGCTCTTTTATTGAAGTCATAAACAAAAAGTCTTGTCCTTGTTTAAGCCTGGCAGATTATTATTTGTGACTTCGCTATAATAAGAGGTCCCACCTTAGAGAAGAATGAGTAAAGTCTGCTTTTCTGGTTTGACTGATGTAAAAATGATCCCAGGCTCAGCTCACGCAGAGGCTGGGCGTCGTATAACCTGACAGCGGAGACCAGAGTGTGTGAAAGCTGCTGTGTGTGTCTGATCTGCTGGGATCTGCTCTGATCTCTTCCTGTGGGTCTTTGTGTGGTTGTTAATGCCATGACAGGATAGATAATGCTTCTATTGTTGAAGACCTCCTCCCCTGCCCCGTCCCCCTCCTCCTGTAGGGCACAGCATTGCTAGGTGTACTCTTTAAAACCACATTAAATGGTTTTAGAAAAAAGTATTCTGACAACGCCTTCAGATTCATTAAAAGCCAGACATGGGCAGCTTTCATGTACAGAAGACCTTTTTAAATCCGCCGAATTGGCTTGTCTTGTTGATGCAGCGCGAGCACGTTTTATTGGTGTAAATCCATTAGTGGATGAGATTTTCCTGCTGCACCATCAAAAGTTCAATTTGTTTTAACCATTTCATGACATTTTAGCCAATGGGCGCTGCAGTCTTGTTTCGATGCCAGCTGGTAAGAAAATGCACAGACGTGCAAGCCCTTAGGATTTTTAACGGTCTAGTACAAAAGTGGTTTTCTTGGTAAAAATGTTCTTACATCACTGTACATTTTTTGCTTTTTCCTGTATTATTATATTCACATCAGTCTGCTTCTTAAGCCTGCAATCTTCAAAGTTTACAAACAAGAGAATATAAACAATGCTTTTAATATGAAATTATACTCCCAATGCCATCATTAAGTCATTCACGGAGAGTCCAACCTATGATTTAGAAAGAGTGCAATTGCAGTGCAGCAGCGGGGAAACCGCAACTATTCAAAGGGTCAACTTTTCAGGAAGTCCGTGTGGAAAAACACAGGATTGTTTTCCAATTTCTTAGTTTTCCCCCTTTGCACAAGGTCACCTTCCAATGCAAACAGAAGGACAAAAGGCATCTACACTGGAGTAAATATTACTCAGAGGACTCTTCTCTCAACTTCACCACCGCAGCCATGCTTTTCCAGATTGCGTTTGTAATTCGAGGAAGGTAAAGACACCGTAATCTCTAACTAAGTTAGAAGAAGAACAGCAGGCTGAGATCACAGAGTTCAAAAGATGGTTTGGCACTGGACTGGCTTACACTGGCAACATGCCAAACGCTGTGGTATATGTGTGCGTGTGTGTGTGTGTGTGTGTGTGTGCATCGTTCAAGCCATCATTTGTTTGTGTGTGTGTTTGGATTATACCGGCATGGGGCTAGGCGCCATTGTGGACAAGGGTGTGTGTGTGCGTAAGATGTTGGCTCAGGCAGACACTCCTCTGTCGGCACTGTGATGGACAAACAAAAGTCTGCTGGATTCCTGCAGGGTTTTGTTTCTGGCACAGTATATGTGCATTGCTCATATGTAACTGTGTGTGGCTCGCTTATGCTGACATGTGGTGCCAAGACAGACAACAGTAGCAGGATAAAGATGGCTCCAGAGTTAAAGCACGCCTCGGTGGTGATCTGGGATCAGCTTACCCAACTCAAATCCAATTATATTAACCATTAAGACAAAGGGCGGGGGGATCACTGCTGTTGTGTCATCTGGCAGGTTGTTGTTGTGAGTATAAGCTGATTTGTAGAAATTTTCACCAACAAATGACTTTCTCCAAGCTGTAAATTTCCAAAGGAGAAATGTTTGTGTTCAGAACCAGAAAGTATAGACAGAGGAGGGATAAAATTATGTGATTAAGTATAATTCTTTTCACAGACATCCCTAAGTCTTTCCTTTGCGTGATGGAGTTGCTTAAACGTATTTTCACAACACTCGGCTTCCCAGAGAGACGGGCAGGCTAACACAGTAAGACGCTGCAAGAGACACTAGTCACGATTTTGTGACTTCAAGTTGACTATAAAAGGATTGGTCTGTTGACAACTGTTGGGAAACCTTTGGGAAATCATGGATTAGCTGATCAACGAAAGAAACTGCATCATAATTATTCTTTAAAACTGGCTTGTGCAATGGAGTTATAATTTTTGATGGTTGATTGGACTTAGACACTGCAGTAAGGGTAAGGAGAAAGAAAATGAAAACAAAGATCTGCTTTAATTCAATCACAGAAGCCTTTCTACTTCATTCAACACCTACATGTCTGGTATTATAACTTGTCAGGATTTGTTTGAATAATGCAAAGTGTCACTTTGAAAGCCTCTGTTTCTACAAACTAAATGCAATGTTTTATTTTTATTGGGCCTCTTCCTGTGCCGTCCACTGTTTCAGATACCCGGGGAAACCTACTGATTGTTGCTCTTTTCCTGTTTAGGCTGTGCAATCATCTCTTAATTTTCCTGGGATATTTCATACCCAGTTCCAGAAAGATTGGCTTTAGAAT
This sequence comes from Aulonocara sp. 'chitande type north' Nkhata Bay, assembly GCF_057382095.1. NCBI lineage: Eukaryota > Metazoa > Chordata > Actinopteri > Cichliformes > Cichlidae > Aulonocara > Aulonocara sp. 'chitande type north' Nkhata Bay. Next base: position 39,925,439 of record NC_141350.1, read on the forward strand.
GAGGTTTCAGGAAGCAAATCTAAATTATCTTTTTAAAAAAAAGAAAAAAAAGAAACCCTCCCTGTTGCCTGTTTATCATATCTGGCTTATTGGGAATCTTTAAATTGGCTGGAAGATGTATCTTCATGTGAATTATGAAAAACATTTATTCAAGATTGCATGTTATCCATCATGTATTTCTCAGCTGACTGAGAAAATGTATTATCATGTCATGAAATTGCATATAAATAGTCTGTTAATCTTTATTTCTCAACCCTAACCTACTCCTTGTATGTTTTGTAAAGGTCATCATGCCTCCAACAACGCCATATGCTGGGAAGTTCAGCTCCTGCGTCCCTTACAGCAGCAATGCCAACCACCAACAACCTACGAGCCCGTACCGGAGCAGCACTGTCCCGAAACCTGCGAGGGAGAACATCTACAACGGCGCCTACTCGGTTGGAGAGAACCCCTACGACATACCTCAGCCTCACAGCGGGGCTTATCGGAGCGCCTCTGTCTCCTCTGTGAATGCGAAGGAGCATCATTACACCAGCTGCGCGCTGTCTGAAAACCCATACTCCTCGCCGCAGCCTTACAGCCCTCGCCAGCACAGCACTTCCTGTCCAGGCCGCGCACATCGCCACACGAGCGGCAGCAGCGGCAGCAGCAGCGACCAGTCCTGTCGTAACAACAACAACGTAGCTGCGGCGAAAGCGCGTTTTTACGGACACGGCGTCACCACCAGCTACGGGGAGATGTGTTACCATGACAATAGCTTGGTGTCTGCATCTCTTGAGGCTCTGATCCAGCACCTGGTTCCCACAGTGGACTACTACCCTGACGTACGTTACAGGAAACATGGTCTTTTTGTGAGAAACGGAGTGGTCTAGAATAGACGAGTCTGAGAAAAGAGGTCGGCTGTCCTGGCTGTGTTGACCTTTCTCTTCTTGTTCTTTCCTCCTCATCAGAGGTCGTATGTGTTCACTTTCCTGCTGAGTTCACGCCTCTTCCTCCCCCCCTACGAGCTCATGACGAGGGTTTGTCACCTGTGTGTGGAGCAGCAGCGGTCTGGAGATGCCCTGCTGGATAAGGTGGGCTGGCAACACACACACACACACAGGGCTATAATTTGCTTCTCTTCTCGTCACACTCACTCTCTGCTCCCACACAACCTTCCACCCACTATAAAATCCACAAGCTCGCTCACCCACATGCTTCTTTCTGAGAGAAAGTATTTATCTGTTTTTTTTTTTTTGCCCAAGCAAATAAAATCCAGGCAAGGGAACACTCGGAAACAGAAACTGCAAAGATAAAATAAATAATGGCAGAATATGCTCTTAGAAAAACAGCGAGCTGTGGCTACTCTTGCGTGTTTTAAAAGATATGAGGGCCATGCCGTTTAGATTATTGACCAGAGAGAGATTTACTCATAAGATAAATCAAATCATGCCTGCCTGAGTGTCACTTAGTGCGCCATCTGATGGTTTTCAGATTCGTTTCCGTGAGGTGGCCCCTAAGCTGGTGCAGCTGCTGACCGAGTGGACTGAGACGTTTCCATACGACTTCAGGGACGACAGGATGATGCGCTGCCTTAAAGACATGACGCTTCACGTGGCCCGAGGGGACGAGGTTAGCGTTCAGAGCTCCTGTAGTTAAAACTTCTCATGCAATGAATTTGCAGTAATTCAACATAAATATCTCAAGTTCATTCTCACCTCCCTGTCATAGTTTTCATTATTTGTGCTGTCTGTGTCACGCTGCAGTACTCTTGGCGAGCCATGCAGCAGATGACCCAGCGTCTTATCAAACGCCTCTCTGCCCTCGGCCAATACGAGGAGGCTGTGGCAGCGCTCAATGTGGTGGCAATGGAGCGTCCCGCTTCCTTGAAGAGCAAGCAAGCATCGGCTCAGCGGAGCGACGTACTGAGCGTGTGCGACGATCCCTTCGTCCTCGCCCAGCAGCTTACACACATTGAACTGGTAGGAAGTTGGCGTTAAAACTTGGGTGCCTGTGCTTATTATCGGATTCTGTAGAGAGAAATTTTTTTCACTCCTTCAAAGCACGTCTGTAGATTATATTAATGAGCTTTTATGATTGTCTGTCTTATGCTATTGTCATTGTCTTAATTGTTTTTATGTTCTGTTTTCTGCCCTCAGGACCGACTGAGTTTTATTGGTCCCGAGGAGTTCATCCAGACGTTTGCCATGAAGGATCCTCTGGAGAACCATAAGGTACAATTGAGTTTGAATGAAAAAACGCTTAGCTTAGCTCTACCTCCAGCGTTTTAGATCGAGTTTTGGACAAACAGCTCACAAAAATTCCCATCTTCTCACTCAGGAACTTGCAGGCTCAGGTTTACTTTTCATTTCATTATTTGCTTTTTTCCTTTTGAACTTCTACATGATAAAACTGGAGACATGAGGAGCTTGTGCAAAGTCATATAAATGAATCTCATTCCAGTCACAATTAGCAGATAGATCTAACAGCTACGGCTTGCTGCGTGCAGTTTTACTGTGTAAAGACGGCTTGAAAATACAGTAACATGACCTCTTTATAATTATCAGCATCAAAGGACTGCAGACGATTGCAGTTATTTTGAGTCAATTTTTATTGTTTTGATTTGAAGTATATTCTAGGCCTGCTTTGGGTGTAATTTGTGGTCTGCTTCAGTTGAAGTAAATATGCTTTGGAAACCACATCAGAGAATCTACTGGCAGATAGATAACAATTTGTGCTGTGTTATTTTTAACATAGCTCAGACACAGTATGAAAAAGTCCTTTTGCATATGTCTAAGTGAATCTGAGGGACCTGTAAGTGAGCTGAAGGGTCGTATTCAATCACTGCTGCTGGGAACAAGTGCTCACCCACTGTTTGTAGCCGTGCTCCAACCAGTGCTGTGCCAGTTATATAAGACCCACTTTGTATAAAAGAGCAGTTGAGTCAGTGAAAGGGGTCCTGAAGTGTAGAAGGGGAAGTTTGGAGTGGAGTGGGCTGTCGCTGTTGTGTAAGCATTTAATAGAGCCATGAATCTCTGAGATTACATCATCACGGACAAGTCAAATTTATTTATACAGAGCTTTTATAATGTTTGTTTAGATAAAAGGGCCTCTGAGAAACAAGTTCTCCACAGAGTGTCCTTATAAAAAAACAAAAAAACAAAAGGCACCAAAGTAGATGTAAATGAGATGAAAATAACAAGCAGACACGTCACAGGCTTCAGTGCAGGTCCAGAGGTTGTGTGGGTGTGAAGGCTAACAGGATCCATTAGCAAAGGAAATTATAGAGGAGCAGCAGTCTGTCTCCTTCTATTTCTGATTTATAAAATAATTTATTGGCTAACCTTAAGAAGATTATGCTGATGATGCTGAATCTCAGGGAACAAATATTAATAGAAGACCAACAAGTAGCCAAAAGGTACATGGAAACATTAGCTTGACTGATATGAGGAAAAAGTAAAACAAAGCGGAAATTAAAACCTAATTAAAGAATTGAGCAGACCTACCTCCGAGCAGAAACCTCAATAACAAAAGGGTATTTTATTAGATAATTAAAATAGATAAGATCTATAGAAAACATATATTTGAAAGATTGTTAAGTTTGTCTGTAGTTGAAGTTGTTGGCTATCTGTGGATAAACATTGTCAGTAAAAGAAAAACAGATACACAGTAACCAATTACTTTAGAAGCATGGAAAAAGCTGGAAAGTGTTAGCTATGGCAGTATAACTAGCTTAGCGTATGAGTTGAATTATTAGCTAAAGATAATAGATAAACACTGGATATAGCTCGCTAAGATTATGCTAAAAGGTGGAGATTACTAGCTAAATGTAAACTTAAATAGCTAGGTAAAATCTAGTATAAGAGATTGTTGGTTAAAGCTGTGGATAACCTGTTGAAATTTTCAGTTACAGAAATTGATAAAATGCAAATGTTAATCATGCCTTAAATTTAAACAGAGGGCAAACATTAAAATAATAAGCCAAAAGCTTTGGTTAAATGCCGCGGACCGTTTGCTAGCTAAAAATGATAGATGATGAGCTGAAAGTAGTACAGATATAATTTAACCTCCTAGGACCTGGCATCCACATATGTGGACATCACATTTTGGGTTATTTAGACCAAAATACAAAATTTTGCTCTACAAGGGCCTGATATCCACTTACAAGGACAATATACTGCTAGTGTTCTATCGAAATTTTAAACGAATATCCTCATATGTGGCTCTGATTTTTCTTAGAAGGAAAAATCTGGTAAAACAAAAATCTGGTAATTCTTTGTTTTTACATTCATCGGGTTCCAATCAGCCCAAATATCAAAGAGAAATTAAAAATGCATGCTGTGGAAGAGTTCGGGTCTTAGGAGGTTAATGTAAGTTCACATTTGAACGTGAGTGATGGAATTTATGAAGGTGTCAGAGCTTTAGGGGTCCATAAAATGAAAGAGATCTAAGTTCTAAGATCTCATTTAATTTCGAAATGGTCCTTTCTGTGACTCACAGTTTTAAATGTTTAACTTCTTTCAAAAATAATGAAATACAGACAAAAATGCACTCAGATCTAGACTTGTTCTTTGTTTTAATTATGCCATAATTTGTGTTTCAGGGTTTCTTTCGGAAACGTAAAACTAGCAACCTGGAAGCTTACGTCAGCTGGTTCAACAGACTGAGCTATCTTGTGGCCACTGAGATCTGTATGGTAAGTTGTTGTGATTCGTTTTGGACCAAGGAACGCCTTTGAATGCACAGCTGAACTACAAACCACTCTTAGATTCTTACTACACTCCAAAGGTGCATAATTTTGTACATATATTGAATTTGTACTGACCTGCTCTGTTTGTTCTCTCATTTAAGCCGATGAAGAAGAAACACAGAGCGCGGATCATAGAGTTCTTCATCGATGTTGCTCAGGAGTGTTTCAACATTGGAAACTTCAACTCTCTCATGGCCATCATCAGTGAGTATTTGACGGCACACATACAGCTCGTTGGCTCGATCTGACCCCGTAAGTGCTCTGCATTTACTCACCCTTTCTCTGTGTCCAGCTGGGATGAACATGAGTCCTGTCGCCAGACTGAAGAAAACCTGGAATAAAGTCAACACGGACAAGTTTGAAATTCTGGAGGTAAGGACAATTGGCATGCAGCAGTGAATCCTGTGTAGTGTAATGTAAACTTAAGATTTCAAGTTGCTCAGGATTTCAAACCCTCACCATGTGCAAACTTTAAGCATGCCTACACGGATTTGCGTTTGATGGCCGTCTCCTGTGTGTGCTCTCATTCAGCACCAGATGGACCCATCCAGTAACTTCAGTAACTACCGCACTGCGCTCCGCGGTGCTACCCAGAGGTCTGAGACCGCACACAGCAGCCAGGAGAAGGTGAGAGAGCACCTGGGATTTACTCTGAAAATAAAAAGCTCCAGGTGGTGAATGTGTACGTAAATGAGCTGGTGTGTTTCTCCTCCAGATTGTGATTCCTTTCTTCAGTCTCCTCATTAAAGACATCTACTTCCTGAATGAAGGCTGTGCCAGCAGGCTGCCCAATGGACACATCAACTTTGAGGTTAGGACACATTTCAGAAGATTATGTTGTTTAAAGGATTAAAAACGGTCAGATTTGTAGCAGTACAAGTTCAGGCTTTTACATGTGATGTTGTGACTCCCCCTTGTGGCTAAAAAGATCAATGCATTTTCCTTAATGATGCTTTTCTTTCATCTGCCCATTATAATCGATTGTACAATCTGTCTCCACAGAAACTCTGGGAGCTTGCAAAACAGGTGAGCGAGTTCCTGGTTTGGCGTCAGGTTGTTTGTCCGTTCGACAGAGAGCGGCGAATCCTTCAGTACCTTGTCACAACACCCATTTTCACCGAAGACGGTCAGTATTCAGTCTCCCCTGCGTTTTGGAGATGTCAATCATACAAATGTTTGCTATAGTTTGTCAGCTTTAGGAAACAAACAAAGCCATTATTGTTTATCTTATTGTTGCAGAGCTGCATCTGGCTTCATATGAGAGCGAAGGACCAGAGAACAACATGGAGAAAGACAGTCGCAGGTCACTTCGGTAGGTGTAGACATATGTGCACACACCCACATATCCCAAACATTGTACTAATGCAAAAAAGGGCAATTTTTGAGTGTAATAACACTGGTTACTTATCTTGTGTATTTTAGATCTTCGCTTCTCCATCGAGAGAATCGGACCTAAGGCCAGGGAAATCTCTGCTTTAAAGACTGAAATTGAATCAGGTGTCTTAAAGCTACAGGTTTCTCCGTTTTATAATATGGACACAGAAGATTCTTATGGTCACAGTTAAGATGTTGGACTTAAAACAAGCTGGGACCACATCCTGCCTATATTACTGTATTTGGGCTTTGAGATCACAAGGAGCACTCCACAGAACTCATTCCATAAAATTCATCCAGTGCCAAAGAAGCCCATTTTATGTTATTATTGTAACCTCTTTTCCAACAAGTCTTCATGGATTTAAATCATTTATGAAGCCAATGATTCTCAAGAAGAGCCTGGATCAGCTGTGCTGCTTCTGTAAAATCAGCTCTGTCCAAGGCGCTCAGAGAATATCAGACGACTGGCCAGAGGTCTGCAGACTGGGTTTATACCTCCAGCGGTTGCCACACTGGCCTCATATTGTGGATTGACTTACACGCTGAAGGGAAGGTTTCATCTCTAAACGAAGTCATCGTGGACCTAAATGAGTTTCAAAGCTACATTAACGCTCCTTGCCTGCAGATGTCCTTGCTGAGGACCACAGAGATTTGAAATCTCAAAGGAAAGGACTGACTTGCATCGATTTGCGTTATAAATAACGGGCTAACAGCTGCTTTTAAAAGTGGTGTTGCTGCTTGTCTTGTTGGATGCCTCAGTTTTAATGCTAACATGCACCACATCCACTCCATTAGCTCCCACTTTGCACTGTCATTTGTTATCTTTGTGTAATGGAAGCTCATAATACGAGGCAGTACATCAGCAACATTATTCCAGCGTGCATTGACACGGTGCTTTTATCAACCACGTGCTATTCAGTGCTAAGCATTTTGTGATGTGCACACTTTGACTCTGGTGGTGATGCAAAACTGTGTAAGTGACAGCAACATGATAACCATGCAGACTACATCAAAATGCACTTCAGTGTGTTCTTGTGTAATATAGGCAACTTTCTATGCTATAGTATTAAGTCGTATTTTGTATCAAAAGGCTTTTTTTTTTTTTTTTAATGTACTTTATTTGATGTTCTGCCAGGAGCTTGTTTTTTTTTGGCTGGTTTTGTGTTAAGCTATCAAACACCAGTTTACATATTAAAAAAAACACTATTATGAGTGCAAACTGATGTGTGTGTGTGTGTGTGTGTGTGTGTGTGTGTGTGTGTACAGAAACAGGAATTTTTATTCTTCTCATCTCAGCTGTGTTGATATGTGTGTGTGTGTGTGTGTGTGATATGCGATGTGGTTCTTTGAAATCCACTTGTGAGTGCTGTGTTTTGTCATTTTATTTGTCATATATGCTACTTTTTTGTGTATCTTTTGTGTCATCAGTCAGGGTACTTGTACTGAAGGTCTTTGTGTAAAGAGAATGATCTATTTTCTTTCAAATAAAAGAATCATGAAAACACTGCTCCTTTTCATGCATGGAGACTCCTTTAGTTTGGGTTTTTTAGTAAAATACAGATTACAAATAGTAGGGTTAATCAATTTGTGTTCTAGTAGCTTTAATTTTAGTGTTGTACGAACACCTTGCAGCATTTAAGGACAAAACATTTAAGAAAAATTTCTGCAGCCGAATACAAATTCTGGTGACTATGTCAGGCACACAGCTTGTGCTGCTGTGCTTCATTTGGAGCTGTTTGTGAAATGAGGCTCAGCAGGTTGCATACGTACAGAATTTCTTCGGCAGAGACTCTATATCACACTTACAGCATAATGTAAATAAAAGGTTTTGTGAAAACGAAGCACTTCCGGTCAATTTTTAACAATGACTTGGAACATAACCAGCTTCTGACCCGGTTATGTGCTCAGCATAGGTTACCACGGTAAAAAGAGAGCCAACTGTGACACCACAATGTACATAAAGAGGTTTATTTACAATACAAAGTAATTCTTCATGTTGGATCGCACATGTTTGTCATCTTTGGCAAAACTGGCATGAAAATGGGAAAACTGAGCCTCGTGTTTGAACATCAGTGATTCTGAACTCTGGTGAAGTTGATGCAGCGGCCCTGGAGAAAACAAAGGAGACACGCCATAGTCCGATTTAAACATTTAACCGCAGTCAAGTGGGAATGTGAAGTGATTTTAAATTCAACATGCTGTAAAAAAGCACAACTTATTTATCCCACCCAAGCCTTGATGCACCACTAAAGACAAAAACTGCTTTAAAATAAAGTGGAATACTCTACAATAAACCTTTCATAACACATCCATTATTAAGCTCTGAGCCCACTGGGAGGTTTTTAAAACCGTGAACTCAAAGCCCCCAAAATTTATGATGAAAAGGCCCAAGTTGCTTCTAGCTCTCCCAGCAGCTCAGCTGACGGAGGATCGATACAGTAAATCCACGTGAAGTCTCAAAATAAGACTTAAACTAAACCATTAAGCAGCCTGTAGCTCATGTGCGCTGTTTCATGACACACTCTGGAGGCGTTGGCATTTAAACTGTTATTTATAACAAGCGAGTTGATACAGCAAGCTGTTATCTATCTGTTGTGCACAAAAAAAGAACAGCAAGATTGGCACTATATTATTATTATCTGTTATCTAATCAAATCACTGGGGGATCAAGAGGGTGGATCACTGATCTAACCAATTTGATGGTTGAATACTTTTGGCAAAACTCAGACTGGTGACAGTCCAGCTGGATGTAATGAGATTTTTTTTATATGATAACATGCTGAATTGATAGCCGTGTTTCTCGTAAGCTTTTGTAATAATGCTGCTGATATTTCTTGCCTTGTCCTGAGGTGTTGGCCTCATGATTGCCACTCTGTCATATTGTCTTCTCAGTAACGCCAGCAGCGCATCAATACGTCCCTGAAGGCAAAGACATTCAAAAACATTACAAAACAGGCAACTTACAAAGGACCTAAATATTAAAGAGATCGTTATCTCACCTTGATGGGGGTGTACCATTTGGAGTGCGATGAGGGGTTGTAAACCGGAGGAGGCCTTGGTGGGGGTCGAGGAATGATGGGCTCCTCCACTTCCTCTGGCATAGTGACCACAGCATTTCTGGCCTTCTCTAGCCGGGATCCCTCCTCTGTGGACCCCTTCTGGCCCCAGCGCACCTGCAACATGTGGGCACAACTGACTGATACAGCTAACATTACTGCATCTTCACTATAGCAACATTAGCAAATCAACAACAAAAGCTTAGCAGTAAAACCTTTTTTTTTTTTTTTTAATTTACCTCCATGCGTTTGATGCCTCCAGCACCCCTGCCGCCGTAGTATGAAGCATCCACTGTAGGCCACCTGTGTTTGGGCAAAGGGTCTTCTTCTGGCTCCTTAAACACAAAGTTTTTTAAAATATTTGAATAAAGTTTTATTATATTCAAAATACAAAATTATATAATACTATTCTAAAACATTCCTTTGCTAAATACTTTATATTGTGTAGCCACTGGAAGAAAAAAAAACTGCCAACCATGAGACAAAATTTTAGGTTAGTATCTTGAAATTTCGCCTTAATAACTCAGAATTACTCAGAAGTTTGAGAAAATAACATGAAATTTTGAGTACATACGAGATAATATAATTTTTTTAATATTAACTCCAAGTTTGGACTTGGAATCTACCCGCATGATACATTTCTTCTCAAAATTCACACAGGAAAACATTTATGCCACCATGATTGGAAATGATTGGATTCGATGAAGTACATGAATGTAGTCAGTAGATGCTTATCCACAAAGAGAGCCTGAAGACTTTTATGTAATAAGCATAAAAGCTTCGTTGTAATAAGTACTTCCATTTTTTTTAAATCAAGCAATTAAAAACAGAGAGAAAGGTTTTGTGTTGCTGATCAGTCTATAATCTATAGATCCAGTGGATTTACACCAAAGGTTCAGCTGCAGTGGTGGGATATTTGTCATGCAAAAACATAACTGCATTTTTAAATTTATTTATTTTACAATGAGAGAACTTTGCCTTCTGACTCATGCTCGATGAATAAAATCTGCCACCAAACCACTTCTGTCGGCTCCTTCTCCCCAGCTCCACCTACGCTCCTTCTGTATTTGCCCAAAATTGGATTTTCTCACTGCTTTTACTGCCAAAATGGCAACGGGTGGTAAAAAAAATCAAAGCGTCCCTTCAGTGATATGAAGTCCTTGGAAAAAGAAAATATGGCTTTAAAAAAAACAGTCAGTGGAGTACTCACAATCACAGGGGGGGGAGGAGGGGGGCGAGAGGGAGGGGGGTCTCTGATGACCTGCGAGAAACGAAACATAAATCTTATACAAAACAATAATGACATATATCTTTGACAGAAAGCAGTCTATCTGCTGAAAGACTTGCAGACTTTGTCACGGCGGTGTGCGTCGGTGTGAAGATGAGGTAGACCCACGAGCAGACACGGTGGAGACAGAACTAGGTTTCCAAAAATAAAGCGAGCCTTTATTGTGGCTGATGGCATGACAAAAACACCAGGGAACACTGAAACTGGGAAAACTAAGGGGACTAAGAACACTGTGTAAACTAAAAAGACTATGACACTCTGTGAAAGAACCATGAAAAAACTATGAACACAGAGTAACTAGGCAGGCTGTGAAACACAGTGACACAATAACGGAAACTATGAAAACATGAGGTGAGGATAACAGACGATCTGACACTGACTGGGCGGAAACACACAGACTAAATAGACATAAGGAATGATCAAGGGAAGAGTCACATGGGGAAAACAGCTGACAACAATTAACATAATGACAGGACAGGGGACGTGAAAGTAAATACAATAAACAAAAAACACAAGGCTCTTTCAAAATAAAACGGGAAACATAACGAGTCCCAGACTTGACTCGAACTTGACAAACAAAGAAAACTTGGACATGAAACATGACAGATAAACACACGAAGACTTAACATGACAATCTGACACAGAAAACTTCACACAGGGATGAGACAGATGGGGAGCTTGATAAATCATGAACTAAAACTGTAACCTAGGCATGACAGAATGTAACTAGAAAAACTGAAATGAAACTAGACTGAAACGAATAACAAAAACATCAAGAAACTCAGAATACTGGGTCACATGACCCAGGACATGGACAGACTTGTTAACACTGATGTCTGTTTATTTGTGTTTGGTGCTTATGGCCACCAAACACAAATAAACAGACATCAGGTGTGATTTACTCTTTATGCGACATCTCATCGCTGTGATCTTTTGCATTTAACCTGCCGAGGGACTGCAGATGCAAATGATCTTTAAGCTTATTCAGTGCACCAAATAATAACATGTATGGTTATAGTGCACACGGCCCCATTTCAAACTGGTGCCTTTCACTTTACATTCATTGGACATTCAATTCCACAACAATTCATAATTGCAGTATCCGACTCAAACACCTCACTACATTTACTAGTTCCTGTGTCCTTCTGTATTTCTTTTTTTATATGCTGCTTTTAAAACGACTGCCTTCAAAATGAGTTTTGTTGTACAAAAATGCACAAGGACAAAGCTCACCACGGTGCAGCAGAGAGGCCAGAACCACCAGAGCAAACCCAGGCCCAGCAACAGCAACAAAGCCAACAGGAACCAGAGCACCCAGGTCCCATCTGACTGCAGAAAACACACAACACAACATTATTTGATCTTATTCTGTAATCTATCACAGTTACGTCAGTATGCTCTCCTGTACCTACACAAAAAAGTGTTGTATCTAAATTAAATAACAGAGGGCAGTGTGACATCATACATGCAGGTAACTCCTTCAAAACTGTTCGTGTTATACAGAATTAATGTTACTCACACATGTTGTGGCATAGATGCTCATGGGACTGTAGATGTAGGACTTTCCATGGTTTAAGCTGACCAGCACTTCAACTGATCTGTGAATAAACAGAATCACAGAACACATCATGAGATCTAGTCCCTGTTCAGAGCTCAGTGTGACACTATTGGCACTTTTACAGTTAGAATCATAGTAAAACGTGTGTGGGGTAGTCTCAAATGGATTGATTTAAATATAATTATAGTGTCAAATCATCAAATTATTATAAAGAACCAGGAGTTGCTGCAATAGGGAGTCACCATCATTTATATTCTTATCAAGTTTTGACCAGACTCCCTTATTTCTAAAGGTTGTTTGCTTTTGCAAATGCTTTTTTAACTTCATGTTCAACCCAACTGAGACTTTTCCAGCTGTGAGGGCTGAGGAGGAGAAGTAGAGAGAGAGGGATTGACTGTTTGAAGTGTAGAAGTCAAATCAACCACTCACTCTTTAAATGCCACGCTGGTCAGCCCGACTTCTGTCCATCCAACACTTTGACACAGTTTTACTGTAAACATTGTGCCTGTTTGCATTTTCAGAGAACAAATCTCAACATCAGTCAGATGAAGAAATGCTGATGAACTACAGTCTTGTAAAAAACTAAGTACACGTCGTGATTCTTAACAACAAACATTTGTACAACCACTTTTAGCAGCAATGACAAATTCTTATCTGTATAATGTTATCGGTCTCTCACATTGTTGTGGAAGAATTCTGACCCACACTTCTTTACAACATTGCTTCATTTAAAGTTTTGGGGGCATTTGTTTAAGCACAGTCTTCTTAAGGTCCCAACACAGCATGCCACTCAAGTCTGAACACCTTGAGCTTTTTCTTTTGCTGCTTTTCTTGCAATCATTGACCCAATTTCAGCCGAGCTTTAGCTCTTGGACAGACGGCTTTAACGTTGACTCTGGAATGTTCTGGTATAACGAGGAGTTAATGGTTGACTCAGTGACTGCAAGATGCCATGGTCCAGTGCCCAAACCATCATTCCTCCACCACTATCCTTGCTTGACAGTGAGTAAGAGGTGTTTGTGCTGATATGCTGTGTTTGATTTTCGCCAGACGTGGTTCTGCGCATTACAGCCAAACATCTCCACTTTGGTCTCATCTGTCCAAAGCACATTCTTCCAGAAATCTTGTGGTTTGTCCAGATGCAACTTTGCTAACCTAAGCAGAGCTGGCATGTTGTTATTGTAGACAAAGGCATTTCTCCTGGCAACGAGCCCCAATCGCTTAGTCTTTTTCTAACTGAGCTGTCATTATTGCACAGTCTGACATTGGGGTGAATATACTGGGACGTCCACTCATCTCAGGATTTTGACCTTTGTGTTGACACACACCTTCAGACTAGCAAACTTGCAGAACTTCTAGCACTAATAATCAGTTAATCAAGTGCATTTGATTATCACCTGACTGCTACTTCCCCTTCTTAATTACATGAATTAAATGAATGCAAAAATTAAGGATGTACTGTAAGTCTTGTTCTTACCATTTAAAGTGCCTTGAGGTGACATGCACAAGTTTATGAACACATGTTAGCGTTCATAATGAGGCTTTATGCATCAGCTTTTGAAAATGTTGCCACACCTACAGTGAACCTATTACATTCATGTGTAGAACCATATTTATAATCCTGGGACTTTTCTACATTATAGCTTTGCATGTTTCAAAATACAAAATAATTGTCATTTATCTAATACGGGACCTTTTGTGCTGCCTCATAGTTCATCATATAACAGAAACAAGTTATTTTAGCCCCCTTTGCTTTCTATCGAACACTTTAGCTCTGTCCACTCTCTGTGATGTCATACTATCATGTTTGTATCTGTTGATTTTCCTCCTGCCCCACTGTTGTTTTATTTCTTAAGATATCCTTGTTTTCATTGTTACATTCAGTCGTCAGTGTCATTCATATTTTCTTTAATCTCCTCTGTGTGTGTGTGTGTGTGTGTGTGTGTGTGTGTGTGTGTGTGTGTGTGTGTGTGTGTGTGTGTGTGTGTGTGTGTGTGTGTGTGTGTGGTCTTGCCTTTCCCCTCGTCAGTTATCAGATGATCTGTCTGCCCACCTTCTCTTCCCTGTGCTTCTCATGCCCTATTTTGGAATCCTGTTTAGTCTTTTCTTACCCTTCCAACTCAGAGTTTCTCTTAAAGATTCAGTATTTGTTTCTTTTCTGTGCCTCTGCATCCTGTATTTGGGCCTCTGCGTCAGGCTGCGACACACACAGAGATAAGTGCAGGAAAAACTGCCTGAAAAGCCTCTGTTTATTTAAATCGCATATAACCAGAAAAAAACATATAAATAAATCTAATAAAGAAGGAAACTAAAAAACCCTCCCAGTTCCCCCTTAAATTATTTTCCTGATATGGCACTTTTGATGACAGTTTCTCTTCTTTTTAATTAAAAGTCAAAATCAAGCTGCTTTCAGAGAAACTCTGAGGTACACATCATACGAAACAACACCCAGAGAAGGATTTTTCTTTCTTGGCTTTTTAAGGCAATTACAGGTACCAATAGGCTCCGTTTTTTGTTACACACACTGTGTTTGTGCTCACGTGTGTGTTGACTTACTGTCCGACCTCTTCTAGACGAACGGCTGGACAGAGCAGATACCCATCTCTCACTACTGTTGGCTTTTCAACTGAAAGGAAGAGGAGGCAAAGATGAACTCTGCAAGCCCACACAGGTGGAGGAAAAAGGTCCGTACTTTTCTACTTCAATTAGCTGCTTTGGTTTCTTGTAGCAGAGACACATCATTTAATTCATCGTTTAATTTTACATATGGCAAATTAGAAAAAAAATTAATCTTAATGTTATTGTGCAACTTCTTTGGTATGTACACAGGTTGAGAGACGCTACAAACAGAAGAAGCATTAAGCTTTTTGGCTGTTTTCTGTGACAAACTGACTGAATAAATTCAATTTTAAATTTGTAATTCGACTGCAAAAAGAAGTAAACACAAGAGATCCAGATACAGTTTTGTGTTATCTCCTCATGTCCTCTCAGTAACTCCACCCTGTGCCATTGATCTGGTAATGGACTAATGAGACAGATCATCTCCCTCCTCGTCCCTCCCTCTGCTCATGAGCACTCTGCTCTCATAATATCTCCTCTGTTCTCCAACTGAAGTCAATAAATAGCAGCCACTGTTTGCTTCTGGACGTCATGACTCTGATTTTCCACTGCAGCCCCCAGAGATCTGCACACTATACCACATTTTCACTTCAGAATTTCACTTTAATCCTCGAGTGCTTTACAGTATCAGCGTGCAGTGAACCTGTGATACTGTTTCACTTCTTTAGCAATGCAAAGACTGAATCCTTAGCATTGGCATCTAAATGCTAGCTATGCATCAGGTGTGTGAATCATAAGTGTGTGTACTTTACTGACTGTGGGTCACTTGATTGATGGTGAGGGAACAGAGTACATTGTCCATCCTTTTGGATCCGCTGAAGCCACTTCCCCTCAGGACCACGTTGAAAGACTCTGGGAAACATCAGGTAGATCACATTACTCTGACAGTGCACTTGAATGGCAGCAAAGCAAAACAATAATTATTAAACATGAAACATTGTGATCAAAGTAAAGTGACTCTGTGAGGCGATGCTTTCAGCCACATCCTGGGTCCTGGATTTCTTTCTTGAGTCTTCTGGTTTCATTATTATTCTTGGAACATTTTCCTTAAGATTTTGTTCACTTCAGGTTCCAAAGTGCGGTACTACCACGGAAACTAAGTTGGATTTGTAATTATCCAGGTTGACAGTGAAGGAAGTTCACTTCTTACCAAGATATGCTTTTATCCAGTGCCTACTGACAAAGTAATTCTCCATTAATAATCTTTTTTTTTTTTTAAATCAGTGAAATTGGTGTTGCAAGCAGACCTGTCCATGTTTGTGATTGGTGAAATTAGTTAAATATGATAAACACATTTGTGTGGATGCTTAGCCAGACTACTGATCACATGAGTGACTCCAGATCATGGAAAAAGATCCTGGGTATGTTGAAGTTGCTTCATAGTAAAGGTGCTTGAGTATTTGTGTGTTTTTAATGCCTGCTGAGTTCCTTCAGTGTTTCCCTGTTTTGCCTCCCTCTGTGCTGTCTATGCTGTAATGCTTTTTGTCCTCCCTCTTCTTGTTTTTTGTTCTTTCTGTGCCTTTTGGTTATTTCTCATTTCACTTTAAAAAATATGTTTTCTCTTGTGTCTCATTCAAGTTGTACTCTTGCTTCTTTTCCCTCCTTTGTGACTGTCGGCTCCCTGCTTTTCTGCTCCCCCCTGTGCCTTGTTGTTTACCTAGCTCCCAGCTTATATATACACCCATCAGGCTTAACTTTACGACCACCTGCCTAACAATGTGATGTTCCCCCTTTTGCTGCAAAAACAGCCTTGACCTGTTGAGCCATAGATGCCAATCTCTGAAAGTGTGCTGTAGTATCTGGCATGTAGATGTTAGCAGTCCTGTAAGTTGCGAGGGGGGGCTTTCATGGATCAGACTTGTTTGTCCAGCACAGATTGCTCGAATGGATTGAGATCTTGGGAATTTGGAGGCCAAGTCAACACCTGAACTCGTTTTTCTCCTTAAACCATTCTTGAAACCAGTTTTGCTTTGTGGTTGGGCACATTATCCTGCTGAAAAAGGCAAGAGCCTGCAACAATGCTTAGCTAGGTGCTACGTGTGAAAGTAACATCTACATGGCTGAACCAAAGGTTTACAAACAGAACATTGCCCAAAGCATCACACTGTCTCCTTCAGCTTGCCTTCTTCCCATAGCGCATCCTAGTAAGCACCTGCACCCAACCGCTGATGTGATATAAAAGGAAAAATTCAGAAGCTCGTCTGTTGCATGGTACGCCACGGGCCACCCTTCAGTCTACATGTGCTGTGACCCGCAGTGGTCTCTGGACTATCATTTTTAACTGAGGTTGTTAAGTAATGTAAGATTAAAGATCCTACTGTTGTAGACTTTGTTACTTTTCCTTTATTATTCCATATATATATATATACATATATATATTCTTCATGCAACTCTATATGTTTGGACAAAAATAACAAACTCATTGGGTTTCATCGTTACGAAACCACAAACACCTGTTCAAAATTACATGATAAAATTACATGAAGTTTTAAGACATTAAGACTACTTTGATTAAACTTACCATTCACACAAACACTCAGTGGCTCAATTGTGAAAACCTCAGAGCAAGTTTTCTTCAGGACCTGTGAGATACAGAGATACAGGACTCTGCATAAGCTCGCCATGCCACAGCCTGCACGTGAACGTTACTGCATGTCGCTGCATGGAGCGTAACCTCACCGAGTTCACCATGTCTTTGAGAGCATGAAAGCCGGACACAACTGGAAAGACTTGCTCTCTGCCGTCGGCTATTTCAGCAAGCTGTGGCCAAAGTGGAAACAGCAAAAGATTACTGATACAAAAAGCATTTCAAATTTCTGTTCTCATGTCTTTCTGCTTCTCAGGGAGGTTTTTGGCTTGTGCTTGGGCATTTAGGGAGCCAAAGTCTGCTACTAGGAGATTAAAGCTTTGGGGAGCTGGCTGAAGCTTTCATCTGCTGCTTTAACAATCGCAGGACAGGAAGTTTGCCTGGCCTTATTCAATTAGAGAATGATGTAATTACTTCCTCCTTTAGACCACAGATCGTCGGTCAGTCAGCGGGCAGAAAATCAGTCATGCCCTCTGACTGCTGAAGACATTACAGATCATATGTTATGTAAACTTAAGCACTTTAAATATGTATTAGTTCATGTTACACAAATTAAGAATGTCATTCAGACTGCTGAAACATCAACCAGAAATAAACAGGGCTGGGGATGTTCAGCAACAGATGCCACATTAATTGAAATATTGTTTAGATCATTTTATGATTCTCAGCAAATGTAATTATAGATTTTGCATTGGACTGTAAATCTTATTAGCACGAAAAAAAACCCACAACAGAACAGCAGCTTTCCTCCCTCCTTTGTATTGCTTACAGTCACTGCAGTCAGTAGAAGAGTTTGCAGCTGCATAAGATTTCCTGCTTTTTCTTTTCCACCACAATCGTCTCTTTCAACCGCTCAATACTTGCACAGGAAGAAATCACAGCCTATCCCAACAAATAATAACTTCACATAAGCTGCCTGAGAAAATGTATTCAGTGTTTTTTGTTTTGTTTTACAAGAACAAATGTATCATGAACCACAAACTACAAATCCCTGACAGCTGCTTGCTGTTCAGCCCTTTGGAGGTTTTTGGATTGACACGAACAGATAAGCAAAAGGGGTCGAGGTGTGTCGATAAATCTGGGCCAGAAACAACAGCCCACTGAAGCTTTCGCACACTGACATGTATATTTACTCAGAAAGACAAATAAAAGGTGTTTAAACAAGAAACAATATCAGCAACAGTATCAAGGCCTTGAGAGTGTTCTCTTTTCCCAGTGCTGTATGGAAGAGGTAGAAAATGAAGCCCCCACACCTACCTGGCTATGGTCAAAGTCCATGACCCCGATACAGTACACTCTGGCTCCAAACTCTCTGGCTTTCATAGCCTGGGAATCACAAGAGGAAAACTTAAGCCATGATTCTACAGACATACAGTGAATCCATGTGACTTATAAAACATCAGAGTAGTGTTTTTTATTGTTACAGCTCAGCCGCAGCAAATGCTGTATATTTTAAATTACGATTAAGATTTCACAGCAAACAGTTTTGTTTGTCCAGCCAGCAGCAGCTTGTCCGGTTCATGCAACACGATACAAACGGAACAAACTGAGCCTTTCAACTTTTCTTTGGTTGAGATTTGTAACAGAGTAAAACAGAGAAGAGGGTATGAGAAGTATGTGAATTTGTGTGTTTCTTCAAACAGCCATGCTATCAAAGCTGCTTTAGGCTACTCCCTTATTCGCAAGGGGGGGTCCCCACCACAGAGGATGGCTCTGCATATCTGATATGGCTTTTTTGTTTTTTTACCGGATGCCCTTCCTGACACAACCCCAGCCCCAAAGGATTTCACTGCACTCACAACCTGTGCTATATGCTCACAACCCACATTTTGAGATGATATAGCACAAAAACAGCACATCAAGTGTCTTCAAATCCTTCCTGCGTGAAAGAACATTTGGTATTCTCAGGAAAAATTCAACAGGATGCTCATCATGACCTTCAACATAATATGGTTCTCAAATTTCATCCAGCTCCTCATTTACAGCATCTTCCACTAAGCCATTAGTGTGTGTGTGTGTGTGTGTGTGTGTGTGTGTGTGTGTGTGTGTGTGTGTGTGTGTGTGTGTGTGTGTGTGTGTGTGTGTGTGTGTGTGTGTGTGTGTTACCTCTTGTACACTCAGTTCATACGGGTAGATGTTCAGCTTGCCATCAGTAAGAACTATGATAATACTGGATGATGGTGAAGTTTGTGACTTCATTTGCTGTGATACCTGCCAAAAATACAGATTATTTAAATTTAAAAAAAGCCCCAAAATAACAAACAACAATGAAAGGAAGCATCTGTAAGGAAAACAATGCATGGCAGGAAGTTGCAATACTAGAAAGGAGCGCGTACCGCTTTCAAACCTTCGTGCATGAACGTTTCACCGGCAGGTGTGATTTGGCTCAGCTTCTCCAGGCCTTCATCTATCTTAGATCTGAAACAAAAGCAATTCAATTTCAAAAAAAAGGAAAAGAAAGAAAGATTTACTGTCTGAGTGAAGCGGAGGAGAAGGATTATAAGGAAAAGGGAAATATATACCTGTCTCCAGTTAGTGGGAGAATTACAACAGCTCTAGCTGAAAAGACGATATAAGAAACCCTCATCCTGGGGCTGGAACACACACACAAACACACTTTGTGAATACACAAATGTATATTACATGTTAGCATCATATCATGATTATGCATTCCAGTCTTGCTTAAAATAAAAACACATCGGTATCAGTGCAAGCACTTTCTTATATTTTGTATGCTCACATGCTATCATGCAGTGACACATGATACACATGCTGTCAAACAAAAATTTAACAGTCAATTAAAACAGCATTGAGTCACTTTATAAGACGTCGCACAGAAAACCACAAAGATGGTGACAAAGCAGACACAGAGTCTCGCATTAATATCAATCCGTGACATTAGTTAACAAAACAGGGACTTGCACACCAGCCACAAGGCCAACGAGATGTCTCACCACACCCTTCTTTGACAATACTATATAATGAAACGGGGTAGCAGTTTGAGTTTATTGGATGACTGGTGGAGAGAGGAGGAGAAAAGATTTTTCAGCAGCTTCAGTACTCGTGGGTTTGCCATCTTTTTACTAATCAAGTGTCAGAGCAGGTTGTTCACTGATGACAGGGTTAGCCCTTTACACGCAAAACTGGTCTTCGGCAAGACGAAGAACGCACAACAGTCCCAATGACAAACCAGACAATTTACCATTACGCACGCTAAGTTTTGCAGCTGCGAAGCTTCATGTAGCCTGTGTTGATGAAATCTGTCCACACCGATCCTGATTTAAACACCTGCCAAAGTACACAAACTATTTTGTGCTACAGTAGATGTCTCCGGGACCACGTTATGCTATGATGACAGACGGGGAAAGCGGTTTGTGCCACAGTGGTGCAGCTGGTTGATACAAAAAAAAAACATCAGTTAATAAATGTTAATAACATGGGAGAGTTTTGAGATGGGGAAGTGAGCCATTATCCCTGTGCCTTGTTCTACTGTGAAAGGGGGACAGGACTGCCGGTTGTGGTTGGCACCACCTTCAACATCTGCTGCATGTTTGGTTCTTATATTTAGCAGTCTGCTATTAAACTTAAAGATATCACACACACCCTCAGTGCTATTGCCCAGAGGGGTTTTGGAGCAGTTGATTGCCTTGTGTGATGTCTAGTGCCTGAAATAGGCATGCCCTAGTTTCTGCTAGCCACTACTGTTTGAACCACTGACTCTGTTTCCTCTGTTCAACTTCTTGTATGTGCTTGAAGGGCACTCGAAAGCTTCCTTTAAATGTTCTACATTAAGTGTTTTTTTTACTATTTTCTGTAAGTTTTTATACAGAGAATGAGGAGATATTAATTCATTTGCTATTAATACTGGCAGAAAACAGCTACTCACCTAACAAACCTCCTGGTGAGCTGCTCCACAAATCCATAGATCTCATCCCAGTGTCCCCACACGCTGCCTGACCTGCAAAAACAGGCAGCGGCCGAGTGAAAAATCAAATGCACCCAAACAATGTGCTAAAATATCACTTCATTTAGCATTATTTAGCTTTATTACCAAGGATTCACAACTGCACTAGAGTTATATGAAAACACTTGGGGAGCTCCATCAATTAATCAATAAATCAGAAATTATTTATGTGCTTTATATTTTCTGCATAAGACACATATATAGTTTGATTCTGCATTTTGTGTAGTATTTTACTCCATAAACATATGAATTACAAACAGAAATAAAAATACAGTTAATAGAAATCTATTATTGTGCAAGTCTTTGCACCATTGCTCTTTTCTGTATATTCTACTAGGAAAATGTTTCAATACAGTATAAAACGCAGTTCTAACAAACTTGAAGTCGATATTTAGTGTGACCATCTTTATTCTAAAACACAGCCTGAGTTGTTCTTAGTCAGGCTGTCTGATCATTTCTTGAAGTAGTCTTCAGGATTAGTTCTCCAGGCTTCTTTAAAGAGCATTTAAAGCTCTTCTTTGGATGTTTGCTGCCTTCTGTTTTGTTCTCTGTGAAGATGATTCCACGCTGCTTGAATAATGTTGAGGTCCAGGCTCTGGGGAAGCCAATCCATGGCTTATACTGTTACACTGTGTTTTCCTCTGTCCAGGTATAATTCTACTCCACTGGCTATGTGTTTGGGATCTTTGTCATGCTGAAAAGTGAAGCTGTTGCTGATAAGATGCTTTCTAGGTGGCATTTTGTGGTCGCTCAAAATCTGATGGTGTTTTTCTTTGTTCATAATTCAATCAATTTTGGAAAGATCTCCAACACCACAAGCTGCAATGCAGCTCCAAACCATGTCAGAGACTACATCGACTTTTACAGATGGCTGTAGACACTCTGTGTTGTGCCTCTCACCTGACCTCCTCTGTACAGTGGGGCAAAAAAGTATTTAGTCAGCCACCGATTGTGCAAGTTCCCCCACTTAAAATGATGACAGAGGTCAGTAATTTGCACCAGAGGTACACTTCAACTGTGAGAGACAGAATGTGAAAAAAAAATCCATGAATCCACATGGTAGGATTTGTAAAGAATTTATTCGTAAATTAGGGTGGAAAATAAGTATTTGGTCACCTCAAACAAGGAAAATCTCTGGCTCTCACAGACCTGTAACGTCTTCTGTAAGAAGCTTTTCTGTCCCCCACTCGTTACCTGTATGAATGGCACCTGTTTGAACTCATCATCTGTGTAAAAGACACCTGTCCACAGCCTCAAACAGTCAGACTCCAAACTCCGCCATGGCCAAGACCAAAGAGCTTTCGAAGGACACCAGGAAAAGTATTGTAGACCTGCACCAGACTGGGAAGAGTGAATCTACAATAGGCAAGCAGCTTGGTGTGAAAAAATCAACTGTGGGAGCAATCATCAGAAAATGGAAGACATACAAGACCACTGATAATCTCCCTCGATCTGGGGCTCCACACAAGATCTCATCCCGTGGGGTCAAAATGATCATGAGAACGGTGAGCAAAGATCCCAGAACCACACGGGGGGACCTGGTGAATGACCTGCAGAGAGCTGGGACCAAAGTAACAAAGGTCACCATCAGTAACACACTACAACGGCAGGGAATCAAATCCCGCAGTGCCAGACGTGTTCTGCTGCTGAAACCAGTGCATGTCCAGGCCCGTCTGAAGTTTGCCAGAGAGCACATGGATGATACAGCAGAGGATTGGGAGAATGTCATGTGGTCAGATGAAACCAAAGTAGAACTTTTTGGTATAAACTCAACTCGTCGTGTTTGGAGGAAGAAGAATACTGAGTTGCATCCCAAGAACACCATACCTACTGTGAAGCATGGGGGTGGAAACATCATGCTATGGGGCTGTTTTTCTGCCAAGGGGACAGGACGACTGATCCGTGTTAAGGACAGAATGAATGGGGCCATGTATCGTGAGATTTTGAGCCAAAACCTCCTTCCATCAGTGAGAACTTTGAAGATGAAACGAGGCTGGGTCTTCCAACATGACAATGATCCAAAACACACCGCCCGGGCAACAAAGGAGTGGCTCCGTAAGAAGCATTTGAAAGTCCTGGAGTGGCCTAGCCAGTCTCCAGACCTCAACCCCATAGAAAATCTGTGGCGGGAGTTGAAAGTCCGTGTTGCTCGGCGACAGCCCCAAAACATCACTGCTCTCGAGAAGATCTGCATGGAGGAATGGGCCAAAATACCAGCTACTGTGTGTGCAAACCTGGTAAAGACCTATAGTAAACGTTTGACCTCTGTTATTGCCAACAAAGGTTATGTTACAAAGTATTGAGTTGTATTTTTGTTATTGACCAAATACTTATTTTCCACCCTAATTTACGAATAAATTCTTTACAAATCCTACCATGTGGATTCATGGATTTTTTTTTCACATTCTGTCTCTCACAGTTGAAGTGTACCTCTGGTGCAAATTACTGACCTCTGTCATCATTTTAAGTGGGGGAACTTGCACAATCGGTGGCTGACTAAATACTTTTTTGCCCCACTGTATATACAGACAAAAATTTGAACCAAAAGTTTAGATTCATCACTCTATAAGACCTGTTGCTACTGATTTTCAGTGTAGTTCTTGCATAATTCTGCATACCTCAGCCTTTTTTCTCTCTCTTTCCCTTCGTTAAGAATGCCTTCTTGTTAGCCACTCTTCCACTGAGATCATTTCTGATGAGGCTTCAGTGAACAGTAGATCCACTGACTGAAGGGTTGTCTCTCAGGTTCTGTATCAGGACTTTGCTGGATTATTTTCTGTTCCTTAAAGATACGACTTTCAGATACTGTTCGTCTGCTGGATAGCTTTTAAGCTTCCTCTTATCTAGTTATTTTTTTAAAGACACGCTGCACACCGAACTGAAGTATGTCAAGTTTTTGTTAAAAGTTATTTGGGAATCACCTTATTGCTGCATTTTTTGTAGAATCGGATAAAGAAAGAGACGGAAATTATCTTTTTGCAACAGGTTGCTAGTAACAAAGTAGTAAAAGTGGCTCTGTTTTAGGCTGTCTTGTTCATCCCTTCAGTTAGATCCCCCTTTATGCTTGAGATCAGTGTTAAGTGGCTTAACAAACAAACAAAAAAACACATCCCTCCGAAAACTAGACATGGATGGGACTGAAAATGAGTGAAAAAGTAGCCAGTGTCCAAAGAGAAACTCTGAAAGACCTTCAGAAAGCCTGGAGATCTACTGCTCAAAACTAGTAGGAAAACTGTAAGAAAAATGAGGGGTGGCTCGAGACATTCGCACAACACTGTACTTTTAACATTAACGACAATAATACAGTCCGATGCAAGGATAAAATGTAAAAACAAAGAGATCTGTGACAGAATTTGACTACATCATGTTTTCCAAAAGTTACTACATTTGCAAGCGGCAGAATAAACAGAAGAGGTGAAGGGTCCGTTTATTCTGCTGGTGCATGCAGACACACAGAATAAGCGGGGAGCAGGTTGATCTGTCGCTGTTGGGAATAACAGCATAATAAGAGTGAACTTTGTGGTCACTCCTGCAGTCTAGCAGAGGAGGAACTAAACATAGCCATACATGGAGAGGACTGAGTAAGTCTCTGCCCTGGGGTAGCAAGTATTTAATTAATTAATGAATTAATGCACGGGTAAAACAGGCTAGCCTTCATGACTCACCGGTCTAAAACAAAATAAATATCAAACGCCCCATCGCAAGAAGCGTCCTCTTCTTCCAGAGATGACGAACTCACACAAACAATTGCAAGGAGTAGGATTTTGCAGCATATCCACATGCGATCCATAACCTGTGCTTCAGACTACATATCAACAACGTGTTTGGGAAATGGAAAACACAAATAAAATAAAAATAAAACCAGTCAGTGCGGTTAAGGATAGTCTCTAATCTTCACAGTTTCATCCCTGCTCACATGTTGAATCAGTGGTGTGAGAGGGCATTTGGTATTTTCCCCTTGAAGCTGCATGTTGATCATGAAATAAAATGGGCAGGGCGCACAGCTGCTCACAGTGACGCTGTCAAACTACTGCCAATGAGACGAGCCCTCGGGACGAGACGAGAGCTTCCTCCCTCTGCACTTCCGGGATTCCTTATTCGGGGGGCGTTAACAAAAATGGCTTATATATTATTAATTAATTAAGAGTTTATAGGGACGCTAAGAGATAGCATGTTGAAGTTATTTTGCATTACATATTTAGACACTAATAAAGAAAGGGTGAGTAGGCAAAAGAGGACGGTTGTGTAAAAATATTTATTCACAAAAACATTTTCCTGATAAACTTTTTAACAACTTTTATTTTGAAGATAACTTCAGTGATCTTCCTGTTTGGGGTATTTGAGACGTTTTTTCATTGATATGAGTAAAAAAAGAACATATTTTGAAATATTACATTCGGCTGAGCTTGTTTTAGGAGCCTTTTCTACTATATAAACTCGAGTCTCTTCTTCTTCCTACTTAAATCGCTTCAAGATTTAGCAAAAAAGAGTAATCGGTAATGGCGTGTCTTGTTGTAATACAGGTCTAACTGACTCATAAATCACCCTTTCATGAGATGAACTTTATGCTTCGTGTCTCAAACAAGTGCATCGTGCTCTTGTAAATCTCTTCCAGATGGAAACAATTGAAAATGCAAACACAACGCCCTCGGTGCGCAGGGTTGATTTGTTGTTTTGCATGAACACTTGCATCTTCCTTCCAAGTGCTGAAATTAAGTCCCCACCTTTGCTCAGCGACACACGGAGACTTTGTTTTCCAACACAGTATATATAAACTTGTATAGTCTTTAACACCAGCCCCCCAGGAGCTTTAATCTTGGAGACTAAAAACATTTTTAATTCATTCCTGGAGTTCTTTTGTGAGCGAGTGCTGTAATCATGTGTCTGCACTCTCTGTAGGGATGTCCTCACAGCTTGTGGCTTAGTGTCAACTTTCAAGAGGATGAAGTCATGACAATGCAACTCTAATAACATACCAAAGTCACTGCGTCAGCGAAGAGGAATCTATTCTCTTCTGATGGCTGTTTAGGTCATGATCATGGTCCATGTTTTTGTATTTTATTATTTTTTATGTGGGTGTGGTTGGAAGAGGAGACAGCAGGGCTCTGGATGTTAGATGCTCCTACTGACAATACTCCGATAATACCAACTCAAACTGGATTTTATTTATTGTTTCAAGTTATAGTGGAGACCCCAAATTTTCTAAAATCTCGAGCCATCATCTATTTCCCATTTTGCTTGGAAATGGGAAAAAAGAAGAAGTGACTTATCGAAACACATGCAAGCATAAACTGAAATACAGTAATAAAAGGCAAAATCAGAGTTTGTACAATTCTTATGAGCTTGAACGGTCAATATTTGGTGTGGTTACCTTTATTTTCCTACACAGCCTGAACTCTCTTTCGCTTTCTTGTAGTTCAGGAATAGTTCTTTAGGCTTCAGAAGGACTTCCACAGCTTCTTCTTTGGATGTTTTCTGCCTTGTATTTTGATCTCTAGCAAAATGATCCTGCAGTGCTTCAATAATGTTGAAGTCTGAGCTCTGGAGAGGCAGTAGATTAAGAAAAAGCATCCAATCTCCAAAGAAAGACTAAAAGACCTTCAGAAAGGCTGGAGGCTCAAGACCATCCATTAATTTTCTTATTTCGTTCAAGATCATGGCTTGCTCAAGACCACTTTCTTGGAGATTTTGGCTCTGTAGCAAATAGATATCAACATCACAAAACAGCTATTTGCTTTAATATTTCACAATTTTTAAATAACGTAAAGCAGCTGCTAAAGGATTTGTCATGTTCAGGCATTATGGTAGGATGATGTTTGACAATTTACAAACATGGGTAAGAATTGTAGATCTGAGAAAATGAAAATAACTGCTGTAGTTTTTGGTTTGTTTGTTTTTTTTTCTCGTGGGATGCTGGTAAGACTTAAACAATGTGCAACAGTCTCAGTGAAAGCAAAAAGTCAGTATTTTTTAGGTGTGGTCACCAGTCAAACTTATTAAATAAACAAGCCGCATTATAATTAAATGGTCCACCAATGCTTGGGCGTGATGCCTCTTGGGAAGTGTTCAAACCGCTAAAATAAAAGATGCAGTTTGAAATGCATTCCTTTGTAGAGAACAAGGCCTTAATTAACCTACATCAGTAATTAGGATACATTTCCACAAATTATTATTATCATCATCGTTGTTGTTGTTGTTGTTGTTGTTGTTTTCATTTCAAGTTTAATAAAACACAGCAGGGTGAAATTCTCCGCAGCCACCAGTTGGTGGCAGCATTGTGCCGTTTCATTGTTTACCATCAACGTCAAAAGAAGAAAGACAGGTTTTGCGGGTAGTGTGTCTGTTCACTAAAATGTAACATTATTACTGACGTGTCAGGTTAAAAGCCATCCAGATATGGCTGAACTGTGTGAACGGGGACATCGAAAGTCGGAGTGGGACTAATGGTGAGTTCTGTAACCCCGTTTCACATCACTTTAGCGGACTAGCGTGCGCATTAGCTAGCATGGCCCAACAATAACAAACGGATTGACGTGCGAGTCGGGCACGCTAGTGTGTTTAGTTTGCTGTTTTAAGGGGTTTAGTTATAAGGGAAAGATATGCGGAGAGCCTGTGGACTTAACTGAGAATGTGGTGCTGGTGGTGGTGAGATTTGAGAGCTTTTAAGGAGGTAGGGTTAGGGAATAGATGAATACACACACACAAACGACGGTAACCCTGATCCTGTAGATATAACATAATGTCAGCACTGATTTCAGATAGAGGAGGACTTGTTTTACCATCCTAGCACACTCCCTTATAAATCCTACCTTTCCTTTTTCCATATGCAGCCTTAGCCTCCCTCAGCTTGCCTTACACCGCCAGAGGAGCCCCGAGCAAGATGCTGCTGAAGATGCCCCAGAAGCTGCTGAAGACTGCCCACTACATAGAGCTGGGCAGTTATCAGCACTGGCCGGTGCTGATACCCCAAAGGATACGACTGTACACTTACGAACAAATCCCCCTCTTCCTGAAGGAAAACCCCTACATCACAGACGGCTACAGGGCTCACCTGCCCTCCAAACTCTGCCTGAAAAGGTGCTGGGAATACTGCAAAATCAAGCTTATGCATTTCACCTCTGGCCTTTACTGTTATTTATCTTTCTTTGAGTTGCCCAACTTTGTAGATATAAATATATAGCATTACAGACCAGAAGGGGGAAAATTGAGTGATTATATCCATACATTTGCACATAAACCATGCACATGCAAACATCCTGCACATTTCTTTTGCAGTATTTTTATTCTGTCCAATGAGACGGTGAATATCTGGAGCCACCTTTTGGGTTTCCTGCTGTTCTTCTCTCTGGGAGTCAACGACCTCTTGTCTGTCCTGCCAGCTTCTGGAGCCAACAGAGAAGACTATGTCATCTACGCTATAGGACTCTTCTGTTTCCAGGTAAGTTGTGTGTATGTATGCAAGATGGTTTTTGAGCTTCCTGTGAGCTGGTTTTAATGATTTGTTTCGTCGCTGCAAAATTACAAATCACTTTCTTGATTTAAAAATAATCATCCCTCCAGTCATAACCATAGATCAATAAATGACATAATTAAATAATGTTGAAAATAGGAATAAAAATACCATAAAAACAGGATAAATGCACATGTCATTCAGATTGTAGCATTAAGCAAAATGTATATGAAAGAGAGTGCTGTGTAAACTAGTAGCCTGCTAGTAGTTTGATTGCCTCATATTTGCATAGAGATTGAAGTTGTTCAATTGCTTTTTGTCATTGTTTGTATAGTAAACGACTAAAACTACAGTTTTGAGCTGCTCCTTATGGCTGATCACCTGAATCCATCTCACCCTATCGCTAGCATCCTACTCTGTCATGCCAATCCTCTGCATGTCATCCTCATGGCATTCTTTGCCATTGTTGCTCCCTGATCAGCAGTCTATGGCCCAAGCTGATTCTAAAGTCTTTTCTCTTTCCTGCATTTAGTTAAAGAGAGGGCTGTTCACTATTTATTTGCTTCAAGTATAACACTCAGCTTCACTCGTCGTCAGTGCACAAGTATGAATGCAAACGGTGACACCACCCACCAGGGCAAAGGTTGTGCAGGGAGTCAAAACTTGGCAAAAATCCACCTTAATTCCTGTGAGGGCATGTCCAGACAGTGCATTAATCAGGCAGCTGTACACTTCTCTGTGCAAAAATAAAGCACTTTCTCATGAATGTTTTCTCATGATTCTTTTCTTATTGTGCATTTTTTGTAATGAATCTTTTAGCTGGCATGAGATGTTTCTGTTTCCAGATATTGTTTGTGAAGCAGTTTTATTTTACCAGGGTAGCTTTGTGCAATTGCATGACTGAACAAACCTATTAACATAGGTTTCATGTTTCTTGCTACAGGTGCACTCAGGTCACTGCCACCTTCCCAGGTGTGTAGATAGAAATAGCTGTGAAGTTTAGAGTTCCTGTTGACAGATAGCGGATTTTGACATTTTAGCTGTGTATTTGTTTATGTTGTAAGTTTCACTCGCAAATGGTTTGAAATCTTTTAATATAGTGAATAACTAGTCAGTGTAATTCTTATGTAGGTATAATGTACCCATGTGGTAAAGGAACACAAAGTTTTTCGTGTAGTCACAAATGTGATTAGCTTGATGGATGCATAAAAATGCTCTATACGTAAAGAAATTGTCGAAAAACATTTGCATCTGGTGCTGTGTGCTTCCCTCTCAGGTTTGCATGCTGTGTTCAGTGGGGTATCACCTGTTCTCGTGTCATCGATCGGAGAAGACTTGCCGCCGCTGGCTGGCGTTGGACTATGCAGGCATTTCTGTTGGCATCCTGGGCTGCTATGTACCTGGGATCTTCTACGCTTTCTATTGTAATGCTGTAAGCACAAACATTAGTATCAGGTTGCTGGCTAATTCCTTTTCCTTTAAGATATGAAACTGGAGATCCTCAGGCTCATATTGCGCTGTTTTATATTGTCTGTTACTTCCCCTGGTTGCAGTTTTGGCGGCAGGTCTACCTGCTGACAGTGCTGTCCCTGATCCTGGCCGTCTTCAGCGCTCAGGTCCACCCTCGTTACCTCAGCAATGACTGGCGTTGGATACGGATGTCAATCTTCTGTTGCGTGGCAGGTGTTGGCACGATTCCTGCCTGCCACTGGGTCTGGCTCAATGGTGGTTTCACCTCCGATGTTGTGCAGGTCAGGAAACAAAGCTTGTGCGCTGTATGTTCGCTGTATCGTTTTAGAGCTTTATTACAAGCCGTTTCTGCTGTGATGCTGTTACTATGGTTTTAACCCAGAAATGAGGATTTTCCCTGTGTACAATAAATCTTTCCTGTCTCTGTTTCAGCTGTTTCTGCCTCGAGTTATAATAATGTACTTGATTGCTGGTTCTGCCTTCCTGTTCTACGTCACCAAAATCCCTGAGCGATATTTTCCTGGTGAGTTTTGCTTGTCTGCGGCAGCATTTGTGTCTGTTTGCTTTTGGCTTTACAGAGTGAACGATTTTGATATCAACTTTTCAAGTATGCATTCACCCATCCAAATCATTGTATTCAGGCATTCCAATCATTTCTATTGCCACAGGTGTATAAAAGCAAGCACCTAGGCATGCAGACTGCTTCTACAAACATTTGTGAAAGAATGGGATGCTCTGGCCAGGTAACCTGATAGGATGCCAACTGTGGAAAAAGTCCTGTCGTGAAATTTTCTCACTATTAAAAATTCTACAGTAAACTGTTAGGAGTACAAAGTGGAAGCCAGTGGAAAAAACAGCAACTCAGCCATGAAGTGATAGCGTTATAGCTACGTAAATTAACAGAGTGGGGTCAGTTGATGCTGAGGTGCACACTGTGGAGAGGTTTCCAACTTTCTGCAGAGTCAATCGCTACAGACCTTCAAACTTCACGTGACATTCGGATGAGCTCAAGAGCCGAGCGTATAGAGCTTCACTGAAAGGGTTTTCATGGTGAGCCTTACATCACCAATCGCAATGCATAGCATCACATGCAGTGGTGCAAGTTACGCAAAAACTGGACTCTTGAGCAGTGGAAACGTGTTCTCTGGAGTGATGAATCACACTTCTCTATCTGGCAATCCATTTTCATATGAAAAGGAGCTGATCTGACCCTTCTCCGTCAGTTAAACTGTTATCATCATCATTCTGGGTATGAAGTTCCTGCTCTGAGGCTTCTCAGGCCGTAGATCTTCCTACTTTATGTCTCTTAGCCATAACTCACACGATTCACAAAACATGATCAGAAGTGGAAAATTACAATGAAAGCTACTCAGCTGTTATCCTTACCACACCTATGTGCCGATGCCCGTTCACATTAGGAACCATTTTCATGATACATGATGAAATAAGCAGCTTTAAAAGAGTGAAGTTGCTTTGAGAGTGACAGAGTACTGAAGTTGACCTTAATGGTCTTGAGACCTACAGTTAAAAAAAAGCATTTGAGGAAGTAAGCTGGGAGTATCAGGAATGTAAGATGTGACTGCTGCTAGATCTGGGTCGACAAACTAACCAGTAGGACAGGAAATGACACCCTGATCAACGGACACAGACTGGTACAAACTTAAGTGGAGTGGAGGAACGTAAATGTAAGTGTAAAACAAAATGTTTGCAATTCCAGCAAAGAAGGAAATCGGGTTTGTTGCAGCAGAAACTTATTTGTTTTACCATGACAGACCCGAGCGGGTATCAGGCAGTGTGGCGTACAATAAAGTTTGCTGAAGAAGATTGCTGGGATCTCGCAGTGTGCAGGCCTCTTCAGATCATGTTCATAATTCTAGACACATGGTCTGTTAAACTTCACCGCTCTGTCTTTGAAAAGAATGGTTTGATCTTCATGTGGATTATACAAAACACAATGTATGGAGGGAAAAAAGTTCCCACTAGAGGCCAAAATTGTCAGGCAATGCTCTGGATTTTCTACGAGTCTGTTCTGGGCAGTCAATATGATAAGAAAGGCACATCAATTCAACCATATGTTTTTAAATTTGTGTATATATATATATATATATATATATATATATATATATATATATATATGTATATATATATAAACTGGGATATTTATAATTAAAGCTATTTTGTAACTTTGTAATATATTGTATTTTTTAATTTAGTTGAGTTAGTTACTGTTCTTACTGTCTTGGAGCAGCTGGGACCACATCATTTCCTCTGGGACTAATAAAGGATTCTGATTCTGAAATGCTAAATATAAAGTGCTTTAAGCAGAAAAGAGCTGTATAGGGATCAGTCCATTTACCAGTCAAATAAACTGCTTAATGAACTTAAACAGGAAATGGTGAATTTATGTGGAAACAGAAATATTAATGATTAAGAGGGTACTGTATACACCGCCATGACAACGACACACCAGACATTTCATTTTACAGTACGATGAAGCCATTAAACTCTCTGACCGCTACAGAGTACGCGTCCCATCCATCCATCTGTTATTTGTTTTCCCTTTAAACGATTGAACTTCTTTCAACAACAGTTCTACATTATGAGAATTAATAAATGCATTATATTTACACTTTATTTTTTCTTTTTCCAGGCCAGCTGAACTACCTGGGTGCCAGCCACCAGGTGTGGCACATACTTGTGGTGGCTATGTTTTACTGGTGGCATCAGACGGCTGTGTACATCATGCACTTTAGACACAGCCAGTCCTGCCCAGCGCAGACCACCAGGAGCTAAGTGAAATTCATCATGTAACTGCAATGTAAAGCTGCCTAAAAACAACACAATAATAAGAAGAACCGTATTTTTGTGACCTCTACCTTGTCAACCTAACGACAAGGTACTTCTGAGTACCGGCGGTAGAAATAAAGGGGCTTCTTTATCGTACGCCCTCCGTCACACTGTTCAACTCACCTGTGCGTACCACTCGCAGATTATCTTCCCAATCTGAAGTCCACATTAGGGATTAGAGCAGCAGCACAGCCTCAGTAAGAAATATGTCTGACACCCTTCACTGTAATTTAACTGTCCAAAATAAAATAAAATGGATGAACACATCATGTCAGCCACTGCATGCATTAAAGGAGAATGAGCGGATGTGATTACAGACAGCTGACCGATTGACACAAACATATAGCATGTCAGTAAAATGTTTGGCCACCAGGTGTCCCCAGAACAGCTTAAATTCAGCTTGAAATTAGTTCTAAACCTCTGCTGGAGGGATCGAACACTTTGGTTTTTTTAATAATGAGGCATATATAAATATGCCGAGAGGGTACCTGCATCCCACGGCTTAGCAGAGCCACTGGAGGTGGAGGTTGGTGCTGGGATTGTGTTTGCTCCCTAAGGACTGTGAGCTGATGTTAGATGTGGTCGGCCACACTAACTCAGCCCCTAAAGCACAGAAAACAGTGAGCTCTATTAGATCAATGCATGAAACTGTATTTTTTGTATTCGTAGAAAATATTTGGGTGATAAAAGCATTTTCTCATGGTTGTTTATGATTGTAGTTTTTGTACAGAAGTGTTGGTAAAAAATATCAATAGGTATTTTGAATCCTTTGAATCTTACTTCTTAGTCTGTGGGAAGAATTATTTATTTTAATTTTGTTTATTTTTTGCCTTGCTTTGTTGTTGGTTCTGTGTGAAATGTCTTGATTAAGAAGTGGGAATGACAGAAAAACCCAAGGGAGCTGAACGTTACCGTTTGGGTACTGCGAGTTACCTCTCTTTGGTAGAAACAGTCACTCAGTACTTGCAGTATTTTTTTTTTATATTTGAACACATATGTTGGGAAAAAATACTTTAAATGCTGCAAAGTTGCAAAGCCAGTATATAAAATCAAAGCTGTTGTTATCAGCTGAGAGAAACAGACTAATCTTAATGCTAAACTCATTTTTATCATTGAGATGATGGGTATATATTTTTTAGTCTTCAGTCTCATCTTACATAATTTGGGAGTCTGATTTCAGTCGTCCTGCTGTAGCTTACTTACAGTTCACCTCACTCAGCACAGCTCATCAGAGAGGTGCTAAGTGACCTGTGGTTGTCTATCTATTGCAATTGTTTGATCAAATTATAGGATTGTGCATTTATCTCTACTGGCACGCTTCCAGTTTTGATATTGTGCCCTATTGTAAAACAGATCAGCCACAACTCACAGGAGTTTTAATGTGGTGGCTGATATGAGTCTGACGAGAGGAAACAAGATCTCTTCCTTCATATTTAATTTTGAGGAAATGACGCTTTAGCAGCGGTACGTGTGACTATGAATTCACAGTTTGCTGTGAGCAGTAGCACTTAACATAACACTCAGTGATGAGCCCGGGAGGTCAGTCAACTGTAGCAGATATCTGTTATCAGCCATCAGTCCTTTTATCATGAAGCTTCTCGCAACAATGTGAGGAAAAAATGCTGATAACCGCCACCTCGTTGCTTTAACAAGGCCAGTTTGATGTGTGTCAGTTTCCTTTTCTTTTTCAAATTAATGTACTTTTGGACAGTTATATGTTTTTGGTGGTTTGTATTGTTTTTGCATTATTCAATCAGGTTTGCCTTATTATCTGTTTGTACTGTAATGGCACTTCTACAATCTGTGGGTCCACAATTGAGCCTAAACTAGGACAAAATGATCAAACTGTTACACTCCAAGGCCAGTGTGGTTTTCTTTCTTTCTTTTCAGAGCACTTACTGCTGCAGTCATGACGGCAGCACTCAAAAGCACTCTGTTTTTTTTTAAGTGTCTTTATTTTGGCATTAAATGCTTGATCTGCTTGGACTGCTGTTTGGTTGTGTTTTTCCTTTGTGTGTTTTGTATGTTACTGCGGTGGCACTGACTACTGCAATGTGAAATATTTATTTCAGTGCCTATGTGAAAAGATATTTTTAAATGAATAAATGAATGAATAAAGTGCTGGGAAATCAGTTGTTTGTGAGTTTCTGTGCTTCAGTTGCTTAAAAATCCAAGCAGGTTGATGTGATTTAAGAGAGGTGCAAGATTAGCTCATTTTGGTTTGCGAGGAAGCTGCAGGTCTCATAAAAACCAGTAGTAGGCAGCATTGATTCAAATGCTTCTCATTTATGATGCAGAGTTCAGTGGAAAATGTGGATTAAATCTCGGTTTTTGTGCCTATTTCTCTCTATTCACAGTCTCCACAGGTAAAGCTCACAATGTAAGTGATTCATGTCAGTTGGCAGCTTGAAAAGTATGTTCTTGTTAAATACATGGGCATCGTGATGAGAACTGCCTGGTCAGAAGTCATGTCTCATCCTCACAGCATCAGCATAAATCCTCATTCCTTGTTGCATGACACATCAGCAGATGGGCTCACTGTGTTTATAAAGGGATGGAGATGGTCAGGAACAATACTCAGGTGTGGTGTTTAAATGATGCTGAGTTGGTACTAAGGGACCAAAAGCGTGTCAAAAAATATCCTCCACACCACTACAGCACCAGCAGCCTGAAGGGTTGATTCAAGCCATGCATCGATGTTGTTGTTTATACCAAATTGTCACCCTACTATCTAAATGCTACAGGACAAATCAAGACTCATCAGACCAGGCAACAGTTTTCCAGTCTTTTGTTGTCCAATTTTGTTGATCCTGTTTGAATTGTAGCTTCAGTTTCTGCTCTTAGCTAACAGGAGTGGCACCTGATGTGGTCTTCTGCTGCTGTAACTCATCTGCTTCAAGGTTCAGCAGGTTCTCCATTCAGAGATGCTCTTTGCATAGCTTAATTGTAACGAGTGGCTATTTAACTCATAGTTACGTCCTTATCAGCTTGAAGCAGTGTAGCCATTCTCCTCTGACCTCTGACATCACAATGCATTCATACGTCTTCCACTTTCCCACTTTAGAATTCCATCAGTGTGATGTAAATAATGTGTATTTTACGATACTACCTTGTTAGTTAGGTCTGGATTATAATTGACCCCAATTCAGCCACATTTTAACTCCGAAGGCCTCGCGTGTGGAAACTGTGGCAATGCAGACTTCAAGGGGGTTCAAAGTTATTCAATCATTGACAGGTACAAACAGACAAACTGCTTACTCTTCATTTCTTTACAGTTAATAGGTAAAAGATGGGTGTCCCATATATACTTGAACGTGTGAGTGTGCAACAGTATGATGAAGTCCTGCTGCGGTGTTATTATGAGACATAGTGTCAATATTTCAAAGTATGATCATTATGCAAGCAAATAGCAACCTTGAGTGTACTACCTCATGAGCTAATGGCTGTTTGTACAGAGAAGTGTCTGCAGTGATCAGCATTTTTGGAAACGGTCAATTTTTATTTTAAGAACTTTTCATTTTAATGCCGTAGTTTGCATTATATTTCACTGTCTACAGCCTATATGTAAACGAGCTTCTTTGAGAATAAAGCTAGTTCAGTGTCTATTCTCATAATACATACCAAAAAAGACCAAATAGCTGATAGCTAGGAGAAGTCAGAGAGCCAACCCGCAGCTGAACATGAATGTAGAGGAGCTGGAAAGAGTCTCTAGTTTCAAGTTGTTTTGCACACACATCTAAAAAATACCTAAAATAGACACACAACACACAGTGTCTTATTAAAACAACATACAACATATACAACAAACACTGTATTTTCTGAGACCTCTGAGGAACATTAGCCTGCCTCAAAACCTCCTGGTGTCAAAACCTATTGGTTTACTATTAAAAAAAGCTCTCTGAGCCCCTACAGGCTCCGCCTTTCTCAGGCGTCCCCCCCCCCCCCCCCCCCCCCGAGGGGAGTGCTGGTGAAGGAACTGACAGTACCCTAAAAATCTAGAGGAAAAAAATCCAAATTTCTGCACTAAGAAATATTGCATTTATAAAAGATATTGTGCCCTCTCAAAACAGTCATTCCATCTCGAATCATCTTTCTGTGTGACAGTTAAGATAAACCTTTGGTGGTGGGGCTCACCTCAGGGGGAGATGACATCCTCTTCCCTCCCTGAAGGACCTGTGCAGCACTCGCTGTCTCAAGAGGGCACGCAGCATCCTACGGGACTGCACACACCCAGGACACCAGGTGTTTAAGCTGCTGCCGTCTGGCAGGAGGTTCAGGCTGCTGAGGTCCCGAACAAATAGACTCAAGGACAGCTTTTACAACAGGGCAATAGCCCTGATCAATGCAAATAGCTGACCTGACTGGATACCTCCCTGGACTTTTTTAGGGGGGAGGTAACAATGTTTAAAATAATAACAATAATAATATTTATATTTATAACAAGGTGCAATAATAATTAATGTGCAATAATAACAGTGTGCAATACACATACACTTTAGTGTTAATATACTGTGTTGTGTTGTTTGTGTTGCATTGTGATGTGTCATATCGTGTCGTGTTGTGTTATATGTAGTGCTCATTGTACTATGTATGACTGTGCAATGACAATAAAGAGTTATCGTATCTTATCTTATCTTTATTAGTCCCACAAGTGGGAAATTTGCTAACCATCTCCAATTCACCTAAACATTTTTTAGTTCAGCTTTTAAACATATATAATGATTGCTGTGAAATGTTATCT
Source organism: Aulonocara sp. 'chitande type north' Nkhata Bay (assembly GCF_057382095.1). NCBI lineage: Eukaryota > Metazoa > Chordata > Actinopteri > Cichliformes > Cichlidae > Aulonocara > Aulonocara sp. 'chitande type north' Nkhata Bay. Next base: position 39,963,122 of record NC_141350.1, read on the forward strand.
TCATGCATCAAATGCTTTTCAAATATATACTTTTATATTTTATATACTTATTTTCTCCATTGTAATTACTACCTGTAATTACTACCACCTGAAATTACATGGAAACTCCACAATGTTGTTCTATTTAGATTAGAATAACTAGTGTGATACATATTAGCTATACCCGACTATTTCTATTGCATATTTTCTGCATGTATGTGACTAAGAATGTCATATTAAAACATTTTCTCCATTTTATTTTGCATTATTGTGAAACACAACTATTTTGTTTTCTTTGTTATGCTCAATGAACAGGAATGCTTTAAATGTTTTGGGTTTTTTTCTCCCGTAGTTTAATTCCCCAATTCATTGTTTATGTACCCGGTCCCAAATTATATATTCTGAATAGTCCAGTGAAATTTTCAGGCTTTTGACTTCACAAGTATTTATGTTCAAATATTGTCTCAAATTTCAAAGGAGAAAAAAGGCCTGAAAGTGGGTGAATGGGCCTTTTAAAAAAATGAAGCTAAAATTTCACAGCAATCTGTCCCAATTAAAATAAATAAATAAATACAATTTCCAGTTTGAGATGGACTGATGCAAAGAAAATCAAAAGATTGCCAGAGTATGTACTAGCTTACCTACAACAAGCTTTTTAAGTGGTTTGAATAGCTAAAAGAAGAATTCACATTCCCTATCACAGAGCCTACATAGACTCCTACTGGCATCTTCAACTAAAGACTTAAATCTAATAAACAGGAAAGAGTTTTTAATAAACTGCAAACTGGGAAGCAAACTAAAGTCATCTCAATATGATGTTTTTGAGTATGAATTTAAGCAATATGCTTCACATGGGAAACTAACATTAATACGGCTGTATCACAAGATAGATGACGGGTGAGCTACCAGAGGGCAGTGATGCAAGAGTTAAATAATATCTTGGAATATTTCTAACTGAAGCAATCAAGTGTACCACAGTTAAGTGGCTCAGACCTGAAGCACATATCAGATGGAACAAATAACATACTCAACGAGACTTCAAAACAATTTATCAAACGTTGGAGGCCGGTTGCCTATAGCAATCCCGACTCAGTTTGCTAATCTGAGTTAACTGACAGAAACAATACGCATAAATATGTCCTAGAAAGTTACTTACTGCTCACACATACCTGTATGCACACACCATGGTGGGGTCTCTTCCCTCTCTCTCTGGTGTTATTTTTGCTTTTTTGCAGCTATTTTTTCCAGTTTTCATCTTTATTTATTCTATTTTTTTTATCTATTGAATTTTGTATCTGTCTCTTTACTCCTTGCAGAGTAAGGAGATGGGATACTTATGTATCTAACTATCCAGATAAAAACAGAGTAGATGAAACAAGAGTCTGAATTGTACACGTAAATGCATGAAGGTCTAAATTTACTGTGACTACAACCTGATTTTCCAAAAAAAGTGTCATGTGGTAAAATGTAAATAAAAGCAAAACACAGTGATTTTTAAATTCTCAAAATCCTATACTTTATTCACAGTAGAACATAGAAAACATATCAAGTGTTTAAACTGGGACATTTTACTATTTCATGAAAAAATATTACCTCATTTTGAATCTGATGGCAGCAACACATCTCAAAAAAGACAGGGGCAACAAAAGGGTTGAAAAGTAAGTGCTAAAGTATTAAAAAGGAAAAAAAAAAACCTGGAGGAATATTTTGCAATTAAGGCTGTTGTAACACTGACCTGTTTTGTAACAGGTCAGTAATATGATTGGGTTTAAACCGAATCATGTTAGAGAGGCAGAGCTCACAAACACCAATCTGCAAAAAGCTGCATCTTTATAATGTGAAACAACTTCAGAATGATCTTCCTCAGTTACGAAGTAACTTTAAGCAGAAAAGAGCTGTATAGGGATCAGTCCATTTACCAGTCAAATAAACTGCTTAATGAACTTAAACAGGAAATGGTGAATTTATGTGGAAACAGAAATATTAATGATTAAGAGGGTACTGTATACACCGCCATGACAACGACACACCAGACATTTCATTTTACAGTACGATGCAGCCATTAAACTCTCTGACCGCTACAGAGTACGCGTCCCATCCATCCATCTGTTATTTGTTTTCCCTTTAAACGATTGAACTTCTTTCAACAACAGTTCTACATTATGAGAATTAATAAATGCTTTATATTTACACTTTATTTTTTCTTTTTCCAGGCCAGCTGAACTACCTGGGTGCCAGCCACCAGGTGTGGCACATACTTGTGGTGGCTATGTTTTACTGGTGGCATCAGACGGCTGTGTACATCATGCACTTTAGACACAGCCAGTCCTGCCCAGCGCAGACCACCAGGAGCTAAGTGAAATTCATCATGTAACTGCAATGTAAAGCTGCCTAAAAACAACACAATAATAAGAAGAACCGTATTTTTGTGACCTCTACCTTGTCAACCTAACGACAAGGTACTTCTGAGTACCGGCGGTAGAAATAAAGGGGCTTCTTTATCGTACGCCCTCCGTCACACTGTTCAACTCACCTGTGCGTACCACTCGCAGATTATCTTCCCAATCTGAAGTCCACATTAGGGATTAGAGCAGCAGCACAGCCTCAGTAAGAAATATGTCTGACACCCTTCACTGTAATTTAACTGTCCAAAATAAAATAAAATGGATGAACACATCATGTCAGCCACTGCATGCATTAAAGGAGAATGAGCGGATGTGATTACAGACAGCTGACCGATTGACACAAACATATAGCATGTCAGTAAAATGTTTGGCCACCAGGTGTCCCCAGAACAGCTTAAATTCAGCTTGAAATTAGTTCTAAACCTCTGCTGGAGGGATCGAACACTTTGGTTTTTTTAATAATGAGGCATATATAAATATGCCGAGAGGGTACCTGCATCCCACGGCTTAGCAGAGCCACTGGAGGTGGAGGTTGGTGCTGGGATTGTGTTTGCTCCCTAAGGACTGTGAGCTGATGTTAGATGTGGTCGGCCACACTAACTCAGCCCCTAAAGCACAGAAAACAGTGAGCTCTATTAGATCAATGCATGAAACTGTATTTTTTGTATTCGTAGAAAATATTTGGGTGATAAAAGCATTTTCTCATGGTTGTTTATGATTGTAGTTTTTGTACAGAAGTGTTGGTAAAAAATATCAATAGGTATTTTGAATCCTTTGAATCTTACTTCTTAGTCTGTGGGAAGAATTATTTATTTTAATTTTGTTTATTTTTTGCCTTGCTTTGTTGTTGGTTCTGTGTGAAATGTCTTGATTAAGAAGTGGGAATGACAGAAAAACCCAAGGGAGCTGAACGTTACCGTTTGGGTACTGCGAGTTACCTCTCTTTGGTAGAAACAGTCACTCAGTACTTGCAGTATTTTTTTTTTATATTTGAACACATATGTTGGGAAAAAATACTTTAAATGCTGCAAAGTTGCAAAGCCAGTATATAAAATCAAAGCTGTTGTTATCAGCTGAGAGAAACAGACTAATCTTAATGCTAAACTCATTTTTATCATTGAGATGATGGGTATATATTTTTTAGTCTTCAGTCTCATCTTACATAATTTGGGAGTCTGATTTCAGTCGTCCTGCTGTAGCTTACTCACAGTTCACCTCACTCAGCACAGCTCATCAGAGAGGTGCTAAGTGACCTGTGGTTGTCTATCTATTGCAATTGTTTGATCAAATTATAGGATTGTGCATTTATCTCTACTGGCACGCTTCCAGTTTTGATATTGTGCCCTATTGTAAAACAGATCAGCCACAACTCACAGGAGTTTTAATGTGGTGGCTGATATGAGTCTGACGAGAGGAAACGAGATCTCTTCCTTCATATTTAATTTTGAGGAAATGACGCTTTAGCAGCGGTACGTGTGACTATGAATTCACAGTTTGCTGTGAGCAGTAGCACTTAACATAACACTCAGTGATGAGCCCGGGAGGTCAGTCAACTGTAGCAGATATCTGTTATCAGCCATCAGTCCTTTTATCATGAAGCTTCTCGCAACAATGTGAGGAAAAAATACTGATAACCGCCACCTCGTTGCTTTAACAAGGCCAGTTTGATGTGTGTCAGTTTCCTTTTCTTTTTCAAATTAATGTACTTTTGGACAGTTATATGTTTTTGGTGGTTTGTATTGTTTTTGCATTATTCAATCAGGTTTGCCTTATTATCTGTTTGTACTGTAATGGCACTTCTACAATCTGTGGGTCCACAATTGAGCCTAAACTAGGACAAAATGATCAAACTGTTACACTCCAAGGCCAGTGTGGTTTTCTTTCTTTCTTTTCAGAGCACTTACTGCTGCAGTCATGACGGCAGCACTCAAAAGCACTCTGTTTTTTTTTTAAGTGTCTTTATTTTGGCATTAAATGCTTGATCTGCTTGGACTGCTGTTTGGTTGTGTTTTTCCTTTGTGTGTTTTGTATGTTACTGCGGTGGCACTGACTACTGCAATGTGAAATATTTATTTCAGTGCCTATGTGAAAAGATATTTTTAAATGAATAAATGAATGAATAAAGTGCTGGGAAATCAGTTGTTTGTGAGTTTCTGTGCTTCAGTTGCTTAAAAATCCAAGCAGGTTGATGTGATTTAAGAGAGGTGCAAGATTAGCTCATTTTGGTTTGCGAGGAAGCTGCAGGTCTCATAAAAACCAGTAGTAGGCAGCATTGATTCAAATGCTTCTCATTTATGATGCAGAGTTCAGTGGAAAATGTGGATTAAATCTCGGTTTTTGTGCCTATTTCTCTCTATTCACAGTCTCCACAGGTAAAGCTCACAATGTAAGTGATTCATGTCAGTTGGCAGCTTGAAAAGTATGTTCTTGTTAAATACATGGGCATCGTGATGAGAACTGCCTGGTCAGAAGTCATGTCTCATCCTCACAGCATCAGCATAAATCCTCATTCCTTGTTGCATGACACATCAGCAGATGGGCTCACTGTGTTTATAAAGGGATGGAGATGGTCAGGAACAATACTCAGGTGTGGTGTTTAAATGATGCTGAGTTGGTACTAAGGGACCAAAAGCGTGTCAAAAAATATCCTCCACACCACTACAGCACCAGCAGCCTGAAGGGTTGATACAAGCCATGCATCGATGTTGTTGTTTATACCAAATTGTCACCCTACTATCTAAATGCTACAGGGCAAATCAAGACTCATCAGACCAGGCAACAGTTTTCCAGTCTTTTGTTGTCCAATTTTGTTGATCCTGTTTGAATTGTAGCTTCAGTTTCTGCTCTTAGCTAACAGGAGTGGCACCTGATGTGGTCTTCTGCTGCTGTAACTCATCTGCTTCAAGGTTCAGCAGGTTCTCCATTCAGAGATGCTCTTTGCATAGCTTAATTGTAACGAGTGGCTATTTAACTCATAGTTACGTCCTTATCAGCTTGAAGCAGTGTAGCCATTCTCCTCTGACCTCTGACATCACAATGCATTCATACGTCTTCCACTTTCCCACTTTAGAATTCCATCAGTGTGATGTAAATAATGTGTATTTTACGATACTACCTTGTTAGTTAGGTCTGGATTATAATTGACCCCAATTCAGCCACATTTTAACTCCGAAGGCCTCGCGTGTGGAAACTGTGGCAATGCAGACTTCAAGGGGGTTCAAAGTTATTCAATCATTGACAGGTACAAACAGACAAACTGCTTACTCTTCATTTCTTTACAGTTAATAGGTAAAAGATGGGTGTCCCATATATACTTGAACGTGTGAGTGTGCAACAGTATGATGAAGTCCTGCTGCGGTGTTATTATGAGACATAGTGTCAATATTTCAAAGTATGATCATTATGCAAGCAAATAGCAACCTTGAGTGTACTACCTCATGAGCTAATGGCTGTTTGTACAGAGAAGTGTCTGCAGTGATCAGCATTTTTGGAAACGGTCAATTTTTATTTTAAGAACTTTTCATTTTAATGCCGTAGTTTGCATTATATTTCACTGTCTACAGCCTATATGTAAACGAGCTTCTTTGAGAATAAAGCTAGTTCAGTGTCTATTCTCATAATACATACCAAAAAAGACCAAATAGCTGATAGCTAGGAGAAGTCAGAGAGCCAACCCGCAGCTGAACATGAATGTAGAGGAGCTGGAAAGAGTCTCTAGTTTCAAGTTGTTTTGCACACACATCTAAAAAATACCTAAAATAGACACACAACACACAGTGTCTTATTAAAACAACATACAACATATACAACAAACACTGTATTTTCTGAGACCTCTGAGGAACATTAGCCTGCCTCAAAACCTCCTGGTGTCAAAACCTATTGGTTTACTATTAAAAAAAGCTCTCTGAGCCCCTACAGGCTCCGCCTTTCTCAGGCGTCCCCCCCCCCCCCCCCCCCCCCCCCCGAGGGGAGTGCTGGTGAAGGAACTGACAGTACCCTAAAAATCTAGAGGAAAAAAATCCAAATTTCTGCACTAAGAAATATTGCATTTATAAAAGATATTGTGCCCTCTCAAAACAGTCATTCCATCTCGAATCATCTTTCTGTGTGACAGTTAAGATAAACCTTTGGTGGTGGGGCTCACCTCAGGGGGAGATGACATCCTCTTCCCTCCCTGAAGGACCTGTGCAGCACTCGCTGTCTCAAGAGGGCACGCAGCATCCTACGGGACTGCACACACCCAGGACACCAGGTGTTTAAGCTGCTGCCGTCTGGCAGGAGGTTCAGGCTGCTGAGGTCCCGAACAAATAGACTCAAGGACAGCTTTTACAACAGGGCAATAGCCCTGATCAATGCAAATAGCTGACCTGACTGGATACCTCCCTGGACTTTTTTAGGGGGGAGGTAACAATGTTTAAAATAATAACAATAATAATATTTATATTTATAACAAGGTGCAATAATAATTAATGTGCAATAATAACAGTGTGCAATACACATACACTTTAGTGTTAATATACTGTGTTGTGTTGTTTGTGTTGCATTGTGATGTGTCATATCGTGTCGTGTTGTGTTATATGTAGTGCTCATTGTACTATGTATGACTGTGCAATGACAATAAAGAGTTATCGTATCTTATCTTATCTTTATTAGTCCCACAAGTGGGAAATTTGCTAACCATCTCCAATTCACCTAAACATTTTTTAGTTCAGCTTTTAAACATATATAATGATTGCTGTGAAATGTTATCTTCATGCATCAAATGCTTTTCAAATATATACTTTTATATTTTATATACTTATTTTCTCCATTGTAATTACTACCTGTAATTACTACCACCTGAAATTACATGGAAACTCCACAATGTTGTTCTATTTAGATTAGAATAACTAGTGTGATACATATTAGCTATACCCGACTATTTCTATTGCATATTTTCTGCATGTATGTGACTAAGAATGTCATATTAAAACATTTTCTCCATTTTATTTTGCATTATTGTGAAACACAACTATTTTGTTTTCTTTGTTATGCTCAATGAACAGGAATGCTTTAAATGTTTTGGGTTTTTTTCTCCCGTAGTTTAATTCCCCAATTCATTGTTTATGTACCCGGTCCCAAATTATATATTCTGAATAGTCCAGTGAAATTTTCAGGCTTTTGACTTCACAAGTATTTATGTTCAAATATTGTCTCAAATTTCAAAGGAGAAAAAAGGCCTGAAAGTGGGTGAATGGGCCTTTTAAAAAAATGAAGCTAAAATTTCACAGCAATCTGTCCCAATTAAAATAAATAAATAAATACAATTTCCAGTTTGAGATGGACTGATGCAAAGAAAATCAAAAGATTGCCAGAGTATGTACTAGCTTACCTACAACAAGCTTTTTAAGTGGTTTGAATAGCTAAAAGAAGAATTCACATTCCCTATCACAGAGCCTACATAGACTCCTACTGGCATCTTCAACTAAAGACTTAAATCTAATAAACAGGAAAGAGTTTTTAATAAACTGCAAACTGGGAAGCAAACTAAAGTCATCTCAATATGATGTTTTTGAGTATGAATTTAAGCAATATGCTTCACATGGGAAACTAACATTAATACGGCTGTATCACAAGATAGATGACGGGTGAGCTACCAGAGGGCAGTGATGCAAGAGTTAAATAATATCTTGGAATATTTCTAACTGAAGCAATCAAGTGTACCACAGTTAAGTGGCTCAGACCTGAAGCATATATCAGATGGAACAAATAACATACTCAACGAGACTTCAAAACAATTTATCAAACGTTGGAGGCCGGTTGCCTATAGCAATCCCGACTCAGTTTGCTAATCTGAGTTAACTGACAGAAACAATACGCATAAATATGTCCTAGAAAGTTACTTACTGCTCACACATACCTGTATGCACACACCATGGTGGGGTCTCTTCCCTCTCTCTCTGGTGTTATTTTTGCTTTTTTGCAGCTATTTTTTCCAGTTTTCATCTTTATTTATTCTATTTTTTTTATCTATTGAATTTTGTATCTGTCTCTTTACTCCTTGCAGAGTAAGGAGATGGGATACTTATGTATCTAACTATCCAGATAAAAACAGAGTAGATGAAACAAGAGTCTGAATTGTACACGTAAATGCATGAAGGTCTAAATTTACTGTGACTACAACCTGATTTTCCAAAAAAAGTGTCATGTGGTAAAATGTAAATAAAAGCAAAACACAGTGATTTTTAAATTCTCAAAATCCTATACTTTATTCACAGTAGAACATAGAAAACATATCAAGTGTTTAAACTGGGACATTTTACTATTTCATGAAAAAATATTACCTCATTTTGAATCTGATGGCAGCAACACATCTCAAAAAAGACAGGGGCAACAAAAGGGTTGAAAAGTAAGTGCTAAAGTATTAAAAAGGAAAAAAAAACCTGGAGGAATATTTTGCAATTAAGGGTGTTGTAACACTGACCTGTTTTGTAACAGGTCAGTAATATGATTGGGTTTAAACCGAATCATGTTAGAGAGGCAGAGCTCACAAACACCAATCTGCAAAAAGCTGCATCTTTATAATGTGAAACAACTTCAGAATGATCTTCCTCAGTTACGAAGTATAAAGTACTGGCCATTGTAGGTTGAATACATGTTTTTCTATCAAAATGATAAGTAGTCTCTCTTTATATGACATCCTTTTGTTTGTTAACCAATTTTAATTAACAATAATATTAGTAATTGTAATAATAAATCACACCCACAGGTGTTTCTCTAAAGACACGGTTTAATCTAAGTGTTAAACATTAAAAAACATTTGATGATGTTGAACGTCAACGCTGTCTCTAAGACGAGAATCAAAGAAACTCCTGCTAAAAACAAAAGTCACTATCACGATTCCAGTAAAAAAAAAATCTTAGAAATGGTAGATGACAACATAAATGTATGAAAATGATGATTTTAAAAATTTACAGTTGTCTCATGTCCACATCATATTACAGTGACAGTTTTTCAACACTTCAGCCTAACATATCATTTTTTATTGACATAGATAGTCTCAGTTATTATTCATTTTTAAATTTTAAAGAAATTACCCAATTTCCTTCGGGGCCAATAACGTTTATTGAATTGAACTGAATTGAATTGAAAGATTTAAAGAGATCAAGGAAAATTGTGGTTTAGCAAAGATACGAGAGTGAGAATTTAACAATCAATGGCAGTGAATCAGTCCACGTTTATGGTATCACCTGTTGCCGTCGATTCAAGGCACCAGTTTTTGTTTTAATTTTCACCTGAGCAAAGTCCCCATATACATCTTAATCATATGTTACTATTTCTTTCCATGGTTTTTCCCCATTTGGGCCATTGGAACGGTCCAACAGTACTAGCATGTTGTAATGAACCCTCACCTAACCACACTGAGAAAAGCACATAGTCCTCGTGTGTCACGTATAACTTTCCTTCCTGGTGTCAGGAAAACTTTAACCAGCCTTTTATGAATGATTTAACGTCCAAGGTAATAGCTGGCACTTAGATAAATCTCTAAATCTGGATTCTACAACCCCGGGTTAAAGCCATTACGGACTTTGGCCAAGAGGTTCAAGGTATGTAAACTGAACTGACTTATCTTTCATTGCAATAAATAATACTTTCATATTGTGGCACATGTGTGTTGTACTAAAACTGCACACAGAGTATTAGCCAGAAACTGAGTGGAAACTAGCTTGGGAATGAAAAAAAGCAAACATCCATCCAGTTATACACTACAGGCAAGCATGCACAGATTCAGAGTTCATCAGTGCTTGCTCTGCTTTAACAGCTTATTTACTGATGTCACTAATGCTTTTTCAGGGGTAGCTCCTGAAAAAAATTCAGGTTCACTTAACTCTAGACTATGTAAAACTGTTGTCTGAAAACTAATTGCAAAAGTCTATATTCAGTCATTAGCACTGAAAAGTTAAAAAGCTACGTGTTTGTTTGTGTCGCTACTCCTCCAGCTCATTTCCTTTTCCTGCAAAGAGAAGACTTGACAGAACAAAACGAAACTGCTACTGACTGAGAACACCTACTGCAGCTCTTTTTGGACCACATTTTCTTCATCTTACTTGGAAAAAATATAATGACGTACACTTGAAAAAGATTTTAAAAATGCATGTAGTAAAGTTGGATTTCAAACCTTTACAATTTTTTTTACTTTTAAAAGCAGAAAATTTGTTATATTTTTTAAGCCATTTCTGTCTCATTGGTTTATCACTGGATATGTGTCTTCACCATATCGTTCATTTACTCTGGCTTGCGTTGCTCATTGCCAACTTGAATCCATTTTTTTTTATATCTTTGAAACAGAAGGCTTTGGATCAAATTTAATAGGCACAAAGCTTAAAAATATATTTTCCACTGTTTTCTAAAAAGAAGGGTTATAAAAAGCATCATAGAGCTATCTAATGCCCAAACTGATACTGCCTAAACATTTTTTCACAATACCAGTGGGAAATCAAACAGAGGAATGAACCGGGCACATCTTTTCTCTTTCTCCTCTGGCTCACCTACACCTCAGAGTCCTCTGACCTGCTCTCTGTGGCTGCAGCTGCCCTGTTAGCATGGACAACAGCAGCGTGAACTGTGTGAAACAGAAGGCTGCCCATGTCTTCGTCATTCTTACCAAAGAATTTTCCCTTCTGCAGGGTATCAATGAGTGAAGTGTTACAACAGGCAAGGAGCACACTCACGCCAATCCCTTTATATTCCTTGACCAGCCCTAGAAAAGCAGCCAAGCCTGCTGAATCTATGAAAGGGATTGCAGAACAGTCTAAAACTATTGTGTGAAACTCCAATTCTCTTTGGACCAGTCTCACTACAACATCTCCGTTATTTTTCTCTCCGTTCGCCTTGGCCTGCTTCGCAGACGCATCTTTGGCCTTCTTCTCTGCCTTTTTCCTTTTGGTCAGCTCAAAGAAGGGTTCGACTCCGACAGCTTTGTAGAGAGACTTGAGAAAAGACTCCTTATTGGCGTAGTACAAAGGAGCCTGGAAGCGGAATATTTGAACCCGAGATGGTGCCACAAGGTTCTTATACTCTTCCAAGTCCTCGTAAAAATCAGTGTCATCAACCCGGCCCAGGAGGGAGACCTGACATCAAACCCCAGAGTGTTGAGATTATTCACAATTACTTGAATCATTTTCCAATTATTAGTATAAGCATCATTTAAAATGACCTTATTTGCTTACCTTTGGATTTTGAGTCCTAAAGATGAAGCAGATCATGGAAAAGATTATTCCTACAAGGAGGCCCAGCTCCACACTGATCAGAGCCGTGGCTGACATGGCAACCAGCCAAACGATGGCGTCATTTCGGCTCGCACGCCACTTAGCCGGTACATCCCTGAACTTTCTCAGTGCCCCCCGAAGGCTAACAATTATGATACAAGCAAGCACACATTTCTGGAGAGCTTGGAAGAAAGGTGCAAAGAAGAGGAGGACAAGGAGGACTACCAGGGCACTGATCAGACTTGACACCTGGTGGAGATGGTAGAAGACAGACAGAGCTGATAGTTATGAAGAAATCAAATTACCACACAAATACTAACACCGCACACTTGACGTCAGGACAGACTTGAAAAAGGTTACAAGAAAATGTTTTCTCTCACAGGAAAGTTTGAGCAGGATAATAACGTGGAGGTCTGAGCTGTCACCAGTGATGAACCTAACCCTGGGTAATCAGACTAAGTCTTGGCAATCAGCAAAAAAAGAAAATAATCAATCTAATGGACATACATCAAAAAACATTCACATTTTTTGCAAAAAAGTCCATTTAGGTTAGGGTTAGGGTTATCACCAGTGATGACTTACAACTCAGAAGGTATTCCCCAAGGCATCTTTAGTACGTCACTTGCTTTCACCAGCAATTTCACAACTAAATGTAGTGAGAACACTTTTTTCCAAGATCTTCAAGTGAGAGATTTTAGACTATTCCTTCAGGTCAAAGAAGAAATGTACCTGTGTCTTGCAGCCTGTGGAGTCCTTCACCATTGTTTTTGCCAGTGCTGCACTGGTGGTGAATGAGTGGAAGAAGGAGGGAATGATATTACAGAAGCCGATAGCCAGCATCTCCTGGTTGGGACGAACGGTGTAGCCATGTTTCTTAGCAAACATTTCAGACAAAGACACCGTGAAGGCAAAACTACAAGACAAAAATAATATTTTTGGTGAATATTTAGGTTTTGCAAATTCATCTCACCTGAGGTCAGCATGTTTTCTAGCAACTTATCAAACATTATTTAACGGATCAAGAAGGCTTTTTAGAAAGTTCAGCAGTTTGAAGAATCTAACTTCCCATACCACTTTCCTTTAAAAAAGATACAAACAATAGAGGTGGAAATGACCTTAGGTGTGTGTGTTTTGAAAGGAAAGCCCAGTCAAAACTCAAAGTCGTGCATCCCGCCCAGACAATAATGTGGCTACTGATATGTATCTGTAATAACTAAGATTAGAGGCACATGTTCCTGCAAAGTCAACCTGCTGTTAAACTGGTTTCACTTTACCTAATGACTGCCAAAGGAATGGCATCCAGCACCACACGGGACATCAGACTAAAGCCGGGCAGCTGGGGAGGCATGAACCCTGTGGGGATGTGACCAGAAACGCTAGAGCCATAACGGCTGTTCAGCTCTCCAAAATGACTGGCTAGTGTAGCTCCGGCCACTACTACAAGCTCAGTGGGGAGAGGCATCTTCAGACGATCCTTATAGCGTTCCTGAATCTCCTTTGCTGCCACTGAAATAAAAATGTATTGTGAAATAAAAATCCATGTTAAAGAAAATTGTATTTTTCCAGGTTACATTATATTGATATTATATACGTATCCAAATGTGACTGACCTAATATTGAGATACAGATGGCACTAGTGATGAGGTCACACAGGTTGGTCTTGTGAATGTTGGAGAAGATGTTGAACCAGGTAACGACTACTGTGCCATAGCCCTGGTGACGTGGAATCTTTAAACCCAGGAGGTATTTAGCCTGCACGGTCAGGATGGTGAAGGACGCTCCGGTGGCAAAGCCATCGAGCATGGGAGCCGAAAGGTAAACTGAGACAAATCCCAGTCGAAACACTGCCATCAAAACCTGCCGAGGAGACAAGGATGTAGAGGAGAGAGAGAGTAAAAAAAAAAAAACATGCTGGTCTGTTAAGTGGCTGCAGGTGTTTTGATCGATTTGTGAAAAAGGTTCAAGTTAGAAGCATATAGAAACCAAAGTCCAGTGTGACGTGTGGAAATTTAAGCCCAAAAAGGAAAAGAATAAATACCAGAAAACTGGAAAAATTCTAATGCAATAGCTGTGAGATCATCATCATAATAATGACCCTTCCACAGAAACACATCGTCTAACTGTGCTGTATTATTTTACCATCCTTAATTAAAGCATTATCACTGTAGTCGGATGAAACACTTGGTCAGGCTGCATACATTGTGTGAAAAAGTAATTACTCCCTTGTTAAATCATGAATTAACTGTGATTGAGCCCATTTTTTGAAAAACCAAGTTCAATTACATTAGCTAAACCCTGACCTGATTACTAAGAAAAATGCAGAATAAAAAAAATACCTTCAATAGAACCTGTCTGACAAACTGAAGTAGGCTGAAAGAGCTAAAAATGAAATGTATCATGCCACAATTTAAATACATTTAAATAAACAGCTGAGAATCAAAGTCATTGATATCTATCAGGAAGTGTCATAAAGCCATTTCTAAGGGTTTGGTACTCTAGCAAACCACACACCATTATCCACAAATGGAGAAAGCTTGGGATAGTGGTGAACCTTCCCAGGAGTGAACGGCCTACCAAAATTACTCCAAGAGCACACTGATGACTCACCCAGGAGGCCACAGAAGAACCCAGACTAACATCTAAAGAACTGTCTCAGTTGCCTCAGTTAATGTCAGTGTAAATGATCCAACAATAAGAAAGAGACTGGGTAAAAATGGCATCCATGGGCAGTGAAAACCACTGGTGACCAAAAAGAGCGCAAAGGTTCATCTTATCCAGGTCGCTGCTCGTGCGGTCGACAGGCCAGTCAGCTGATTCTGATTATCAAACAACATCCTGACCATTCCAAAGATTTTGGGGACTTTTTGGAAGGTTTGAATCCCATTATATCTGGTATAAAACTACATCCGCATTTAATAAAGAACAGACAAATATGGTGGTGGTAGTGTGATGATCTCGGGCTGCTTTGCTGCTTAAGGATCTGGGTGACTTGCTGTAATTGATGGAACTGAATGAATTCTGTTCTCTACCAGAAAATTCTGATGGAAAATGACAAAATTAAGTTCTGGAGTAGCCTAGACTTAAATCAGATCGAGATGCTTAGCTAGGTTTAAATCGGTTATTCATGATCAAAACCCCCAATGTGGCTGATTTAAAATGATTTTGCAAAGAAGAGTTGGCCAAATTCTTCCACAGTGATGTGAAAGACTCATTGTCTGTTATTGCAAATGGTTGATTGCAGTTCTTGCTGCAAAGGACTGCAAAACCAGTTATTAAGTTTAGGGTCCAATTGCTATTTTGCACAGAGTCAGATAGATTTTAATAACTTTTTTTCTCTTTATTAAGTGAAATCAACGTTCGTAAAACTACATTTTTGTATTTACTCGGGTTATCTTTGTATAATAATAAAATATGTTTGACGATCAGAAACATGAAACTGCAACAAATCTGCAGAAAAATAAGAAAACAGGAAGAGGGCCAACACTTGTTCATAGCACTGTATCAGTGTGTGCATCTTGCCAACAAAGGTGCTTGAAAAACAGAATACACAGAAAAACAATTGTGCTCTTTACCTGGTAGACTCCAGCCAGGAATGTAACAGCAACAGCAATGCTGATGGCGTAACACTCCTTCCCACACTGCATACCCATTAACTCCACAGTGTGAACTTTAGTGACTGTGAGGTTTATGCCCAGTGTATCATTAAGGACATCAATATTAGACACTGCTGAGTCCTCACTGAGGTCAAAACCTGCCTTGAACACCTCCCTATCCACCACCTGTAGAAAAAAGAAAATGACAACATAAAATCTTTAGCTGCATGCTTAACATGCACGTGGGAGATTGACCAGATTCTGATTTATTACCTGTCCAATCATGAGGCTCATGAGGCTGAAGATGCCTACAGACACATGCCTGGATGTCCCCATGAGGAAGTAGATGATGTTAGCATAAAACGAGGTGTATAGGCCATATATGGGCTCCACCCCTGCCAGCAGGCAGTAAGCAATGGCCTGTGGTACCAAGATGATACCTACAATCATCCCAGACATCACATCACCCCAGACATACTCTTTAATGTTGTATTTAGGCAACCAGCGCATCACAGGGAAAAACCCTGACAGGGTGGATCGGATTCTGGGCACAGAGCAAGTTACAGCTTGCTTCAGCTTTGATTTAAGGACTGACACTGCAGGCTTTCGCTGGCGAACTTGTCGCTCCAAGAGAATGGGTATGGCCGGTGGGGTTTCTGTGGTGTTGGCAGCTTCCTCCATGGTCTCAGAGAGGAAGAAGAGGGAGCACAGTGTAAGGAAAAGGGAAGCGTTGACGATGAAGTGGTCAGCTTTGCTCCTGCGAAAGAGAGGGACAAATACAGTTTTATATCCAGTGATTCCTACTTGAGTGCATTGTTTGTAACTTTGAGATCTAACAAATTTGTTGACGGCTGTCAGAATGGTCCATTTAAACCATTTTCATCCAAAAGTTCAGCTTGGACTCCATCTTTTAAGGATTCCTTAAGTCACAGTTCTCATGACATGCAAATGCTGTTCTCTGTAACGGTCCCACGTTTTTGTGATGACATAGTGTAATTTTGCTGATGTTTTTTCTTTGTGCATTCTTCCACGTCCTTTAAACTGCTGATTCAGAGCTCTGTGTGAGAACGTTCACTCGGGGTTATGAATTAACTTAACACTATCTTTCTTTGTAAATAAACTAACAACAGGGCAAGGGTTAATTAGCTCCATTGAAAATCCATGACAAGATGTGCCATTAAGTTAAACTTCCTCACTGTCTAGAAGCAAACATACCACACACACACACACACACACACACACACACACGATTTAAATACAATATGGACAAGGTTAAATTGTGATATGATGTAAGGCACAAGTGAAACATAGCTTATCTTATACCCCTACACTCTTTAATTGTGGCTATGCTGGGGTTGAGTGGGGGCAAGGTTACTGAAGACCAAAGCGATGGGAAATTACTGACAATGGCCTTATAAACACAGAACAAAACATGACTGCAGTCGTTATAAAATGATCCCTGGTGCTGGTTTTGGAAAAGAGAAATATAAATGGAAAGGAAAGCCCATATGTTGGATAGACCTATCCAGTAGTGCCTTTCCCCCCCAATAATAGCTAGAAAAGACTCCAGCCCCACATGCAACTCTAAATTGAGTAAGGGGTTAAGAAAATGAATGAGAAAACTAAGGTTTGTCTAGTTGGAAGCTTGCATTCATTTGAGTTTACTTCGTCATATCTAACATTCCAATAGTTTAGTGAATTCACTCATGTGCAAACCATTACAGCTCCCAGTAGATGAAGCCTAATGACTGTGGTGAATTTCATATTTTGACCTAGTGCAACACTGAGTTAACATTTGGTATTTTTAGTGAAATTTCTTAAAAACTATTACCATGAAAATTGTTTCAGGGATTCAAAGGACAAAGCCTAATCTTACAGCTATCATGTATGACTTATCCTTATCCTTATATTTTATAGCCTCCAAATATGTGAGATTCCCAGACAATAATCCAAATGTGTTTTGACACATTTGTTCAATGAAACGTTTGATCAAATATGAATGAAATTTGCAACAGCACTTACATCATCAGGTCATTTTAGCAATATTTTAACCATATTTGATACACTTCAAGCACTTTTCTGCCTCAAATCTACTGCCAATTTAGAATCACCAATTAAGCTAGCTCACATTTCTCTGGACTGTGAGAGGAAACCTTAAGGACAAATATGCAATCTCAGCACAGAACCAGGGAATGTCTTGCTGTGAGACAATAGAGCTAACAACTGCACAAACATGCAGTCCAAATGCCTGCAGAACTTGTGTTTTGCGCTGTTTAGCATGCTAAAACTAGCCATGATGAAAATAAAATTGAAATTGTCAGTATGAGCTTGCTAGATTCTTTTTATTATCACCTAGCTTAAAGTAGGCATGAAACACTATACATACTACGCTTTAGTACATGAATTCTAACTCTAAAATTTGTCATAGGTTTTCAAGTTGCAGTGAAACTGGGTCAAAAGTGTCTAAATGTAGCATAGCAACATATTTGTCCCAAAGCACAGAAGGTCACGAGGTGGTTGATGGGCTAACTATTACACCACATACAATAACTAACTCAAAATAAGTCAAATTAAACAAAAAAAAAAAAATGCTTTAGGTACTGTTTTTGGTGACAGGGATGAATGAAAAAAATTATCCACTATCTATACAGATGCTGCTATAGCTCACCTGGTTAAACAGTGTGATTCTGAAGTGCTGTACTGTATGCTTGTAAGTTTTCTCCCCAACAAAAACAAAAAGGTCGACGAAACGTCGTCACCTGCAGATGCCTTTGGTTTCATTCTATAATACTGGACTTATTTTTCTACAAGGTTTGAACTTTGAGAGTGTTTAAACGAGAGAAAGTGTGAAAATGTTCATGCCTGTCTGAGAAAAGTGTATAAAGTGTGTAGTGAGGGGTTTTACAGCCTTAAGACAGCTATAGTAATTGTAAAAAATAAAACTGGCTACTTCGCAGATTTCACTCATTGCGGGTTATTTTTAGAACATAACTCGAGGGACCGCTGCAATAAATCATAATTAAACTGTATTGTCCCTTTTTAATCATTGCTTCTTAAGCAGCAGACGGTCCATTATCGCTGGCTAGCTATTTCATAAATGAGGACTATGTGGAGGACAGGGTTTTTTGAGCTAGGTGTATTAGTAGGCCACTCTATGTTTGATTTTTCTTCCTTCAATGTCATCAGGATCAGGATCAGCTCTGACCTATAAGCAAAGCATTATGATTTCACAGTTTTACAGGCTTATTAGTTACTCAGCATTTTGACTGCATAGGTCTTGACATTTATTGGAATGAAGCCTCAATACTATTTACTGAAGTGTTAAATTAACCAAACCTCTAATTTTTAAAAAACCTTTTTGTTCTAAATATCTAGGGAAGATTATCAGAGCTTTGTCGCTTGTAAACACATAATGTTCAACTAGCTTTTAAAAGCCATTACAGTTGCACCGAGTATAATTTATATATAGATATTAACTTGTCAGCACATTCCTGGTGTTCAACAATACAGTAGCAGCAGCGCTGCAGCTAAGATAACATGTCTCAGAAACCATAAAAAAAACCAAGTGACATATAATCTGTCTGTGCCATCAGAACGCTGACATGTGCTGTGATTTACTGTAGACTTCCTGTGGCAGCGCTGGCTGTTATGTAGTCAATGGCTTGATAGGAATTGTTTATCTTTTATATATTTGCTGTTTTTGTTTCTGATTAGTTTTGCTCATATTTAACTTTTATGTTGCTTTTTATTAAACTCGCTGTCTCTGGGTAGTTTTGTTTAGCGAGCAAAAACTGTTCAGGCAGCACAGAATCGGCTCCTTTGAAGCAACAAACAAGTCTATGTTCATGTGGGTATCATAAATCTCACCTGAAGTTTCTAACTGATAGAAGTGACAGGAGATAAATTGTGACCGTTCTCATTGACGAAAAACACATAAAAAGAAATCAAGAGCTGGCTTGCTGTTTGCTTGGTAGCTCACCCCCGCCAGCAGATACAATCTGTAAAGATTAACTGCTTTGAGGAATAGAACTCACACTGAGGACCCAAACAAATTTAGTTCATTTAGTTCAGTGTCAGCCCCGAAAAGCACCGAAACCAACTGATTGAAGGTGTGACAGTCAGCCGTTTCTAATCAAAGTTTTCTGCCTTTAATCATGTGATGAAAGCACTTCTCAGCTGCTTAGAATTCACCTTGGAGTCCATCCCAGCTGTCATTTAATCTCAAAATATAAATTTGTGTATACCACAAAAAGTGACTAAATTATGCCAGGTCTGCATATTATGTGCATACGCAGAAACTTTCATAGTATTGCAGTGACCTAAAGTACACAGATAGAAAATGTGGCATTCCACATAATGAGCACTAAATCTGAGGTCTTCCAAAGCCAACAGTCCTTCTGCAGGCAACTTGTGTTGAAGCTAACCTCAAGTCAGAGAACCGGCATTTTTGCAAGTCATTACACTCGTTTAAGTCAGGCTCCAGAATTGTTTCACACAGATGTGATGTCAAAAATGACAGCGAGGATAACATCTAGAGCAGCGGTCCCCAACCCCCGGGCCTCGGACCGGTACCGGTCCGTGAGTCGTTTGGTACCGGGCCGCGAGAGTTGAGGCTCAGGTGTGAAATGTATGGTTTTCAGGGTTTTTATCAGTTTTTAGCGTTATTTTGTTATCGTTTTTATCGTTAACTCGGTTTTCCTGGGTCTTTTCACGTGTGTTATGAATAAATCTTCTTTTCTTCGGTACCGGTACTAGTTTTATTTTGTTGTATTTATCCGCGACACCTTAAAGGCCGGTCCGTGAAAATAATGTCGGGCATAAACTGGTCCGTGGCGCAAAAAAGGTTGGGGACCGCTGATCTAGAGAGAAAAACACTGAGTAAGCTAAATTGTCACACAACCGCTCCATGCCAGCTTAGCGCAGTAGGTGTAATTTATCATTAATACCGCTGAAACATCTCTAATCTGAAATGGGTGGAACTAAATAAAACACCTTTCTCTGTGGTGTTCAAAACCTTTGCAAATGGGGAATAAATAATTACAAAAACTCCTGAAATAACACAGACATCTGTTCCCTGCAGACTAACTACTCTCACTATAAAGAACAACTTTGAACTGTGCTTCCCAGTGAAAAACAAACTCAGCTTTCAAAGCCAGAATTTCCTCTACGTCCAAATCCAAATTCATAGAAAAGTTCCAGTCAGTGAAATTTAATAATGTACTCACCTGTAGAGTCACTGGCACAACTACAAATAGCCGTCTTCACTGTGTCATATTTAAGTCAACTCTGAGTGTATTTTTCTCTTCCTGTCCTCAAATCTCAGATGTCATGCAAGCAGTCAGACCAGTCGATGTGAGAGCTGAATGTATATGGTGAGATAAGAGCAGCGCTTTGTTCCCTCCCTACTGGGTTGATAGCTGGGAGTGGGTGGGTCTTGTATTTATATGCAAGTGTGTTTGTTGGCAAGAGGTTAAATTGAGTCAATTTTTTACTGGATCACAGTGTTTATCCACTCTGTTGGATGGCTCGGGCCGTGATTGTGTTTGCAATGTTAAAATGGACCTAGACTCTGTGTCAACATATCCATAGTATTTAAATATATCTTGTAGACAGAGTGGATTACAAGGCAAACAGAACCTAAGGTGTGACAAGCAGAGAATTGCTGCTGGGAAACAGCTTTCCTTAAAATAAACTCATGTCACCTGTGAGTTAAGTGGTCTTTGCATAATGATTTAAACAATGATTTGTTCCTATATGACTGGATTAAAAAACACAAAGCACACACAGAATGAGTAACATTGCACCAATAGCGTATTAATGAATTAGCACCTTAATCTAATCTGAGGTTATATCAGCTATTTTATAAGGTACAAGGTTCGGTAATTGATTAAAGTTCCTAATAGACACACATATAATCATTTAAAAATAATTCAGTATTGTGTAATATAAAGAAAAATCTGACATGGTAGTATTTTTTTTTCATCAAAGCACATTTAATTAGGATTTACAATAAATATGGTATTTGTGCTTCCGGATAAAAAGGCATTAGTATCTTACTAACCAATTTACATGTGTTTTTTTCAAGTCATAGGCAACTGCAGGTGTCAAATTGCTTCATTAGCATGTAAATCTTCCACAGAGATTGTGAATCCCTGTCACTAGAGAAGGGAAGGCAACACTTTGCCTACATTTGTCAGAGATCTTGATGAAAATAAACATATACATACTGTTTTACAAGGCGTTACCTGCTTCGCGAAAGCTGTAAAAGCAAAACCAAAAAGGCACCTGGGAGGTGGAAAAACAAATTCAGCAGTCAAAATGTGCCAACATAACATTTAGCAGCAGTGCGCACGAACACTGAAAACTTTCAGTTTTAGTGCATTGACTGAATATTGCAGAGAAACTGTGACACACCAGCCCTTTACAAGCTGAGGAACCTATACTGACTCAGTAGCTGTGTTACTGATTGAATCAGTAGCTTTTTAAAGGCGATCTCGCCTGATGGGGGACTGTGAGAGTTGCTCCAGGCTCAAATGAAATCACTCGGTTACTCTGGTTAAAATCTTTCTAAAACGATCAGGAAAACAGTCCTGGTATCTTTGCACTGAGCTTATTACACTTTAACAGGTTAAACCAGCATTTCTTAACAGCTATGCAGCTGTTCCACTTCATACCTCATCACTATATTCCAAGGCAGTGCACTGTGAAGTGTGAGGTCGTGTGGATGAGCAGTTGTTATATTTCAGCTTAATCTGTTTTATATTAGCAGCTCATTCCAATAAGCCTTTGCATGTGAGATGTTTATGAAACATTGGTGAATTGCATTGTACAGAGTCTGCAAGTGTGGCATTAAGCATTTATTAAATAAACTCAATCACAATCCTGGGACACCAACTGATCTCAGCGTTATTGCACATCAGCTAACAGCTGTCCTGATGCCTTTTCACACATCCACTTGGTGAATCTAATTTAGGTCCAATATTTAAGCTGTCTTAATGCTGCCGTGCATTTGCAAGCCAGCCCGGTCCTGCTCTAAATGATGTTTCTGACCTAATCAGATAATCACAGTATCAATTGTCATTGATGCTTGTACCTGTCGCTTTTTCTTGGTCTCAGCTGGTCTTCTGATCAAATTAGTGGTTCGCTTTGCATTTTAAAGTTTCCATGGACAAGATACAGAGTCTGAATATGACAGGTGTTTGATGGCACAGAAGTTCTGTATGAATGGTTGAACCTTAAATGTAGTAAAAAGTGATTTGAGTTCACAGAGTAGAAAAACATTTAATAGAATATTGGGAAAAATAACGTTTTCGTAGGACCTTGATTAATCGATCAAATGATTAACAGATCGTGAGTTTGACAGTACCAGCGTTCAGTTGCTGTATGTGTCTTGGGAGTATGAAAAGGGGAATATTGGCAATTAATGGCCCATGCTTACACAGACATTCGGGTGTGTCTAAATTTATCTAAACTGACAGGTGAAAAATATTCAAAATAGTTGCCAGTCTTCCCAGGTGTGGATGTCCCAGCAAATCTACCCCAAGGTGAGATCACAGAAATTGCCAAAAAAAACCCAAACAAAAGCTACATTTCAGACTCTGCAAACTATTTTATTACATCAATGTAGGACTGTAAACCTCAATACAATTGGGTAGACAAAACAGAAAGCTGAACATGACATACTGCTAATAAAACCATTTAATAGCCACACTTTGTCACATAGCTAAATTCAACATCCAAACAGCCTCCAGGGATGTTTTGCTGTTTCTGTTGCACCTGTGACCGAGGGTTTCTAATATGAAGATAAATGCTTGGCAGGGCACGAGGGGCCAAAACTATTAAGCCCATTTTGAATGAAGAATTTCTATCTAAATGTGGACTGAACAAACCCGAGGATATCATTAATGAGAAAAACGATAATGGGGGGAAAAGCAATTGGTAAAAGCACTTTACCATGGAGTAGAATAAAGAAAACACTAAGTAACCTTATGAAACTGATAGTGTACTTATGATAGTTACATAAGTAAACCAATAAAACAAATCATCAGTCTGTCATCTCATAGTAAGAAGACTCTAGGTTTAAAGCTGTTCAAAGACATGACCGTCAGGTTATCTGATGATTCCAAAATACCTGGTGGCGTTCATGGATTGGTTATTTGAATCTGTGTTATCCTGTTAAATAAAATACTAATACTACTAATAATAATGAATTAATTATGAGAGAGTTAAGCCAAGGGTAACAGAGCCTTCATGCATTGAGTACATGAAATCCACAGAATTCCACAGGAATAAATTGGCATCCAATAAATGTTAAATGTCCAAATGTAGCTGTACAGGACCTAATGCTAACAATCAACATAAAACATGTGTTACGACAATTACAGTGCTGTGCAAAAAAAACTCTTCTTGAGCAACCCTTCATTTCTTTATATTTTGCTTCCAAGGAGCCAGACTTTCTTGTGATTTTTAAAAATGGTTGTGAGCAGGCTTTCTGAAGGTCCTTCAGAGTTCTTCTTTAAACATTGGCTGCTTTTTCACTGACTTTCAATCCAATCTTTGCACTGATAATTTTCAGAGGAAACCGATTTGTTTGTTAAGCTACTTATCACTGACATTTGAATCATTCAAACTTAAAAAACACACCTGAGTCTAACCAGTGTTGTTTCTACACATAAAAAGAACCAATTTTAAATTATATCTTTAGGAACTTTGTTACAAACATTCTCAATTTGGTCACTTTTCTTTTTGTTCAATCTCCAAATAATGTCAAAGAAAGTGGCAGGCCTAAAACTATCTGTAGCAGATGAACAGTATCTGAAATTCATGACCTTAAGAAACAAGAAAAAAGACTGGACACCGGGGCGGATCTAGAGAAATTTTCTTAGGGTGGCATGGAAATCAGATGGGGTGGCAAAATCAAAGCAATTTCTTCACACGTATGCAGGTGTTACTTCTGTAATAAGTACTATATATGGTTAAAATACATCAAATAGAGCAAGTATAACCAGTCTTCATATAAATATAGTCTGTAACTTTCTTATTGGTTTCAGCCCAGATAATTAGACACTCAATTATATAAAAAGGTGAATTTTGAGTACTGTATAATCTATGTAATAAATAAACATGTAGCCCAATAAGAATAAAATCAAGAAAGCTACACAACATGAGGTGGATCAGTTAGAAATACAAGTCTAACTAGAAGTTAGTTGTGACAAGGCGTTACCTGCTTCGCGAAAGCTGTAAAAGCAAAACCAAAAAGGCACCTGTGACGTCATACTTTTGCGACTTCGGGAAAAACCGGCGTAAAACAAAAAACTGTACTTAAGCTGCGTGAAACCGCCTCTGTCCGCCGATCAACTGACCCTGACCCTAACCCTAACCCTTTAATAAACAGTAAGCAGAATTGATATTGTCCTTGCAACATTGGAATTTCATAAATGCACAAATGGCTTGGCACGCAAAGGAATAACGTCACAACAATGTGATTGGTCACTTGCAATGTTGAACCTGGAACAACATTTTCATGATGGTCTGGGAACAACACCAACACGAGGATATCAGATCATCCTTCCCTCCCCACAGCCTGGACCTGAACATTACTGAGGCAGTTTGGGATCATGCTGACAGAGAACAGAACAAAAGACAGTCAATATTAATTAAAAAGCTATAATGTTTGTTCAAGAAGTCTGGAGAACTTTTCCTGAAGACGACTTCAAGAAATTACAAGAAAGCTTGCCAAAGAGGGTTCAGGCTGTGTTTAAAGAATAAAGATGGTCAAACCAAATACTGACTTTCAAGTTTGTTAGCAATGTACAAACTCTGTTTTTGGATAATGTACCGTATTTCCGTGTAATTTTGCCCTTTAGAAAAATCCTTGTACTTATTTCCCACTTTAGCTAAACAAAATGACACAAGAGCACTCTGAGTGCACACTGCCCAAGAGTTATACTAAAACAGTGATGTTTATGATGTTTTTATTACAACATGCTGCCGTTAGTCTGTTTTTATTACAACATGTTGCTGTCTGACCCATGACTTTGAAACATTACATACCATATTGTTGTATTTTATTATCTTTACCTCTGTGATTGGAGCCGAGTTGCTCTCTCCATGCTGTACATGCTCGCTCCATATTTGTGATAGATTACTCGATTTTTTTTGTCTAGGTGAACTTTGACCTTGTTCACTAACAATGAAGTTCAAGGTCAAATGCTTAGCCCGTCAGGGTATTCATGTCTCCCACGGCCTAGTATATTGTCATTAAATTTGAAGACAATGATTAAAAACACTGTGGGTAATATAATGTTTTTACTGATTTTCACATTTGGTGTGACCTTGATTGGTTTCACCAAAATTAAATCAGCTTGAGCTGTTACTGACAAAGTTTGAACATATCTTAAAAACTGAGCACACTAGACTGCTAACAAACAAACATACAGACAAACAAACATGACCGATTACGTCCTCCCTGCCTCAGGGGTGTGAATGAGGGGTGGCTAAATCATAGTATTTATATGTTGTTTTAACAACAAAGGAGCTCTGAAGAAGTTTTTAAAACTCTAAACTTGATGTAGTTATAGTCAAAACCTTCAAGAGTAAGACCAAAGAAATGTAATCAGGTGTTGAAATTCTCCAGTGAAACAGTGCAATGATAACATAATTGGAATATGTCAAACTTTTTAAGATTCTGTAGCTTTTTTTTTTTTTTCAGATTAATTGTTCCTGAGGGACAAACATGCAAATTTTGGCACAGATTGTTTGTTATCTGCTTGTTGCTGTTATCTAAATAAGTCTGCAAGGGATAATAAATAGGGCTGAAATTCACAGTAAAGGACACTGTGTCTCTCTGTGTGTGCAAGTGTGTGGGTGTGTCCCTCAATGCATTATATGCTAGACTGAATGGCATATTTGTCAGTGAGATGTGGTAATTTGCTTCTTTATCTTCACTCAGTCACTATTGCGCTGTTGATATTGCACTCGTCTTTGAAGTGACAGTTTCTTCAGTCTTGTAGCATTTGTTTGTCTCTTTCAGTAAAGACCCTTATCTTTTTCCATCTGAAAGGATTACTGCACTGCCCCTTTAAATCCACCGGCAGCATGCATATGTCTGCAAGCCTGCTCCACCATCTACATGCTTCATCATGCTTTTCGGACACAGTCTTGGTTAAACACAAGCAATGTGAGGCAGGACTTACCCAGAGCGAAAGAGCTTGAATGTGTCCTGAAGGCAACACTGGCCATAACTCCCTGAGTCCTGCCTCCTCGTTCACTATCAGTCTGTTTTCCTCTGTACTGTTGTCCACTTTGCTGCTTGCTGACAATATCTGGCTTCTTCCTGCTTCCTACTGCAAAGCATGATGGGAGCAGCAGCCCCTCTTGTCCTTGGCAGCCTGTTGTCCGTGGAGAAGAGCCTGGCGGGGGGATGGGGAGAGAATATGAGAGAAGGAGAGAGTGAGAGAGAGGAACCGTTGTCTGTGGATGATGGAAACCATGGTAACTAAGCTCCTGCTAGTGCGTGTGTGTGCATATTAGTAAAGATGATGCATTTTGAGTATAAAATTTTATCATATTTCAGTATTATCATAAGGGAACAAACAAATCCCGTTCTTTCCTATTCAGCTCATAAACACAGCTCATATTTACACTGTCATTAATTTAACGATTAATGATGTCTTTTAAATCAGCGGTCTCCAACCTTTTTTGCGCCACGGACCGGTTTATGCCCGACAATATTTTCACGGACTGGCCTTTAAGGTGTCGCGGATAAATACAACAAAATAAAACTAGTACCGGTACCGAAAAAAAGAAGATTTATTCATAACACACATGAAAAGACCCAGGAAAACCGAGTAAACGATAAAAACGATAACAAAATAACGCTGAAAACCGATAAAAACCCTGAAAACCATACATTTCACACCTGAGCCTCAACTCTCGCGGCCCGGTACCAAACGACTCACGGACCGGTACCGGTCTGAGGCCCGGGGGTTGGGGACCGCTGTTTTAAATAACAGATAAAAATATTCTGTGCCTCTCATGATCATCTGGAAAAGGGGCAGAATTATGCTCATTTCCTGCTTTAAGAGCTTAGTGTTGTGATTAGTGTGATTCACTATGTGAAACAAGCTGTTTTAGCTCCCTTCTCTCTTGCTTTTGTCATGGTCCGGGTGAATACGGGGTGTTTCCACTCTGCTGGGCTCCACCTTCAGACGGAGACTCCAATCAGCTTCCACACCTGGTTCCAATCAAGTCACCTGCATATAAGACCAGCGTTCACGACAGACCCCTGCCAGATCTTCTGCTAACACATGTTAGTGCTAGGCCGCCAAGCCCTTGCGAGAACTCTGGATTACTGTTTTTTCTCCTCACCGTGTTTTCTTTCCTTTTTCGCCATAGGACCCATCTGCCTGCCTCCCTGCTCAGCTCCCCACTCCAAGCCTATTCTGGATCTGCTTTGGACACTCCTCACCCGGAACCCCCTGGACACTCCCTCCTCGATTGACACTCCAAATCTGCAACGCTGACTTCACACCTCCCTCCAAGCCGCTGCCCCCTTTCTCCATTCCCCCGGATCCCTCTGTGGAATCCAGCCCTCAGAGTTTCTCGTTCACAGTCTTGCCTCACAGTTTTCCGCTCATAGCTTTCACAGTTCATAGCATGCATAGGTTATAGCATTCTTAGTTTTCTGTTTTGTAACTTCGCTCAGCTCTGTAAATAAACTCTGTGCTCACGCCCGTTTTGCCTCCCTCTGTGTCTGCATTTGAGTCCACACCCACTGCCTGGCCCTCTCGGCCGTAACAGTAAGATCTGGCCACAATATGGACTCAGCAGACGCAGAGCGGACCGCCATTCAGAAACAAGGCGCCATCCTAGGTCACCACGAGCAATCCATTCAATATCTCCTGGCTTCGCAGAAAGACCTTGGTGAGGGACAGGCTAAGATCTTTGCTGCCCTGGAAGCCCTACAAGCTAACCTCACGCCCGTGCCGCGTCCCGCCCCCGAACCCGCGGTCCCCGCACAAGTCACTCAGCCGTCTGCTTCGTCCCCCGCCTCGGCTTCCGCGCTCCAGAGCCCGAATCTTTTTCTGGGGATCCGGGGAGCTGCACGGGGTTCCTGCGTCAGTGCGACCTGGTATTCGGCCGCTCACCGCGCACCTTCGTTGACGACGCCGCTCGGGTTTCCTATTTCATAGGGAAATTACGGGATCGTGCTCTAAGATGGGCGGAAGGATACCTGTCAAGCCATCCCTTGCAAGCCTGCTCCTACGATAACTTCCTGGGTGAGTTTAAAAGGACATTCGCTCATCCTGTCTCTGAGGGCAGTTTGGCCCGCAAGTTGTTAAAGTTGCGCCAGGGTCGCCGCAGTGTCGCTGATTACCTCATAGACTTCCGTACGGCCGCCGCGGAAACGGGGTGGCCGGATCACGCGTTGCAGGGAATATTTCTACAGTCCCTGAATGATAACATGAAGGATCAGCTTGCTTCTCGGGATGAGCCCGCTACGTTTGAGGAGCTAGTCTCCCTTTCTCTCCGTATTGACAACAGGCTGAGAGAGAGGGAGTATGAAAGGAACTACAAACCCCAACGTTCCCTCCTCCGTCCACTTCCGTGTTCGGCGGTGCCAGCTCCACCCATAATGCAGTTGCCTGTGTCGGTTGCCTCTCCCCCCGTCGTAGACACGGTGCCGGAACCGATGCAGATAGGCCGCGCTCAGCTGACGCCGGAAGAGAGAGAGCGTCGTTTTCGTGCACGCGCGTGTTTCTATTGCGGGTCAACCGAACATTTAATCGCAGCATGTCCTAAGAGGGGAAAAGGGCCAGCCCGCCAGTAGATTCGGGGATACGGGTGGGCGGTTCTCTTAGTGATGACAAACCCCGTTTGCTTCTCACAGTCAGTTTAGTTATCAACCGTGTCATGCACTCCCTTCAGGCTCTGGTCGACTCCGGGTCGGAGCAAAACCTAATTAGTTTTGACTACGCCACACAGTTAGGGTTGCACCTGGTGCCGTTAGACCCGCCTATTTCAGCGAGAGCACTCAATAACCAGGTTTTTGCACAAATAACTCACCACACAGAACCAGTGACTGTAATCACTTCAGGTAATCATAGGGAGGAGCTCACTTTCTTCGCCCTCTCATCGCCCGACACTCCCCTCACATTCGGCTACCCTTGGTTAAAGCTGCACAATCCACACTTGGATTGGTCGGGACAAAAGATAACAAGTTGGAGTGTATTCTGCCATTCTAACTGTTTGATGTCAGCGTGCCCCCCGGGTCCCGAGGAGCCCTATGCGTTGGATGAAACCACCCCCGATCTCACTGGGGTGCCCCTAGAATATCACGATTTCAAAGAGATTTTTAGCAAGAGTAAGGCACAATGTTTGCCACCTCACAGACCGTATGACTGTGCCATAGACCTTCTCCCCGGGGCTCCTTTGCCCTCCAGCCGGTTATACAACATATCCAAACCAGAGCGTGCTGCTATGGAGAAGTACATCAGAGAGTCACTTGCTGCTGGACTAATTCGACCGTCGTCTTCACCTGTTGCAGCTGGATTCTTCTTTGTGGGTAAGAAGGACGGGTCGCTACGACCGTGTATCGATTTCCGTGGTCTCAATGACATAACCATAAAGAATAAATACCCATTGCCACTCATTAGTTCCGTGTCAGAGTACCTGCAAGGCGCCACTATCTTCACAAAACTGGATCTGCGTAATGCTTATCACTTGGTACGTATCCGGCAAGGAGATGAGTGGAAGACGGCCTTCAACACGCCACTGGGCCACTTCGAGTACTTGGTCATGCCCTTTGGACTAACGAACGCCCCAGCCACTTTTCAAGCTTTGGTGAATGATGTGCTCAGGGACTTTCTGAACAGATTTGTGTTCGTGTATCTGGACGACATACTCGTCTTTTCCAGATCGCTCCAGGAACATCATGTTCATGTCCGTGCGGTCATCCAGCGCTTATTGGAGAACAAGCTGTACATAAAGGCGGAAAAATGTGAGTTTCATGCATCGTCAGTCTCTTTTCTTGGTTATATCCTGGCAGGGGGGCAGCTGAAGGCGGATCCGGCAAAGGTCAAGGCAGTCACAGAGTGGCCGGTGCCCACGTCCCGCAAGCTACTCCAACGATTCCTGGGCTTTGCCAACTTCTACAGGCGATTCGTCAGGAACTACAGTCAGGTAGCCGCACCCCTAACACGCCTCACATCTACCAAGCACACATTCACATGGTCTGCTGAGGCCGACAGAGCTTTCAACAAGCTAAAACAGCTGTTTGCAACCGCTCCTGTGCTAATTCAGCCCGACACCAGCAAGCCCTTCATCGTAGAGGTGGATGCATCGGATGTTGGAGTGGGGGCAGTGTTGTTGCAACACACTGGTCCATCAGCAAAGTTACAACCCTGCGCTTTCTTCTCTCGCCGCTTGTCTCCGGCGGAGAGAAACTACGATGTTGGGGACCGTGAGCTGCTTGCCGTGAAACTGGCATTGGAGGAGTGGCGGCACCTGCTGGAGGGGGCTGAGCACCCATTCATTGTCTGGACAGACCATAAAAATTTAACATACCTACGGAATGCAAAGAGACTTAATACACGCCAAGCCTGTTGGTCGCTGTTTTTTGCTCGTTTCAACTTTTCTATCTCATATCGCCCAGGTACCCAGAATATCAAGCCAGATGCTCTCTCCCGCCAGTTCGAAGCTGCTTCAGAGCAGTCAGGGGTGCCCTCCATACTCCCTGCCAGCTGTCGGGTGGGGGCTGTCGCATGGGAGGTAGACTCCGTCATTCAGTGGGCTCTTCAAGCAGAACCTGATCCGGGCACTGGGCCTGCTAACAAGCGCTATGTACCCACGGCAGCCCGCTCCAAGGTGTTAGAATGGGTTCACACGGCCAAGTTCGCAGGTCACCCGGGCCGAGGCCGGACGGCTATGCTACTGAAGAGACACTTTTGGTGGGAAACATTGGATAGGGATGTATGTGAATACGTAGCTGCTTGCACGGTTTGTGCTCGCAATAAGTCCAGGAATCACCGTCCTTACGGACTGCTTCAACCACTAACCATCCCACACCGGCCATGGTCTCATATTGCGTTGGATTTCGTTACGGGACTTCCAGACTCGGCAGGGAAGACTACCATACTTACCATAGTTGACAGATTCTCCAAGGCCGCACATTTCATAGCTCTAGATAAACTGCCCACTGCTTCGGAAACAGCTAAACTGTTGGTG
Source organism: Aulonocara sp. 'chitande type north' Nkhata Bay (assembly GCF_057382095.1). Taxonomy (NCBI): domain Eukaryota; kingdom Metazoa; phylum Chordata; class Actinopteri; order Cichliformes; family Cichlidae; genus Aulonocara; species Aulonocara sp. 'chitande type north' Nkhata Bay. The sequence goes on from NC_141350.1 coordinate 39,994,574, forward strand.
GAACATGTTTTCAGACTCCATGGGATCCCTATGGAAATCGTGTCTGACAGGGGTCCCCAGTTTGCTTCTCAGGCCTGGAGAGCCTTTTGTACGGCCCTGGGGGCCAAGCCCTGTTTGAGCTCAGGCTACCATCCACAGACCAATGGCCAGACTGAGCGCTTAAACCAAGAACTTGAGACCACTCTTCGCTGTGTTACTGCCCAGAATCCAGCCTCTTGGTCCACGTTCTTACCGTGGGTTGAATATGCGCATAACACACTCACCGCCTCAGCCACGGGTCTTTCGCCTTTTGAAGCATCCTTAGGTTACCAGCCACCTCTGTTCCCCGAGCAGGAGGCCGAGCTTGCTGTGCCTTCGGTCCAGCATCATCTACAGCGTTGCCGCCGGGCTTGGACGCGGACTCGTGAGGCGCTGTTGCGCGCTGTGTCTCGCCAATGCCACTACGCCAACCTGCGGCGCACGGCGGCACCTACTTACTCTCCGGGGCAGAAGGTGTGGCTGGCGGCTAAGGACATCCCGCTCCAGGGAACCTCCCGCAAGCTGTCTCCGCGCTATATCGGGCCTTTCAAGGTTGACAGGCTAATCGGCCCTGCAGCAGTCAGGCTTGCATTACCTACATCGTTGCGGATCCATCCGGTGTTCCATGTTTCGCAGGTCAGGCCGGTGTTGTGTAGTCCTCTGTGCCCTCCTTCCGACCCCCCTCCTCCCGCCCGGCTCGTCGATGGTCATCCTGCCTACTCGGTGCGGCGTATCCTGGACGTGCGGCGGAGGGGCAGGGGCCAGCAGTTTTTGGTGGACTGGGAGGGGTACGGGCCTGAGGAGCGTTCGTGGGTGTCTCCGTCTCTGATCTTGGACCCGGCGCTTGTTTCTGATTTTTACAGGTCTCGTCGCGTGTCCGGGTCTGCTCGGTCGCCGGGGGGCGATCGTTGAGGAGGGGGTACTGTCATGGTCCGGGTGAATACGGGGTGTTTCCACTCTGCTGGGCTCCACCTTCAGACGGAGACTCCAATCAGCTTCCACACCTGGTTCCAATCAAGTCACCTGCATATAAGACCAGCGTTCACGACAGACCCCTGCCAGATCTTCTGCTAACACATGTTAGTGCTAGGCCGCCAAGCCCTTGCGAGAACTCTGGATTACTGTTTTTTCTCCTCACCGTGTTTTCTTTCCTTTTTCGCCATAGGACCCATCTGCCTGCCTCCCTGCTCAGCTCCCCACTCCAAGCCTATTCTGGATCTGCTTTGGACACTCCTCACCCGGAACCCCCTGGACACTCCCTCCTCGATTGACACTCCAAATCTGCAACGCTGACTTCACACCTCCCTCCAAGCCGCTGCCCCCTTTCTCCATTCCCCCGGATCCCTCTGTGGAATCCAGCCCTCAGAGTTTCTCGTTCACAGTCTTGCCTCACAGTTTTCCGCTCATAGCTTTCACAGTTCATAGCATGCATAGGTTATAGCATTCTTAGTTTTCTGTTTTGTAACTTCGCTCAGCTCTGTAAATAAACTCTGTGCTCACGCCCGTTTTGCCTCCCTCTGTGTCTGCATTTGAGTCCACACCCACTGCCTGGCCCTCTCGGCCGTAACAGCTTTCCTTCAATAACAGCAGGTTTGAACAGCAGGGCCCTATTTCAGGAAGCCGGTTTAGAAAACTCAGTGAAAAACGATACTCAGGATTGAGTAACCCCGAACTGTCCAACTCGGAATATTCGGTTTCAGAAAGGCTGATAACAATTAGTTCAGTCAACGCGGAGTTGCTTTAACCCCAAGTTAAACGCGCGCACGAGGATACATAAAGCCCTGATTAGTGGAGCACAGATTAAGCGAGTCACCATGGAGACGGAGGGAAAGAAGGCGCGGTCAATGTATTTTACAGCGCTTGAGGCCGAAATTCTGATGGCAGCATATGCCGATAACATGCAAATTTTGCGGAAAAAAAGTAACACAGCCTCAGCTGCAAAAGAAAGGGAGCATGCATGGCAAAACAAAGCCGACAGAGTCAATGCGTGAGTGTTAATTTAAACATTGATCTAGGGATTTCCATCCATTTAACACGTTATTTTATTATATTTTATTTTATTTTTTATTTCATACATTTTATTTTGTGATGTGATGTGAGCGCAGGTGCAACCCAACAGGCCCCAAACGTTCCTGGCAGCAAGTAAAAATGAAATATAAAAATATAGTCCAAACAGGTAAGGTGTAATTGTAGTATGAGCCATAGTGCTTGGTCTGTTTGTCCGATGTAAATCAATTGCAGTTAGAGGCTACATTAATTTCCCCTCTGTAAGCACTTATTGAAATTATCTGAGCACATTACAAGTACATATTTGCTTACTCTGTATGCTCAAATTTGACCCGTTATAGCCAACAGAAAAAAAAGCGGAGGCCCGAAAAACAGGTGGGGGTCCTCCACCACCACCACTCACAGAGGCTGAGCAGTTGGCTTCCACATTTGTGATAATGTTGGCAGCATCACATATGATCTTCACAGTGCAGAGAAAACAAATTAGCATCCATTACTATAATGAAATAACTTGTTAGTTTGACATGCTACAGGGAACTATGTACCTGTACATTAATGCTGTGGAAAGACTTCCTGTTCACATAGTCTCCTTCATTTACTGAAGGAGCAATGATTGGAATGTGAGTGCCATCTATACAGCCACTCACGCCTGGGAACCGTGAGAATAAATGTAAAATTTAAGTAGTAGTTCAAGTATCATCACATCATGAATTAAGTTTCGTTCATCCTGATACCTGCAATTTTGTGGCATCCCTCTTTGATAAATCTTGTGGGTCTGTGACCGGGGAACACCACAAACGAGTACAGGAGACGTTTCAGTGCAACTGTAGCATTCCTGACTGCCCGACAGACGGTAGCCTTGGAAACGTGCTCAGCGTCACCAATATTATACAGAAAGCTCCCGTTTGCAAAAAACCGAAGTGCGATACAAATAATATGTACAGAACTGAGCGAATGTCCGCGATGTGTCACATGAGCAATATTAGGCCTGAGGATGTTATTCAAATAAATTATAGATTGTGCTGAAAAACGGTAACGTTCACACAGAAAATCATCAGGAAATGATAAAATGTCCAAACGCGCTCTAATCACTCTCTCCCGGCGGAGAGCTCTGCGGAGAATTTGGGCTTCAACATCTACTGGCTCTTCAAGGAAGGGGCACGCCATGTCTGACACTTCCTACAGTCAGGTTTCCGACAAAGAGGCGGAGAAGGTCAGGGTTAGTTGAAGTAAACCTGCTAGGGGGCAGGTTAGCTTCACGGAGTGTGTCGTCATAGTAACTCACTCAGAATTAATCTAAACTCGCTTTGTGAAACCGAAAAACCAGAGTTTTCGTTAACTCAGGGTATACTTACTCAGAGTTTGCACTAAACCGGCTTCCTGAAATAGGGCCCAGGTGAAAGCAGGTGACAACAACCTTATTATTAAAATAATACAGGGTGGACTTTAATATCACCAACCATTCCCATGTTATTACGGTGTATCCATATAAATGGCCCACCCTGTAGTAACCGTATATACTGTTGTGTGTAAAAGAAATCACACGTTTAGGATATCAGGATAGAATGAAAAGTCATCTGGTCCTTATCAGGTTTTGAAATATTTACATACAACAACACATGAAATATTCCACCTTTCCATTATTTAAATGAAGCACCAATCCTGAAGCAGTATGTGGAAAACAGGGACACCCAATGCACTTGAGTAACTGAGCACCAATGAGTGTGAGTGTTGTGAATTTGTTAGTCTGGAGCATTCCAAGGAGGACGATTATCAGCAGTGAACTTGCCCTCTGTTGCTTCTAAGAGTATAATTAGACTGTATAACAGTCTAATTATAACAGTATAAAAAGACTGAATAAGTATCTCTTGTTTGGAAGGGATGCCAGGAGAAAGTATCTTCTCAGGTTAGGTGGAGACGTCTCGCAATATCACACAAATACAGCAGCTGTCAAACCTGGTGGTGGTGAAGATTTGGGCTTGTTTTGAAGTCGCTGAGTTGAAAGTGAGCTCGTCTGTATACCAAAGTATTTTAGAGTCAAATGTGAGGTCATTTCCTTGGGCCAATATTAGGTCACCCAACAGGCGAATGATTTTAAGCAAATCTTTAACCGAAGGGTTGAAAATGAAAAGAATCAAGCTGTTGCAATGGCCCAGTCAAAGTACAGACTTCAAGTCGATTGAAATGATGTGTCGAGACCTTAAGAGAGCTGAGCCTAAACAAACATCAATATTTAAAAACCTCAATAAACTGAAGTAATGTTGTAAAGAAGAGTGGTTCGAAATTCCTTAACAACAATGTGAGACTGATAAAGTCATAAAGAAAACATTTGCTTCAAGTTATTGCTGCTAAAGGTGGTTCTAAAAGCTAATCAATCATACACTGTGGTTAGTGTTTTGTAGGACTGCAGAGAGCACTTATTTCTGGAAGAAGCACCTGGTGAGACAAAGGTTTGTGTTATACACATCAACTGATATCCTTGGATTTCTGTAATCAGGTTAATTTTTTTATTTTTATTTTTTTAATTTTTAAAGCATTTAATCCAACTACAGTTAGGAAACTGTAGTTGTTCCATCTGGGTTGCTAACGAGAGCAGCCACATTTAACTGCTTAACTGCCCTGTCAAAACGTTAAACAGTAATTTGCCACAAGTCCAAAGTTACATCTTGACAACCTCATGGCACGACATCACCTTCTCTGCATCTTCAGGATTTCTCAACAGTTGAATGGATCCCACAGAAGACACTGATGGATTCATGCAAAGGCTCCGTCAACTACATTTTAACTCCATTTGTCTAGAATTAGCCATTGTCCTGGGATGTAAATGTTTAGGGAAAGTAACTTGAGTTTTAGAGCCTCATGCACAAAGAGCCATTGTGGTGCTCCAGTACAACCCTTCTGGTGGCTGTAGCTCAGGTGGCAGAGCAGGTCAGCCACTAATCAGAAGGTCGGTGGTTCGATCCCAGGCTGCCTCCTGACTGCATGCCAAATATCCTTGGGCAAGACACTAACCCTGTGTTTGCCTACTGGTGGGGGTCAGAGGGCCTGGTGGCGCCAGTGTCCGGCAGCCTCGCCTCTGTCGGTGCGCCCCAGGGCAGCTGTGGCTACAATGTAGCTTGTCATCGCCAATGTGTGTGTGTGAATGGGTGAATGACTGAATGTAGTGTGAAGCGCTTTGGGGTCCTTAGGGACTAGAAAAGCGCTATACAAATGCAGGCCATTTACCATTCAAACTTCCCTTGAATGATGATAATAATGTTTCGGTTAAAAAGTTACCCAAAACAGCTGTTTATTGACAAAGCACTAACATATCAACCGATAACCAAAAGACCTAGTTATTTATTCTACACAGGCAAAAGGTGAACTCTAAGCATGTTGTTTACACTGTTTATAAAGTGGAGCATGCAGAAAAGAGACATACACCAAAACACGTCATCAATGAATAATAACTGAAATATGCATAAAGAAAGAAATACATGCCTAAACAATATCACAAAAGTCTTAATAAGCTCATTTCTTTTTCTTTTTTTCCTTTCTTGCATTAATTCATTCATTAAAAAAACAAAGCTCTTTGGTAGAAGTTCCTCATTCCCATTAATTTACCTCTTGGCTCACTGATTGCACTTGTACCTTTTAGATTTAAATGAATGCAAACAAGAATCTACAACCACTGATGTACATCAGACGGAAAGAAATGTTTGCTACTTTCTTTCAGTATGAAAGACATTTGTGCAGCGTGAAAGAAGACACGATACAGAACATGGAGCATAAAAGCCTGTTTGCAAACACTGGGAAACATGCATGAAGTGACTTAAAATGTTGGTTAAAATGACTGTTTATAAGGTTGGGGAAACCTGCAGTCAGCTGAGACTAAAGAAGTCACTTGGATGAGTGACAAAATGTTTCTCCCACTGAAAATGCTATGTCCAGATGAACAGAATCAACCTTTTGGGATGCATGAAGTGACTTTGCAGTTTGGGCTTTGCTGCAGAACCATGCTATTATAACGAGTGCAGCTGTGCATTGATAGCAAGCCTTTCTCTGTGTGAAAATGCCTTTATGATGTCAGAGGAAAAGGGTCAGACTGCAGCTGATGAAAGGCAAGTAACTCAAATAACCATTTGTTACAAACAAGATATGCATAAAAGGATCTGTGAATGCACAACATGCCAAACTGAAGAATGTGGACTACAGCAGCAGAAGACTACACCAGGTTCCACTCTTGTGTGCTAAGAAAGGAAACTTACACAAGATCATGGGAAACAAACAGGAAAATGGAAAAACATCACCTGGTCTGGCTAATCTTGATTTCTGCTGTGACAATTGGATGGTACAGTGAGAAGATAAAGGCGTGGATCCCTCCTGACTTGTACCAATGGTTCCTGTCCCGTAGTATCAACTGTGCTTTAAATGCCACAGTCTTCCTTAGCAATGTTGCTGACCATGCTCATCCCTTTATGATCACAGCATCTAATGGCTCTTCCAGCAGGATGGCATGGACAACATCTCTAAGGAGTGTTTCCTGCATCTTGAATCACAAAGAATTTAGTGTTATGAGTGGCTGTGTGCAGACAGGAATAGGACCCAAGGTGCAGACTCCGGAGACAGTCGTGAACTCAAAACAGCTTTAATGTAAAACTTAAAATATAACATAACTGGAAAAAAATCAAAAATAAACTTAAACCGAAGGACTGACAGAACACACAGCTAGGTAAACAGTAGATCACGACCCAGACACAAAGAAACACAGGGCTCAAATACACAGAGGGAGCAATCAGGGAATGTGTAACAGGAGGGAAACACAGCTGGGGCAAATCAGGCCTAACGAGACAAAGGAAGCAAAACCAGACACATTAACATCGGACATGGACTTTCAAAGTAAAACAGGCAACATAACACAGACTGAACAAAAGACACAGACTCACACGCAGGCACTACAACAGAGGGAACAGAGACGTGGGACCAGGGCAAACACAGACACTGACTGGACACGGGGATATAGCAACTAAGGATACACAGAGACGCGAACTAGACAAGGGGATACAGCTGACAGGGGAGACAGAGCAACTAGACAAGACAGAGACATAAACCATAAGACAGAACTCAAAGAAACCAAAGACTAGAAATTATAAATAATATAATAAACTCAAAAACCCTGGGGGGAGCATTAAGAGCAATCTGTACCTAATACATTGTCAGGTATATTTTATAAAGTGATATTTGTGTTTAATACAATGTGGCGTAATGGCCTGAAGAGCACAGTCAAAACTGATTTTCAGCTTTATCAGTTGCGTGTATATAGATTTTTCAGCATTTGGTCACTTATTACTTACTATTACTATTGTTTTGGATTAAATATAGACTTAAAAATTATTTAACAATCGTTGAATTTGGATTACACTCCTGTGAGATTTCCATTTTATACCTTAATTATAATAGTAATAATAATAATAACAAAGCAATCATAAAAAGATAGTTTAGCTTAAGTTCCAGCGGTAGACTTGTAGCTCATAGCACTTATCATAGTGATGGAGGCTTTCCTGTGTTGGAAAGCTGACACTTATAACAGGCATGATGCTTTTCCTGTCAAAATCTGAACAAACAAACAGAAGCCTCCCCCCCCCCCCCTCAGTAATATGAACTCCTACTCTACCCGCTGAATAGAAAAGCCCATCACAGTTAGTAGTGTTGCGACGACATCTGGTGGTATTATGCAGGAAGTCTATGAGAGTCTCTGATTTCTGCTTTCTTTATCCCCATCCAATTTTTCTCTGCACTGCACCAGTCATTTTCTAAACTTTCAAATCCATTAAAGACATCTATACTCCGTCGCTTTATAAGACTAATGGGGAAAAACAAACCCCCTCACCTGAACTGGCTCATCTGTTGTATTCCAAGTAGCACCGTGTGTCGGTACTAGTTTTTGCTGCGCAGCTGGATGTCTTCTGCTCATCTTTTACTTGGCTTGAAGAAACAACTGTTTGCGTTTGAGACAGGCCCGGGTGGTGCTGGTTGTGGCTATGCACTGTTCTTTAGCGCAGTTTTCCCAATAGAAATTACCTACAAATTTGCCCAACCAGTGGGATTTGTTTTGAGCTCTGATAACAGGGGGCAGTAGAGAGCCCGCTACAACTCGATGTACACGATGAGTAAAACTTGCTGCATGTTAAAGTAAGATTTGTGCTTCACTGAAGGAATTTTCAAATTCTTTTTTTTTTTTTTGTGTTATGAAAGAAAATACTTGTTGGTTGAGACTAACAGGTTGGTTGAGCAGGAGCATGTCTAATAAGCTTAATGAACTGCTTACAGCTAGCTTATTTAAGTTTTTCCAATAGGAACCATGTGGGACTGCTTCCCAATGAATGAGACACACCTAAAAGTGGCTCTTGGGGCCGTGCTTTGAAGTTAACTCTAAGATCTTGCCTCCATGTGGAAAGAATGATAAACCCCCATGATGAGGTACCACATTTTATATCCTCAAACAAATTGTTTTGCGTTGTGCAGGCCTGTTTGCTATAAGAGATCAGACCCTGAAACAAAAACATCTCCATTGCAGTCAACATTATTTTTTTTCAGTACCATAGATGGAAGTATAAATCTATGTCTTGTTAGGTTAAAAATGATGTTCTGTTCCTGTGTTAGCTTCAGATTAATCCTCGAGCCAAATGTTTTTAGAAGACCGGGTCCAGCTCTGGCACTGTGGTGCTATATGAGCCAGAGCCTTGAGATCTCGAGGTCTTGGACAGGCTATAACCCCAGAAGGATTGCAGCGGAGTCAGAGAGTTGTGAGAAGGCTCACAATATAATGAATTCACCGTTTAGTTAACGGCCAGCAAACTCCCAACCTAAGTCATTTGTTTTGTTTTTTCTTTTTTTAGCAGCACTGGGAATGATTGGAGATATTCAGGTTTGCTGTTACCAAACAGGATTCTGATGAGGGGCTTTGTGTGTAATTACTGCCTACCACCTCCAACAATAATGAAAGCTTGTTAAAAATGCTTCAGCCTCACAGAGAGCCTGCTTTCTCATGCCGGCTTGCTGAAGAAAGGATCACATCACAGAGCTCAATTTGAGACAAGTGAACGTTCAATAGAAGGCACAAATACTACAATAGGCTTCCCCCTGCCAAAATCTGGGGGAAAGAGGACAATCTGCTTAAAATACAGACTCTAAGGACCATATATGTGTATTTTCTTTCCAGCAGAAGATGGATCTTAATGATTTCAGCAATCAGATGGACTATATTAAAGAAACAGAGCTAAAAGGAGCTTGTCTATTGGATGTTATTCTGTTAGGTGGCCAAAAACGCTAATGTTGCCTGGTGCAGAGTCAATGTGTAAATAAACCGCTCTTTGTTAACATGTGCAACATATGAGCCTTATATGACAAATCTATAAATTTTTGTTTACACCTTGTTGCAGATTGGAAGTCAAAATGTTTAAAATGCTTTCATTTCTTGGCATCTTTATCACGTCTAATAAACATGAAATACATGGAGGCTGTGAACTGAGAAGAAAAAGAAAGAAGAGGTGTTAACTGATGCTTTAAATGCAGAAGGACAATATAACGCAGATATTAGTGATGACAGACAGTAGGCAGATAATAGCTTCACGCCTTTGTAAGTCAAACTCAAAACGCGCTGTGATAGATGGAGACCAACTTAGACAGACAACATGTGGGCTAAACTTAGAATAAACCTTGGAATCAAAGGAGTCTGGAAAATGTAAAGGAGTCACCAGTGGTGCCAAACTGTACTGCTTTTAGTTGTTGTTTTTAAATGTAGGCACTATGTCACATCAACTTGTTTTCATATGTTCAATTAGACAAAATTAGTACTAATAGGTAATTACAGGTACTCCCTTAAAGTCTGATTTAGGCTTATGCAATGAATTTATGTAGAGCCTGGGCTGCAGGCTGTGCAGCTGTTCTGCAGTTTCTCTAATGAAACACTAGATGGTGCTGGAATAGGCAAATTACAGTCATTACAAGCTGCATTAGCACATACCTAGGTAAGTAAGTTACAGCGTAGATTTAACATTGAGTTGTAAATCCCACTGAAGGGCTCTTTGAGGTTGTTTTACAGTGTTTCTGCCCTCTAGTGGTCAAATGTCACCTAATTTGCCTTTAAAACAGTCCACTTGATCAGTCCACTGATCAAGCAACTCAAAAGCTCCAAGTCTGTTATTCTTCATTTGTGAAATTCCACACCTTCATACCCACCTCAGCTGAAAACTGCCTTTGTGCAAAATAAACCCGATCCTGAATTTATTACAATCTACAGCAGATGCAGTGCTTCTGTAAATGCAAGCACGAGGCTGCTGATATTTTTTTCATGTTGTGAAACATGACATCTAACAGGGAGGGCAATTGATTATATGAGCAATTGTCAGACTTTGTTCCAGTGAGTGTATTCAAGTCTGATATGCTATGTGTATGTATTCCTCTGTGTTTTTTCCTTCCAACTGATGCCAATTGTTTCCTCACAGGGGGTCACCTGGTTGGGTTTTTCTCTGTATTATTGTAGGTCTTTACCTTACAACATAACAGATTTGCAGCCAACAAATCTCCAGCAACTTCATCATGTCAATACGGGCCAAATTTCTCTGAGGAATGTTTCCACCACCTTGTTGAATCTTTGACACAGAATTAGGGCAATTTTGAAGGCAAAGGGGGTCCAACCCAGCACTGGCAGTGTAATACCTATAGCTCATAAAGCACCCTGTGAGTCGCTATATTGGTATATACATGTACTTATTTGTGCTTCACTGACATAAAGTCTCCTACTTCTCTAAATTATAATTGGTGAACGTAGGCTGAAAAGATTTTCTCCTGTTTCAGTAAAATTTTGCAAGATTTTTTTTACTTTCCTTAAGTCACACATAATGAAATACATGACTGAGAAAGGTTTGCAGGATTTAAGGCCCAACTCTGAGATAAACTGAATATGTGACAGAAGGTTGCAGGTATTTCCTGATCCTGATCCATGTACAGCTGGTTCAGTTTGTAAATTGTACATTGACCTGTATACACTAAGCTTTGGCTACTAGAAATTACTTCTGGTGTTCTAATATATTGCTGTTGTATCTATTTTTTGATATGTGAGACTGCTTCTTGTTTCAAAGTGTCTTATTCATCCAACTACAGTCACTGGCCACTTGATTAGTTATGCCTTGTTAGTACAAGGTTGGACCCTCTTTTTCCTCCAGAGCTCAGCAGTTTGTCTTGACTATGTGTAAATGTAAATTGCTGCCATGTGATTAACTAACTGAATGTTTGCACCTACAGGTGGTTTCACAGATGTACCTAACAAAGTGGCCGGTGACTGTATGCGCCAGTGATTTCTCTTCATGTTTCACAGCAGCCTTATTTACATGAAAGAATACAGGAAACTGGACTCATTCACAAGCACAAACACCAGAGCGGATTTTTCTTCACATTCCTGAAACCTTCACTTTTTCAGACACATTTATGGCAATGCGCCTGAACTTTCAGTGCTTTGTTACAGAAGTTTATCTTATAAATTTACAAAAGTAAAGCATATTCTCCAACACAGATCACCGTCATTCTCTGCAGAACGATGAAAACCACGATAAATGTTTTGACATACATTTTTTCACATTGGCGTAAAGCTACACTTCAACTTTGCGGCTGGCCTGCATACAAAAGTCCGGCCATGTTTTATGTTCCATGAAAACGTTATGCAGGTGCTTCAGCACTGTTTGAACTGCATGATGCCGCTGATGCCTTTCCTGGGAGAAATCAAATCAAAATGTCCATGTCTTCAGTCTTTGGTGTTTTTGTTCACAGCAGGATTAGAAATGAAAAACAGAAATTATGAAGTCCTTTTTAAAAACTCTGTGTCAGACTCCAGTGCCACCTTAGCTGTTTAGTTTATGCTGGTAAAAGACAGGAAAAGAAAGCAGTACTGTAAAAGAAGCCGTATTCTTATATGAAAAAACATTTGTATGAGCAGCAGGCAGGTAGCTCTGCCACAGCTTGTTGTTTTAAGTTAGGTTAATGAGTCTCACATTATGTTAACATGGATGGGCTTGCAGTTCGCTGATCCCAGGATCCAGACTAGTTCTTTGGGCTTCATAATAAGAGCATGCCTGGAAACATTTGCACAGTTCCTTGATCCAACTATTTTATAACAAACAAGTCCGTTCTGATGCTCCACACTTGAGTAATGAACATCTTTAGAGATCCATGGACAGGACCAGTAAGTAAAGTAAATCAGACAATGATGATGCATTATCATAGCTCGAATATCCAGAAGGGACACGATCACTATTATTTGAGGAAGTCCACCTCAAGGTTCATCACAGTTCTGTTTTTAAAATAGTCATCCTCATAGAGGTCCAAGAGAGTCCTGGGATTCCTGCTCATTGGCCAGAATTGTCCGTCCATTGTCGCTGTAGCTCCGGTTTGGCAGGAAGGACAATCTGAAAATTAGACAGAGGTGCCTTTAGTACACGTTAGTTAAGCCTTAAGTCAGACAGTCTTAAAGTAAACTTCATATACACTTCACATCTACAATGCTATAGGCAGAGGCAGAAAGAAAGCTGACATGTTAAATGAGGTCATTTAAAAGCCCTATTTTTTTTTTCATGCTAATCATGGAAGATGAATTCTTTTTAGCGATTTTTCTCCCTTCAGCAGAGGTCAAAGGGAAGCACCCCAGCCTGTACATACAGTACATACAGTCATGTGAAAAAGAAAGTATCCCTCTTTTAACTCTAAGGTTTTATGTGTGTTTATATGTATACATATCTAAAATTATTTAGCACCTTGGATGCACAACAACACACGTGTCATTATTTATTTAAAAAACACTGACCCAAAAAGCCAGAAGCAGTGTCTGAAAAACTAAGTCCACCCCGTGATTCAGTAGATCAGCAGCATAAACTTGAAGTAATAATTTGCTGTATGACTTTATCAGTCTCTCGTTCAGGAGGAATTTTGGCCCACTCTTCTTTACTGCATTGCTCCAGTTCATTGAGGTTTGTGGACATGCTGTGCTGTCCTGCCACAGCATTTCAGCTGGTCTGGACTGTCTCTCGCAGATTTGCTGCTGTGCTTTGGGTCATTGTTCTGCTGCATAGCTCAAGGTACGCCAAGCTTCAGCTGTCAGACAGATTGCCTCACGTTTGACTCTAGAATACGTTGGTATACAGACGAGTTCTTGGTCGATTCAATGACTGCAAGGAGCCCAGGTCCTGTAGTCACCCCAGCACCACTGTGCATGGTGGTGGTATGAGGTATTTGTCTTGATATTCTGGGTTTTAGTTGCGTTATATACAGACATCTATACACTGGTCTTGTATGTCCAAAGGACAGAAGGCTTGTGATTTGTTCAGATGTAACTTTGCAAACCTAAGCTCTGTCTAGTTCTTTTTAGAGAAAAGAGGCTTTCTCCTGGCAAACAAGACATACTTGTGCAATATTTTCCAATTGTATTATCAAAAACTTTTTTGGGAGTTTCTTTGAGCACTGCACAATCTGACCATGGTGTGAATTTGCTGGAATGTCCACTTCTAGGAAGAATGCAACTCACAATAGAGTAATGGAAGAAATGGCCATATAACCATTCCCTGACTGAGCTCCAATGGCTTCTCATTCATCACTGCTGATGTCTTTCCTACTTGGCATTGTGTTAACGCACACCAGAACAGCAAACTGCCAAAACTTCTGCTTTAATAGAGATGGCCACACTTGCTGATGATGATTACTCTCTTAATTCCTGTGGAAGCAGTAAAGGTGTAGTTAGTTTTTCACACACTGCTTCTGCATTTTGCCTTACTTTTTTTTTTTTAAAATAAACACTGATATGATGAAATATATCATGTCATTCTGGTCATCTGAGGTCAGCGATTCTTTTTTTTAATTATGCTCAGATACATAAAACCTTAGAAGTGAAAGATGGAGTACTTTCTTTTTCACCCCACTGTAAATGTGCTTCTGTTTCTAACGGCTAATGTCACTTACTGTATGTCCTATAGAGTGAAATTTTAAGTTCCATGTTTGAAGGATGAGTTGAGGTCAAGGCAAACACAAATGTATCATACCTCTGCTGGCAGAAACCACCAGAGGAGAGCTTTTGTGGAAAAGTCGGTGGGAATATGAGAGGAAGAAGGCATGGGAAATCAGAAAAAAGGGGAACTGCTGTCAAAGCAAGGCACAAAGTTCCCCTGGAAAAGAGGGAGGACGGGGGAATGGGAGAAAGGGAGCAAACAGAGAAAATACTTCAAAATGGAAAAGGGAGAATTGTAGCATTTGTTTTGGCAAGGACCGTTTATTTAGAGTACAAATCAAAATTAAAATAAAAAAAAAAGCTCTACATAGCACAAGTGAAGATATTTTGTGATTTAGTGTGCATGTCTGGCTCCACTGGTGTGTTTGCAACCCACTGAAGCAAGCCGAACAAAACAGCAGCAACATTTATATGTTTATATTCCAAATGAAGGCAGCTGGGATACTTCTACTGTTTCCAAATTATGTAGAAACATACATTTATCAGGCTTTTAACTGTAGATATCAACCAACACATGTAAAGATTACTTATAATCACAAAGCCAGTCCATTTATAAAGCACATTGTGGTGCTTTTGGAAATATTGTCAGAGTGAATACTTCGTACAGCCTAAAGAAACCTACTTAAAGAGCATCATCAAGTCATTTTTGGCATTTGATGATTAAGTTCCCAAAGATTGTAGTTGAAAGATAATGCAGTAACATTAAAAACTGCCGCTCAATTGACATTTCCTCATTAACCAGCCTTGTGTTAATGGAAACCTTTGGTATATTATTATGGATATATAGTGTGGATACTCTCACATATATAAAATGAAATTACATTCTCATCCTGCTTCTCAAAGTAACTAAAACAGCAAAATATGTTTTGAAAGAATTAAATGAAAAGTCCCAGTTTTCAGGTACTTAGTTTCTATATGATGAAAACCAGTTTGCCTAAGTTTAGAACTGATGTGATGTCCTGGTTTTTATCTCTGAACTCAGCTAATGGTATTTACTAATGTCTCTGCAGCTCAGAGAGAAAATATTTCTAATTGAGTACCCAAAGCAAGTCCGTCCAGGGGTGACGATTATCCAACCTTTTCACATGAGTCATAATGGTGAGTCTGATAATTGTCAGCAGTATCAGTCAACTGGAGCTGTGGCTGACAACGAGAGGCAGAGTGATGATACAGGATCCCAAACACATTGCGTATTGGATTGTTTTCTCTTCTTTTGTTCTGAAAGCTAGTTCAGGCAGTGGACATGAGCTGCATCATGTACGCACAGGCCACTTTTTTCAACTGTTCACTAACCCAACTATCCAATCAGCCAACCACATGATAGCAAGTCAATGCATTTAGGCATGTAGACGCCTAAATGCATTGGAGAGAGCCTGGTGAAGTTCAAATGGAGTATCGGAATCGAACAAAAAAAAGATTTTAGTGACCTAAATGTGGCACGGTTGTTATGTTGTGCTATTTTGATCATTTTGGAGAACGCTGATCTAATGGGAATTTTCTGCCCAACCACCTCTAATTCATTGAGTCACAACAACATTAAGACAGTAGGGTCAAAATTAGGTGTGAGCCACATGAAAGCATGGATTCATCCTGGCTTGCATACACAGTTCAGGTGCTGGTGGTGTATTGGTGTGGGGGGGTATTTTCTTGGGACACTTTGGGCTCCTTAGTACCAACTGAGCATTATTTAACCACCACAGCCTATCTGAGTATTATTGCTGACAATGTACATCCCATTGTGTCTACAGAGTACTCAATTTGCAATGGCTGCTTCCAGGAGGACAATTTGTTATGTCATGCTCAGATCTTCTCAAACTGGTTTCTTGAATACAACATACTCAAATGACTGCCACAGTCACTGGATCACGATCCAATAGAGCATGTTTGGGATGTAGTGGAATGGGAGGTTTGCATCACGGATGTGCAGTTAGGAAATCTGGAGCAACTATTTGATGTTATCATTTCAATATGGACCAAAATCTCTGAGGGATGTTTCCAGCACCTTGTTGAATCTATTCCATTAAGAATTTAAGCTAGCTCTAAAGGTAAAAAGCTCCAACCCAGTACCAGCAAGGTCAACCTAATAAAGTCTCAGATGAGTATACATCTAAATATCAGTTTGCTTGTAGTTAAAGAGTAAATTATCATTTCCATTCAAACACAGTACGAGTCACAAACCCAAAAACATGCAGTTGGAGAGGCACAACATCTAATTTTCCCTTTTGAGTGAAGACTGGTGACCGACCACAGAGGTTCAACAGGATTAGCTCCTTCTTATCAGATCATTCGCCACAATGACCACACACACACACACACACACACACACACACACACACACACACACACACACACACACACACACACACACACACACACACACTGCACACACACACACACACACTGCACACATGTCAGAAAGGACAAGAAGGAATCCCAGTGGCAAATGGGAACCACTAGGAAAGCTGCAATCATGAACATGACAAGCCTGGGAAGTCAGCTGAATGGGAAGACCAAGATCCAGGCAATCAACAATGACAAAAAAAGTGCTTGTGTAAATCGATGAATGTACAAGTTGTGTAAAGCACTTTGAGTGCTCAGATAGAGTAGAAAAGTGCTATATAAGAACCAGTCCATTTACCAACACCTACCCCCTGCTGGTCATCAGATACTTTACTGGGACAGCTGGCCAAAAGTTTAGATAGAATTCACTGATATCAAGAAAATGCATGCAAGCACAGCATCCTTAGACTGCGTGCTAAGGAGAAGGAAGGAGGCTGAGGACTAGTGAGTGTTAGAACCACTGTCCAGGAAACAAAAAAAGATCCATGAATACATTAGGAAGATAGCCATAACTAATCACGTTTTGTGAATATCTCAGGCAGCAAAAACACAAGAAAGAAGAAGAGCAAGAAGAGAGCCATCATGAAAAGACAGGTCTCTTCACAGCATGTACCAGATAGAAGGAGTGGCTGGTGTTGAAATAATCTATAAATGGCTGGACAAAGCTGGGCTAAAAGACAGCAGAGAGACAATAATCATGGCAGCACAGGAACAAGCTCTAAGCACAAGCTCGATAGAGGCTGGGGTCTACCACATCAGGCAAGACCCCAAGTTCAGGTTGTCCAAAGATGCCCCTGAGATAATCCAGCACATAAAAGCAGGGTGCAAGATGCTAGCAGGGATGGCATACATGGAACGCCATAATCGAGTGGCTGGCATAGGAACATCTGTGCCGAGTATGGCCTGGAAGTCCCAGGTCAACATGGGATACGCCTCCTAGGGTGGTTGGGAATGACTGAGCTAAGATCCTGTGGATACTTCCAGATAGAGACCAGCCGGACAAAGTAGTGGCGGACACTCAAGGTCCCAGGCCTCTGGTAGAGGATCCGGTTTTGAAGGATAAAGACCTCCTGTTACAGCTAAAATCAAGACTATATCCATCTTTGATATTACTCTGTCAAAGGGAGGTTGCTTTGAAAACTTGTGGAGGGTGGCACAAGGTGTTTGAAACTTGTAAAGAATTCACTTTAACTAGTAGTTGCCTCACATTTAAAACCCAAATCGTAGTTGTGTTCCATTATTAGTTTGATAACTCAGTGATAGCTGGGATCTCAAGAAAACTATGGGTCCCAGAAAATGGTGCGAAGCTCACTGTAGTATTCATAAATAACTAGCTCTGAGTCACAAGGTTCAGTTACGTTTGGCAAGGCTTCACGAAACCCAAAGATAAAACGACTTTTAAAAAATGCAAATGAAAGACCAACGTCAAAAATACATGTAGGAGCAGCACCTCATTATCAGCAGCTAACTTCTATTGAGCAGGAAGTTAGTTGACTTAACTTCAGTGGGAACGAATCAGGACCAAATGTCAGTCAGATGAAATCATTTTCATACTTCTCTAACAAAACAAGGTCTGTTTGGAGAAAGGAGGGGATTTACCCTTTGTTTTCTTAAAGTTAGTGCTGGATATATGAAGGGAGCCTCCGCAGACACAGCTGCACAGCACTGAGGCAGAGCGATATGGTGAGAATTAATCTGTTCACATACGAAGAAATTTAACATAATGATACACCCAGAACCAGATTAAATATTTAAACTGATTTAATCACGCTGTGCTATGTAACCACATAACATCAAATTTAATCAATGCTTCTAAAAACCTCCCCATGATAATTTAGGACATCATAGCGTAGTGGTCTGTGATGGAAAGGAAAATAAAGTCAATAAAAATTGTCATGTTATGAATTTGTAATCACGCCTGTGCTCATCATAGTTTCTCTTGAGTAATGTCTTGAGCTCAGCCTTCAGTCAGAATGGCCTCACATTCATCCATAGCAAACACTCAGAGGATTTTCTGTCCTAGAAAAGCAGCACAGGGGTTCCGGTGACGTCACCATCCCGAATGGCAGGCTAAAGCAATAGCTCCCTCGCGAAAATAGTTATTTCGTCCCTTCAGAACATCAAATACTAGACCTACAAATAATACTCGAATAGATGAGAGGGGCAAGAATGGGGAAGACGCGTGCAAACAAAGAAACCACCGCAGCAGAAACTGCAGATGCAGAAAATTTGAGGAGCAGCTCTCTTACGAAGGGACAAGAAGGCGAAGCTAATGCTAACCCAGCTCTCTCAAGTGCCGACGTAAGTTTGACAAAAATCCTGGAGGAGATTCGGGACTTCCGAAAAGACATAAAAGAACAATTAACTGATATTAAATCAGAGATTACCAGCGTTAATCAAAAAATAACAGAGGCAGAGGTACGAATTGAAAAAGTGGAAGACCGTGTTCAAAACTTGGAACAGACTCTGAATAAGATGATAAAAGTCATGCATCAACAAGAAAATAAGCTACTTGACTATGAAGGAAGATCCCGACGAAAAAATTTAAGGATCTATAATGTCCCGGAAGGAGCCGAGGGCTCGTCTATGGTGGACTTTGTGGAAAAACTACTGCGGGACACTCTGGAGATAAACCCTAACGAGGAGTTTGGCATCGAGAGAGCACATCGGGCGCTGGCTTTAAGACCCGCCGGAGACAGGCAAGATAAAACGCGATCAATAATAGTCAAATTTCTCCGCTATAGGGTTAAAGAAGAGATCCTACGTAGAGCTTGGGAAAAGAAGAAAGTTTTTCTGAATGGGAAATTGATATTCTTTGACCATGACTACCCTCCAGTAGTACTGCAGAAGAGAAAGGAGTACGTAGAGGCGAAGCGGGTGTTAAAGCAGAAAAACATCCGCTTCCATACTCCGTTCCCGGCAAAACTACGAGTGTTTTATGAGGATGGAATAGTTCTGTATCAGACGGCGGAGGAGGCGACTACAGACATGAAGGACAGAGGACTTCCAGTTAATGTGACTACACCGAAGGAGAGTCTGGTCGAGCAGCTGTCCCGTACCGCCTGGGAAACCACGAGAGGTCCAACTCAGCGAGGGACAGACGACGAGCGAGAGAAAGATATCAGGGCGAGACTGCGAACCTTCAGAAGACAGATCATGCCCTCGCCAGAGGAGCTATAAGTACTGTCGGACGTTAAAATGAGGTAAAAATACGTGGTGTTAAATATATTTCAAGATGTTTTGTGAGAATATCTTTACCCCAATTGGATGAGACTACACAGATATAAGCGAGAGACACATAAGGACACACTTTTTGTGAAATGAACAACGACTTTGTTTTCTGCCGCCTCAAGTGCCATGATGGGGGCCCTCAGCCCATATATGGGAGAGGCTTTCCTCCACAGCTAGACGTTTTCTCTAGCTCTACACAGGGTCATTTCTTAGAGACCCCAGCCTTGGAATCACAGTTTTTTGTTTGTTTTTTTTCTCTGTATTTGATGTTTATGTTTGATATGTTTGTCTGTTTAGGGAGTAGATCTGATAAGTTTAATTTTACTTGCTTTATGGACATACGCTGATTACATATGGCTAGTGATAAAGTAAAATTTATATCTTTCAATGTTAATGGGCTGTTAAATCCAATTAAACGTACTAAAATCCTAACTAAAGTGAAAGCAGAACAAGCCCATATAGTCTACTTACAGGAGACCCACATGACAGATAAGGAGCACGTAAAATTAAAGAGAATGGGTTTTACTAATCTGTTTTTTTCTTCATACAAATCAGGACATAGGAGAGGAGTTGCAATCCTTATTTCAAGCAAATTAAACTTTGAAAAAGTATCTGAAATGGGTGATAAAGAGGGCAGATTTATTCTAGTAAAAGGGAAAATAGATGGGAATTTGATCACCCTCTTAAATGTTTATGCTCCGCCAGAGAGTGATATTAGCTTCTTCCAAAGGATTATTAATATTATGGTAACAGAAACAGAAGGCCTTTTGATCTGTGGAGGGGATTTAAATATACACCTGCAGCCAAAATTAGACTCGTCTAGCAAGAAAACATACGATATGAAATCTCCATATATCAAAGTGAATGCACTTTTTGAGGAGGTAGGATTAATGGACATATGGCGAGACCTTTTTCCTAATAGAAAGGACTATACTTACTACTCTGCCCCACACTCTCTTTATACAAGGATAGATTATTTTATAACATTTGGTAAAGATAAGGATAAAATATATACTTGTGGAATTGGAACGATAGATATAAGTGACCATGCACCAATATATTTATCCATTGATTTTAACTTACGGTTAAAAAATAATACATGGAAATTGAACTCAAGTCTATTGAATGATTCACCTTTCAAGGCACAAATTAAATCAGAAATTAGTCTCTTTTTAGAGTTCAATGATACCGGAGAAGTACCACCTCCCATACTATGGGATACTCTGAAGGCGGTACTAAGAGGGAAAAT
The DNA here is from genome assembly GCF_057382095.1 of Aulonocara sp. 'chitande type north' Nkhata Bay. Lineage (NCBI taxonomy): Eukaryota > Metazoa > Chordata > Actinopteri > Cichliformes > Cichlidae > Aulonocara > Aulonocara sp. 'chitande type north' Nkhata Bay. The sequence continues at coordinate 40,015,450 of NC_141350.1, forward strand.
TATAGCAATAGCTTCATTTAGGAAAAAAGATAAGAATAGAAAATTAGAAGAGTTGAGTAAGAAACTAAAGGAATTAGAAAGAAGACATAAAAGGGACTTAACACAGGATATATTAAGGGACATCAAAAACATTAGGAACGAAATTAACAATATAGCCACACAAGAAATCAAGAAAGATTTAATGTTTTTGAAACAGAGACAATATGAAAGTGGCATTAAATCTACCAAAATATTGGCGTGGAAATTGAAAAAAAAGATAGCGGAAAATACAATTTATAAAATTAGGGACCCAAGTACAAAAGTGATAAAAAATAAATTAAATGAAATACAGGAAGCCTTTGAAAGATTTTATAAAACCCTATACTCTGAAGCCCCGGGCGGGACTGAAGCTCAGATGGATAGCTTTCTGAACTCTCTAGACTTACCCACTCTAGATGAAGAACAAAATCAAGCAATGACAAAGAATATAACTGAGGAAGAATTAAAAGCTGCAATTAATAGGCTTAAATTAAGTAAATCACCAGGACCAGATGGTTACACGGCAGAGTGGTATAAAGAATTTAAAAAGGAACTGATACCTGTCTTACTGCCTACATTGAATTGGGTTTTGAAAAAGGCACAAATGCCCCCCAGTTGGAAGGAGGCAATTATTTCAGTTATACCAAAAGAAGGCAAAGATAAAATGGAATGTGGATCTTTCAGGCCAATCTCTGTTCTTAACGTGGACTATAAACTTTTCACATCTATCATGGCCAAACGGCTAGAAGAGTTCCTACCAACACTGATATGTAATGATCAAACAGGTTTCATACATCAACGCCAAACACAGGACAATATACGAAAGACACTACACATTATGGACCATATACAAAAACACAAAATCAAAGCAATTGTGATGAGTGTAGACGCTGAAAAAGCCTTTGACTCTGTCAATTGGAAGTTCCTCTACAGGGTACTATATAAATTTGGCTTTCATGATATGATTATTAAAACGATACAAGCATTATATGATAATCCTACAGCCAGGATCAAAATTAATGGATGCCTATCCAACAGTTTTACCCTAAAAAGGGGCACTAGACAGGGCTGTGCATGGTCACCGTTACTTTTTGCACTATACTTGGAACCACTAGCTCAATCCATCAGGCAAAATAAGGACATTAAGGGAATTTTTATCAAAGGGACACAATATAAACTGGCTTGCTACGCGGATGACATTTTGATTTACCTTGGACACCCAACATATTCTTTACCCAAGCTGATGCAGTCATTTGAACAATACGGCCAATTATCAGGCTATAAAATTAATATAGGTAAAACCCAGCTACTCTCATATAACTACAGCCCACCAGAAGAAATAAAATGTAGCTACTCTCTGGTATGGCAAACGGAGTGTTTTAAATATTTAGGCATAAATTTACCGAAAGACCTTACAAAACTATTCGAACAGAACTACCTACCCTTATACAAAAAAATAAAGGAAGATATAGTAAGATGGAATTTAATTCCTTTCTTTAGTTTTAATTCAAGAATTGATTCTATTAAAATGAATGTATTGCCAAGATTTTTGTATCTATTTCAAACCCTACCAATAGAGATTAACCAAAGTCAATTTAATGAGTGGGATAAAATGTTATCTAGATATATATGGCAAGGTAAAAGACCAAGGGTTCGCCTTAAAACACTACAGCTGGCTAAGCAAAAGGGAGGATGGGGCCTCCCTGACCTCAGATATTATTATTTTGCAGCGCAGATGAGAGCAATAATATGCTGGTGTAACCAATCATACACTGCCCAATGGAAAACCATTGAGGAACAAATGCTGTCTATACCTATTCAGGCAACTCTAGCTGACAATAACTTACAAACCTATATAAAAAATACTGATAACATGTGGGTGAAAAGGACCCTTAAAACATGGAGAACTATTATAAAGGAATATAAACTCGAGACCAATATTACAGTTCTTAAATGGTGTGCTTACGACTCAGAGTTCAAACCTAATGAACTGGATTCTAGATTCAAGGACTGGACAGGTAAGGGCATAACAGCCCTGTGCAGTATAATGAAGGATGGAAAATTGTTCAGCTTTGACATGCTTAGAAAAACATTTTCATTAGAAAAAGAAGACTTCTATCGATATCTGCAGTTAAGGCACTATGCCGACACGAAGATGAGAAACGTAACAATGATAAACACACGCTTGATGGAACTGTTTATAAAAAGCTATAACTCAGAAACTATTGATAGAATTGTATCATGTCTCTATAAGGGTCTAATGGATTTGAAACCACATTCGACTTCATATATTAGAACAAAATGGGAGAAGGAAGGAGGGATAAAAATATTAGAGGAAGAATGGACGGCAATATGGAGATATCAGTGGATGTGTACCAGCTCACAAAAGTGGAGGGAATTTGGCTGGAAGTGCCTAATTAGATACTTTATAACACCTTCTCAGAAGTCTCATTATGATGATAACCCCCCTGCTTGTTGGAGGAACTGTGGAAATCAAAGTGCAAATCATTACCATATTTTCTGGGACTGCTCAATCTTGAGGGATTATTGGAGAGAAATACATAATGCCTTACAGGATATCTTTAAACGTGAAATACCTCTCGAGAGTAAGACTATGTTCTTTGGATATATACCTCAGGAATGGCCTAAATATGATAAACATTTAATAAATATTTTATTGGTGGCCTGTAAAAAGAATATCACCAGAAAATGGTTATCCCCAGAGAGCCCAAACATAAGTACATGGATGGAAATCACAATGGAAATTTATAACATGGAAAAGATAACAGCTTCTGTTAACCACAAGCTGGAGAAATTTACATCATATTGGGAAAACTGGGTTAAATATATCATGCCTCATAGGCCAGATTTTACTATTACAAACCAATAATTATGATGTATGTATATATATTTATAGGATCACCCCATACCAACACATCCGTGTTTTTTTTTTTTTTTTTTTTTTTTTTTTTTTTCTCTTTTCTTAGGTTTGTTAGTTTTGTTTTTTGTTTTTTGATTTTCGGATTATGTGATGGTTTCAATTACTTCTATCGTTGTAAGTATTCTTCCCTTATGACTTGGATGTAAATTAAAATACTATTTCAGTATTTAAGGCAGATAACCTAAGTATGAAGAATGCTTACATGATGTACATACTGTGAATGCCTGCTTTTGAAACCTTAATAAAAATATGAATTAAAAAAAAAAAAAGAAAAGCAGCACAGATTGATGGTACCGTTTGTGGTTTGCTGGTTATTATTAAAGTTTGTTTTCAAAGCTTATTTTAGCTGTTACTATCATTTTTATTTCTTTTTTTGGCCTCAGTGTTGCCACTTTTGAGTGCAGAACATGTTTGTTTTTTTTTATCGAGAAAATCATTCTGACTCGGGGCCCTTGTCTACTGTTGTCTTTAGCATGAGGGCTCGCATATTATAACACCAAGGTAATTAGGCATAAACTCTCATCATAAATATATGTGCACTGCCTCTCCAGTAGCTGATCCTTAATGTGGAACATTTCACTTTGAATAACGTAGCCCTTCAGCTTGGAATTGCTTGTGGCTTTTGTGAAGAAACTCTTAAATTAAGTTGGCTTACATGCAGCCATGAGACATCTCATGCATTTACTACCAGTGCCAAAACAAATCTCGGGGAAACGGGTGGAAGTGCACAAGGTGCTGGGAAAGAAAGAGGAAATTTTTATCAGTTATTGTTAAAATGGCCATGTATGCTGAATTAGATTCTCAACTTCATGCACGGTTCCCATGTACAGATCACATGTAATGCATGAACTGTAGTGTTCGGGCATAAATCTGCTAATAGCGGAGATAATTGTCCAAATAAGCAAGTGGATGCTGTGTGGCTACACACTCCTCTGAGGCACCGCTACTGGTGTGCAATACTGCAGATTTTAGTATCAATCTGAGAGCAAGTAAATTCAGAGCCAGTACAGCCAAAATTATAAAGGCAGCTTATGCAGGGGAGAGCAGTGTGTCATGATTTATGAGATGAATCATCATCAATTTGCAAATTCTGAATACATCTTAATGACAACTAAATCACCGTTATTGTTACATGAGCTACCTGGTTATTCTTTGCCTCTCTGAAAGGACTGTGACAGTGAGCTCTGACGCCGTGCTGACAGTCTGGGTATGACTGAGGAATTTCCTTCACCTTCTCATTTCTTTTGCTGCTTGTTCTGGGACCGAGTTCTATTTTTTGTGGTCTCTCATGTCTTTATATAAGTTGCCAGTGTTGCCACTGTGTAGACTTATCTTCCAACATGCATGATGTTTGCAGTGTTTTCATTTACAGCTGTAAAGTAGTTCCACGCGTTGCTCCGCTTTCTCACTTACTGCCGCATGGCTCTTCTTGGTGTCACCGAGTCACATGATCGCTGGACAACTAAACACAGCAGCACAGCACACACACACACAGACACACACACACAGAGGCATACACTGAGTCCAATGTGGAGGCATGCCCCGGGTGAGGAGGCAATGGGAGAAAGACAAACAGAAATGTTCTGTTAGCTTCTGCTCTTCTCTTTTTTGTGTGTTTTCGGTACAGCAAGTTTGTTTACTGTTCAAACACAGCTCTATCTCTGTCCGTCTGTCACACAGTCATGGAAGAGATGCCTATCACTCAGAAGCCAGTAGAGGGATCAGCGTGAGTATCTGGCAAAACCACGCTCAAGCTCTGAGGATCTGACTCAAGGAAACGGGCATACAAATAAATACATACTGACAGTGTGTGGGGTAAAAAACAAACTATTAACATATCCTCAAAATCTACACTTATAAACAATTAATTGTCACTGGCAAATATGCATCTGAGGAAAGGCAACTGTAGCAACAATTTGCTTTTGTGTTAGTCTAAAGCTCAGGAGGAACAGTTTGGTGCCAAAAAGGCAACAAAGACCAGGATCAGTGGTAAAATTACAGTTTAGGATACTAAAACCTTTGAAAAAAGACGTGAAAAAAGTCACAATCTTACATAAAAATGGAACACTTTATGAGGATCGAATTGCCACTTTCTGTAAAACTTTTAATCTCTTACATTTTTTTGTTTTGTCCCACTCTTCTTTGCTTTAGTTCATTGAGGACTGTGGGAATTTACTTCGGGACATCTCTCTTAAGGTCCCAGAAAAGGTCCCCAAAAAGCATTTCACTCGGGCTGAGTTCTGGACTGGAACATTATCAAATCAAATCAAATCAATTTATTTATATAGCACTTTTCACAGGATAAAAACCACAAAGTGCTTCACAGTAATATAAAACAGAAATACATAAAATACATTAATAATAAAACACACAGCACAAATCTAATTAAAAGCCAATCTAAATAAATGAGTCTTAAGCTGCTTTTTAAAAGAATAAATACAATCAAGGCAATGTAATGATGGAGGGAGAGCATTCCACAACCTGGGGGCCACCGCTCTAAAAGATCTATCACCTCTGGTCTTAAAACAAGTTCGTGGGACTACCAACAGCCTTTGATTAGATGATCTCAGGCTGCGAGAGGGAGCGTGGGGTTCTAAAAGATCAGAAATGTAGGCAGGGGCATCACAATTCAAAGCTTTAAAAGTCAGAACCAAGATTTTAAAATGAATTCTAAAATGTACTGGAAGCCAGTGTAATGAACGTAACACTGGTGTAATGTGCTCTCTTTTTCGTGCCTTAGTTAAAAGCCTTGCAGCAGCATTCTGGACTAACTGGAGACGGTCAAGATTCCTTTTGCTCAAACAAAGAAAAAGGCTGTTACAATAATCTAAGCGAGATGAAATAAAAGCATAAATAACCATCTCTAACTCAGACTTAGACAGCAAAGTTCGCAGTTTGGAGATGTTTCTTAGCTGAAAAGGGCAGTTCCTAATCAACTGGCGAGAGTGTTGTTCTAGGGACATGGCAGAATCAAAGATCACACCAAGGTACCTGAGGCTCAGGTGAACAGATTATCTTTTAGGTTTCACGTGCTTGGGATTATTGTCCAATAGGAAGAGGTGTTTATGGTTGAATCAGTGACTGCAAGGTGCCCGAAGTCTTGTGTTTACAAAACAAGCCCAAATCATCACCACCCCTCCACCACCGTGCTTGACATTTGATTTGAGGTGTTGAAGGCGCTGCCATGTCTGGTTTTTACCAGACGTGAAGATATACATTGTGGCATTTTGGTCTCAACTGTCCAAATAACATTGTTCCAGAAGTCTTGTGATTTGTTCGGATTCAATTTAGCAAATGTAAGAAGTGCTGCCATCTTCTTTTTAGAGAAAACAGTCTCTCTTCCTGGAAAGCCGTAGTTGTTCAGTCTTTTTATAACTTACTTTCATGGACTTTAATATTTAACGTGCTAAAGAGTCTGTGGTGTCGCTCTTGGGCTTTCCTCTGAGTACACTCATTTTTTGCAAGTAGGTAGAAAAACAATATCATAAAAATAATTTTAACTTTTGTCTCTTCAAAAAATAAATTTCTCATGTTCTGGCACACAAAGCTGTCCCTACTGTCTTTGAGGAAGTTTAGACATTCATTAAGTTTATTTTAATTCTATTGTTTTGTTTAAATCCTTCAATAGCTCTCCGTCCAACAGAAATTTATCTCATTGCTCTTTCTGATTCAAAATAAAACCCTGCTAATCCCAGTACTCTGAATGTGAAAGCTACACACACTATCTAATCCCTATTAATGCCATGATAAACAAATCCAAGCCTAGTTCTACAACTGCATATAAACTCCTTCCTTGATCTGACTTGGATTTGGTTTCATTCTGCATCTTAAGAATGGTTCACAAACATGTCGTTTATGCTGCTTATCACTACAAAGAAAAGCTCACTTCCTGTGCTTACATATATGGTATTGTTCAAGAGCAAAACATGAACATGAAGCATGTTCTCTGACTGCAGTCAGTTAGTGTCAGACACATTCACAAAAAATATTAGCACACACAGTCCTCAGCCCATTAGCAGCAGTCGTGTGAACAAGTGAATGTACTCTCTCGTGTAAACTCTCAATTGTCATGGGAAGATAGATTTTAACCTTTTAAACTTAACTTTTGTTGCCTAATCCTAGCAATTCAGTTTTTTAGCCTAAAACCAATATAATGTGACTCAAAATGAAAAGTTTGAATCAATTTTTCTTGGCTGAAAGTCATGGATGAGGTCACTTATTATACTTACAGTAAGTGATGACAGGCATTTAATGGAGTCTCCCCTCTCCGATTAAAAGAGACCTAGTATGTGTTGTCTTATTTTCTGTCATATCTATGAATAGTAATTTCCCCTCTTTTCCCTCTTGTGGGGGTTGTGTATACATGTGTGCGTTCCTCAAGCTTGGACTCTCTACTAGAGGCCTGGGAGTTTGCGGGTTCTGCTGGATTGGATCGAGCCACTCTTTCAGTTTGGGGGTCAAAGCTCCAAAAGCTCCTAGTACCTCTGGGACCACTTTGGACTTTACTTTCAGCAGCTCCTTCAGTTGTTCTTCCAACCCCTGGTACTTTTTGATTTTCTCATGCTCCTTCTTTCTGATATCACTGTTGGCTGGGATTGCCACATCTATCACAACTTTCTCATGCTGGGCGTGGTTGCTACGACGCCTTAGACGCCTTGTTTGTGTCGCTACAACATGGAATTTGACGATTTATTTATTTATTTATTTTCCAAGTAATTTTTATCTGGTCATGAGTAGGGATGGGTATCGAAAACCGGTTCTTGTTGTTGTCAATTCATCTTTTTTAAAAAGAATCGATAAAGAATCGAATCGTTAAACAGAATCGAAAATGGAATCGGAATCGTGAAAGTCTTATCAATACCCATCCCTAGTCATGAGCGATAGTTCTCCAGGCTTTCTGGAGGCTTTTCTGGGTGGCTGTGACAAAAATGTTCTGTGGCATTTTACTAATTTGTCTCAAGGGAAGATGCCTATTTTTGCCTAAGTCCCTAACAGCAGGTAATGAGGCTGAACTGAACAAACGGGGAAAGGGTAGCAAAGATCATACACACAGAAATTTTAAACTCTGGAAGAGTTTTATGACTTGAAGCCAAACCGTTAGCAGTATTTGCGGACTGTATTTTACTTTACAGTACTAAACTGGATATGTTTATACCACAGTGACGACCAGGAACTGAATGTTTCTGTCAGGGTCCTGGGACTGGGCGACCCAGGACTCCTGGGCAGTCATGGACCTGTTATATTATTATGTATTTTTGGTGTTGCTCCCCCTTCTTCTCTATGCTTGTACATATGTGTGTGTGGGTGGCTGTGTGTCTGAGCACTCGTTTATAGGCGCCGTCAGGCCTGGTGGGTGTGGCCCTGCTAGGGGACTGGCCACACCCGAAGCCACACACCTGCTGCTGATCAGGCCTTGTCGGGGGAGCTACTTTAGTCAAGTCAAGTCAAGTCAAGTTTATTTATAGAGCACATTTAAAAACAACCAAGGCTGACCAAAGTGCTGTACAGTAAATACAGATAAAAATACAATAGAACACAATTTCGTAATAACACCTCGCTGATAAAAATAAAATAAAAATATATAAAACAAATAAATTAAACCTTTCTAAAAGCCAATGAAAAGAGGTGAGTTTTAAGAGCGGTTTTAAAAGTTTCTAGGCTTTTGGAGAGTCTGACGTGAGGAGGTAAACTGTTCCACAGTCTGGGTGCAGCCACAGCAAACGCCCTCTCTCCCTTTGTCTTTAATTTATACCTGGGAACATCTAAAAGCATCAGGTCGGCTGACCTCAAAGATCTCCTGGGGCGATAAGTTCTAAGGAGTTCTGACAGGTAAGAAGGTGCAGTGCCATTTAAAACCTTAAAAGCCAGCAATAAGATTTTAAAATCAATCCTAAAGGCAACTGGGAGCCAGTGGAGAGAGCAGAGAACCGGAGTGATGTGGTCTCTTTTTTTTGAACCGGTCAACAGGCGAGCGGCAGCGTTCTGCACCAGTTGAAGGCGATGTAGACAGGAACGATCTAGGCCAGCATAGAGGGAATTGCAGTAGTCTAGCCGTGAAGTAATAAAAGCATGGACCACTCTTTCTAGATCGTTCCTGCAAAGGTAAGACTTGACTTTGGCTAAAATCCGCAAATGATAAAAAGATCCCTTAACTACAGAGCTGATTTGTTTATCAAGTTTAAAAGCATTGTCAAAAATAACACCAAGACTCTTAATGGAAGAAGTGCAATCGGAGGTTAGGGGTCCCAAAAAGTCAAGAGAGAAGTTGGGATCTTTAGGAAGCCCAAACACAATGACTTCAGTTTTTTTTTTTTTTTTTTTTTTTTTTTTTCTAAATGACATCAGAAACAGCAGTATGCGACATTACGTGATGGCAGAGCTTCAGTTCATCCTTTGTCTTTTTTTTTTTTTTTTTTTTTTTAAATAAATAGGACAGGGGGAATGAATGAGAGAAAGAGGGGGAGAGAAAGAAAGAAAACCAAAGGGGAGAAGAGACGGTGAGAAGGGGGGGGAAGAGAGAGAAAAAAAAAGAACTCCTGGGTCACCTGTATGGAGAAAAAAAACAAACAAACAAAAAAAACAAACAGAGGAGACAGCAAACAACAAAGAGCAACATAATAATAGAGAAAACAAAGCACCATCACAATAAACTAGCTAGTCATAGATATCAATATTTACTAAATAATAAACGATATTGTGCAGCACGCAAGATAGACAGCGCACAGTGTGCTTTGAGGCAGCAGCCAAGAAAGCTTTAGTCCGCGTCTGTGAATACCCATGTGTGCATACCTGTGTGGATCAGCATGCTTGCATTCCAAAGGTTTCTCCATGTAATGATCTGCTAGGGAGTGTGGGGGGGCCACAGCCCCGTCCTCCAGGGTGTGAAGCGGGTATGGAGGAGATCAAAACTCCAGACATCCAGAGGCCCCCAGAACACAAGAGACCATGGAAGACCAACAGAGGGGCAGCCGCGCCACTGTTCCAGTAAGAGCTGAGGAGAGTCCCAGATGAGGGCTCGCCCAGCAGCCGCGGAGCAGAAGTCAGGGGGAGTTGCAGTGACGCGCCCGTGAGCTCCGCCGGCCCCCAGCTGTGCCTGAGTGACCGAGCCCCAGGCCGAGAGGCCGGGGGCACCCCACCTCCAAAGGGGGCCGAGCGAGCCCCAGGCCCCAGGCCCCGACAAGCGGCCGCCAAGGAGTGAGCCGGTGTGTACCCGGACGCCCACCCCCAGACACAAAGAACCACCAACACACCGACACCTGAGGGAGTCCGCCACCGGCAGGGGAAGTGGTGGTGGGTGGAGATAGGCCTCCAAACCTTGGAGGGCCTGAGGTGTCCCCAGAGAGGTGGCGTCTGATACCCAACCTGACATATAGACACAGACATACAGGCACACACAGACACAAACATCCATTCCCACCCTCATGCTCTCATATGCACTCACTCCACACTCAACCAACGTGGAGACAGACATAAAGAGACGCTGTACACACAATCACACTCCCCAAGCGTACTCTACAAACCGGGTCTAGGTACCCTTGCCCCTGGAGGGGGGAATTGCACCCAGACCCGGGAGTGCAGACAGAATGACTTCAGTTTTGCTTTCATTAAGGTGTAAGAAGTTAAGAGTCATCCAAGTCTTAATGTCAGACAAGCAGGAGAGTAGCGGCTGCAAAGAAACATTGCAGTTCAACCTCAGAGGGAGGTAGATCTGAATATCATCGGCAAAGATGTGGAAGGACACATTATGTTTACGGAGCACATCGCCCAGAGGGAGCAAGTACAGAATAAACAACAGGGGGCCTAGTATGGACCCCTGAGGTACGCCACAGGTTAAAGGAGCTCTGGGAGATGACAGTTCACCAAGGTGAACAGAAAAACTCCTATTATTCAAATAGGACTGGAAAAACTTTAAGACAGTGCCCTTTAAACCGACACAATGTTGAAGGCGGGATAGCAGTATGTTGTGATCAACAGTGTCGAAGGCTGCTGTCAGGTCCAGGGTTACTAAGACAGCAGCACAACCAGAGTCAACAGTTAAAAGCAAATCATTAAAAACTCTCAGAAGGGCGGTTTCTGTGCTATGCCGAGCTCTAAAACCAGACTGGAACTTCTCATAGAGATTGTTATTGTCAAGAAATAGCTGGAGCTGCGTGAGGGCGGCTCGTTCCAGTACTTTAGACAGAAAAGGGAGGTTGGAAATGGGCCTATAGTTAGAGAGTAGGGATGGATCTAGATTAGGCTTTTTAAGGAGAGGTTGAACAACAGCGTGCTTGAAGGGTGTTGGAAAACAACCAGAACTGAGGCAGGCATTGATCAGGACCAGAAGGAAAGGTCCGACTGAGTCCAGAACCTGCTTCAGAAGCCGAGAGGGGATAGCATCGGTGGAACAGTTGGTAGTCTTAACCTTGCAGACTATTTCATGCAGCTGAGAGAGAGAGATTGGTTCGAACTGATTAAAGGCAGAATGGCACAAAGACAAAACACAGGGATTGGAAGGTGAAGATGGAATGACAGACTGCAGGGAGGAAATCTTGTTTACAAAGAACTTTAGAAAGTCATTACAGAGGGTGGCAGAAGGTGTGAGGCTGGTGGATGTGTAAGGATTTACAATGGAATTTAAAACACGAAACAGAGTCTGAGGTTTATGGACACTACTGCTAACCAGGTTTGATATGTAGGAGGACTTGGCCTCTTTAACGGCTTTCTGATAGGTTGAAAGAGAGTCTCTGAGGATATTAAAAGAAATGTGCAGCTTGTCCTTTTTCCATTTTCACGAACAGAGTCTGTAATCCAGGGTTCAGCGTGAGCTTTGGGACGGAGTGTTTTTAGGGGAGCGATGAGGTCCAAAATAGAAGTACATGTTGAGTTGAAAAGAGCAGTTAAATCTTCTGCACACAAGGAATCAATCCAGTCCACTGTGGAGAGCTCAGAGTTGCTAAAAGCAGCAGAAAACTGAGATGGTACATGGGTATTGATGATCCGGTGACGGCGTGAAGGAGGTTTAACTGCAGCATCAGAACAATGTGCAGTGGCAGAAAATAAAACAGGAAAATGATCGGAGATACACGCACTCTCACAAATTTCAGAGATGTGGATACCCAAGCCGTGAGACATGACAAGGTCCAAAGTGTGACCCTTCTCATGTGTGGAGCCAGACACACACTGAGTAAGGTTGAAGGAATCCAACAGTGAAACAAAGTCTCTAACCAGGGGTTTAGATGGACAGCACACATGAATATTCAGGTCACCAACAATAAGAAAATGATCGAAATCTACTGAAAGCCCTGAAAGGAATTCCCCAAACTCACTGATAAAGTCCTTGTTAAATTTGGGAGGACGATATACCACTGCAATCAGTAACGGAGTGGATGAGTTTAGTTTAAAAAGCTGTAGTTCAAAGCTGGAAAAAGAGGAAAAAGAAATCTGATGGCAGTCATAAACAGATTTAAAAACACAGGCGAGGCCTCCGCCTTTGCCAGAGGACCTGGGAGTGTTTAAAAAACAACAGCCTGGAGGAAGAAGCTCAGAGAAAGCCACAGTCTCACCAGCGCGTAACCAGGTCTCCGTCAGGAACATAAAATCCAAGTCGTAAGAAGAGAAAAAATCCTTGAGCAGAAACGTCTTATTGGAGAGGGATCGAGTGTTGATCAAAGCCATAGATAAGGTGAGATCAGTAGCTGTCATCGGGGTTGATATGCGGGTGAGTGGGCGTAGGTTAGAGTTTATAGCACCAAATCTGCGGATCCGTGGCTGTAGGAGAGCCGATGACCGAGGACCCGGAACGGAAACAGCGAGCGACGGACCCGGAGAGTCACGCAGGAAGGGAGCAAACACCAGGCGTGGGCCGGAGATGGCAGAGAGTCGCCTACCAGAGGAGAACGCCGCCGCCGGCATGGCGAGGAGTGAGCCAGATGACCGAGGGAGGCGCGGGCCAAGAAGCGGGCCTACCGGTAAAGCCGGAGCAACAGCAGGCGGAGTTGGAGAGACGGTTTTCACCCAGGGTCCTCTGGGCTGGAGTGAGCCCCTCACCGCAGCAGAGTAGCAGAAACCCATCTGAGCGAGGGGAGGATCAGCCAGGCAGGAGAGTGATAGAAATGCCTTTGTGCGAGCCAGGAGACCACTTCGCTTCCCTCGTCTTCTCCAACGTTTTTTCCGGTGTAGCTTGGGAGGGAGGAACCAGGTGCGACGTAGGTAAGGTGGAATACCATCGAACAGTGGAGGCACACTGCTTGTTTGTCCATCAAAGACAGAGGACAAAGGTGCTGACACTGCTGAGTCTCGAATAATAAAGAGAGTTTGCCGGTCATAAGTCCGGAGCGAGTTGATTTCCACAGTTAAGGCAAAGAACAGCAAACAAAAAACCAAAAAACAGGAGGAGGAGTGACGGCGAGCCGAACATACTGGCGCCATCTCATGTTTATATCATCATGGTACGATATCCTTTGAGGAGCACTTTAGAGAGTCTTGGAGCTCCCACCGGTGCGGGATCATTGCTTGAGACGCCACGTTAGTCACCCAGTTTAGGTTTTGTCGTTAAGTGCATGCCTGCCATTGTTTAGTGTCCTGACAGCTGCCGCTATTGTTTCCCGCAGGAGGAGCGTGGAAGGCCTGAAGAGCAGCGAGCACCGGGAGTGCAGACAGGGGAGCAGAGAGCACTAGGAGGACACGACACGGGAGTCTGGGGAAAAAACACGGGGATTTATTGTTGTTTTGTACCACACACTGTAAATAAACGCCCTGTTCGCACACAGAGCACCGCGCCTGGGTCCTCCTTCCCTACACCCCCCACGGTCTGCCATGCCAAACCGTGACACTTTCGAGTTTTACACCAAGTAAGAGATATGGTGCTACTTTAAATTACATATCAGAAAGGTTTCATTTGGTGAAATTTTAGGAACTCATATAAATAATTAAATTAAATAGGAAATAATAAATTAACTGATCTGCCAATTATGGAAAACAGCACTCTTCAGCTGTGCTGCATCAGATTCTAAAGAAAATAACTGTTAACAACTTTATTAAAAACAAATGGAAACATTTCTTAGATACTGAGCAGCAGTTCTCAGTCAGAAGGTTGAAAACAACCAAATGCAGCACATTTCATAACTGCATCTGGCATCTATGAGCTGCCAGCTTTGATCTTATCTGTCAGTTTGATCTGTGGCTCAAATCCAGTCTGACAAATCGAGGCTGTAGATCAAACCGTCACTCAAGAATAAAGGAGGGAACTTGGTCTCCTTGAACAAATGTTTAAAGAGACTGTGGTTGTTTTGGTAAAGAGGAAGTTAAAAAGGCGAGCAGGCAGTTCGCATGAGCTTTATTTTTTCTTCACGCTGCTTTTTGTGTGCGATGGTGATTTCCTCTGTTTCTTTGCAGTGTCAACATTTGCTCCATTTTTCTTCTGGAAAATTTACTCTGATGCTTAAGTAAAGTTTGAAAACTTACCGACAGCATCAGTGTAACTTTCTGAACTTTTAAAGACCCCAAAATGAGTTTTGAAGATACCAGTAAAAATGTACATTTTTATCTAGCATCTTTTACTTTTTGAAGGATTGTTTTAAAAAATACTTGAGCAAAGTCCCTACATTTTCTCGGGAAAATATCTGAAGCTTGAATGTTGGAATCCATATGAATGGAACGGTGTCATATCTGGAGATTAACACATCAAACTCAGATGAAAGTGTGTCCATTTTTAAAAAGCTCTACCTTCTGTGAAGCCCTTTGACTGATTTGGACAGTTTGAAAGAGTATCATGTGCCTTGTTCACGAGAGGCTGTAAACAAAATCTCAGCCCCCTGCACGAAAAACTGTGGTTCCTACAGGCCTCCAAATCTGCTGTCAGAGATCAGACATCGGGATATCTTTCAAGCATCAATCATTTTATGTCAACTTGAGCTCCATATTCATAGTACCAGATATTTGCCCCCAAATTTTAAGGTCCTGAAACTGCAGTCTCTGTACTGTGATGCTGTCCAAAACCTGAGTGAAGTTTCTTAGAGATGTTCTGAAGTAATGCTTGTAGACTGACAGTCCTCTCTAATCTGATGGGTCAAGGCCAGGTTTTTGACTGAGTGGTTGCGCACACAGGCTGTCTTCAAGTATTCTGGGACACAGCCAGAGGGCAGAGAACAGTTAATTATTGAACGCAATCAAGGGGCAGCAACTTCCACTGCTTCACAAATACATTTTTGGAGGTGTCGTATCTACGCAGCTTGAGGAGCGTTTCAGTTACACCACAGCTCAATCTAGACAGATGGACGGCACTACAAGGGAAACATTCAGGTTCATATATAGTTCAGCTTTGTGCCAGGAAATGATTCACATGAACGCTACTGTACATATTCTTAGAGCAACTTTATCCAATTAGTAGCTGCCTGCAGTGTGCACATTTCAATAAGCCAGACTACCTATACTCCACGTAGCTTCTCAAATTTCCACTGTTTTTCCCACATATTTCCACTTCCTCTCGCTTGGTCTTCAATAATTCCTCATCTCCTTCTCAACCGCAAGACAACATCAGCGTTCTAAACTACAGACACCGAGTCGCTTGCATGAAAACATCATCTGATCCACAACGTGACCTTAGAATAGATCAAGACGAGATAGAGGAGAGGTTTGCGTTCCTTTAATTTTGTCCTAATATCTTTTGAGGACATTAAATAATCAAATTTCACTCTGTGTGTGTGAGACAGAGAGAGCGCTGATAGAGGAAAAAAAGACAAGTTTTCCCACAGGAACGCCAAGAAGTAGGTTAGCGAGATAAAGTGGGGACGCCAGCCTCAACGTTACAAGTTGGATGTGTTAAAGGTGTTAATGAGTTGTCCATGTGAGGCGTTTGGGCTCAATAAGTGTGTGTAATTGACATAACCATTACCATTAAGCAAAGCATTTAGATCCACTGTATTTAGGCCAGAAAACAAAGTCACAAGAAACTAATAAATGCTCAAAAGAGACTTTATTAAAAAAACAAATAAATAAATTCAGTATATTTATTTCTCTGTCCTCATTTGTGTTTACATTTGCAATTCATCATCCATTCTCAAACATAAACACACACACAGATAGAACATCAAGTACAGGCTAAGACTCTGCACCAGAAAATTCACAAACTAATTGACTGTACGGTATGAACTGAACTGATACCCCAGATTCTGGGCCAGTAAGGCTTTAGTGTTTCGAGGTCAACAGACAGATCAGCTGGGAGTCAAAGGATGCAATGACCTCAAATCCAAGCATGACTTAAGGTGAATGTAAATTCTGGCCTTAATCAGTGAGTAGTTACAGTTGGCTAGAAGTGGTTTTTATAATTTAGTAGCATGGGACCTGACCTGAACTGCACTGACACAAAGTCCTCTGAACAAAACATGACTTGAAAGCTAAAATTGGAAACAGAACTACTACTCTACAGGCCTCAGTTATCATGTTATGATAGTACAGCAAGAGAAAGACTGAACAAGTATGGCATGTTTGCAAGGTTTGTCAGGAGAAATCCTCTAGCCTATAAAAAGAACGTTGCTGCAAAGCTTAGATGTGCAAAGCTGCATCAGAACAGACCACATGAGCAATTTTCTTTAGATTGATGATACAAAAATGGAGACGGCATATGATATCACAGCAAATCAAAGTATATCACAGCATATCAGCACAAAAACCTGATACCTCAGCTGCTAAGCATGGCGGTGGGGGGATAATGATTTGGGCTTACATTGCAGCCACATGACACGACAGCTTGCAGATCAAATCAAATCAATATTTGACAATGAATCGGTGACATGAGTAAAATGTGAGGCCAACTGTTGGACAGCTAAAGTTGTCTCAAGGTGCAGCAAGACAATGATCCCAACACAGCAGGATTTCTACAAAAGAGCATCGTGAACGATTGAAATGCTGTGGCAGGATAATCAGACAGAACCATATGTCTGCAAACTTCAGTGAAATTATTATTTTAAGTTTTCTGCTAAAGATGGTCTAAAAGCTACTGAATTGTGGAGTGTACTTGGTCTTTCACAGGACTGCAGAGAGTCCTGAGAAAGCTTTTCTTTCTCATCTGTATAGGCTGTGAAGCCTAAAAACAGGTGGCCGTTTTTTAGGCTTCACCTCCACTGATTAGATTCGCTGAGCTTTATCTGTGGATCTGTGACTGTTTGTGTGCATTTTGACCATTACAACTTTTGAAGAAGCCACTGATTTGCTTTGGGTGAGTCAAATTCTAGTTTCTAATATGCAGGTTTTTTTAAACTAATTATGAGCACTAATTATTAACTAATATAGTAAACTAAACTAATTATGTGCATTTGTGTTACGCAGCCATATAGTCTATAGCCCCTCCTTGATGACCATGCTCATATTCATATTTTAATAAACCAGCTTATGATGATGTTACAGCGCTTATGCCCGTTATCGATGCCACTGCTGGTATTGGATCGATACTAGTGTGACCGATTGTTGCTTTAGTTTGCTTACACATGACCTCTCACGCGGGCACACTTTGATCTGCTCCCTCCTCCCTGCTCTGCTGTGTTTAGTTGTCCAGCGATCATGTGACTCGGTGACACCAAGAAGAGCCATGCGGCAGTAAGTGAGAAAGCGGAGCAACGCGTGGAACTACTTTACAGCTGTAAATGAAAACACTGCAAACATCATGCATGTTGGAAGATAAGTCTACACAGTGGCAACACAGGTAACTTATATAAAGACA
The DNA here is from genome assembly GCF_057382095.1 of Aulonocara sp. 'chitande type north' Nkhata Bay. Classification (NCBI taxonomy): domain Eukaryota; kingdom Metazoa; phylum Chordata; class Actinopteri; order Cichliformes; family Cichlidae; genus Aulonocara; species Aulonocara sp. 'chitande type north' Nkhata Bay. The sequence continues at coordinate 40,033,107 of NC_141350.1, forward strand.
TGAGAGACCACAAAAAATAGAACTCGGTCCCAGAACAAGCAGCAAAAGAAATGAGAAGGTGAAGGAAATTCCTCAGTCATACCCAGACTGTCAGCACGGCGTCAGAGCTCACTGTCACAGTCCTTTCAGAGAGGCAAAGAATAACCAGGTAGCTCATGTAACAATAACGGTGATTTAGTTGTCATTAAGATGTATTCAGAATTTGCAAATTGATGATGATTCATCTCATAAATCATGACACACTGCTCTCCCCTGCATAAGCTGCCTTTATAATTTTGGCTGTACTGGCTCTGAATTTACTTGCTCTCAGATTGATACTAAAATCTGCAGTATTGCACACCAGTAGCGGTGCCTCAGAGGAGTGTGTAGCCACACAGCATCCACTTGCTTATTTGGACAATTATCTCCGCTATTAGCAGATTTATGCCCGAACACTACAGTTCATGCATTACATGTGATCTGTACATGGGAACCGTGCATGAAGTTGAGAATCTAATTCAGCATACATGGCCATTTTAACAATAACTGATAAAAATTTCCTCTTTCTTTCCCAGCACCTTGTGCACTTCCACCCGTTTCCCCGAGATTTGTTTTGGCACTGGTAGTAAATGCATGAGATGTCTCATGGCTGCATGTAAGCCAACTTAATTTAAGAGTTTCTTCACAAAAGCCACAAGCAATTCCAAGCTGAAGGGCTACGTTATTCAAAGTGAAATGTTCCACATTAAGGATCAGCTACTGGAGAGGCAGTGCACATATATTTATGATGAGAGTTTATGCCTAATTACCTTGGTGTTATAATATGCGAGCCCTCATGCTAAAGACAACAGTAGACAAGGGCCCCGAGTCAGAATGATTTTCTCGATAAAAAAAAACAAACATGTTCTGCACTCAAAAGTGGCAACACTGAGGCCAAAAAAAGAAATAAAAATGATAGTAACAGCTAAAATAAGCTTTGAAAACAAACTTTAATAATAACCAGCAAACCACAAACGGTACCATCAATCTGTGCTGCTTTTCTAGGACAGAAAATCCTCTGAGTGTTTGCTATGGATGAATGTGAGGCCATTCTGACTGAAGGCTGAGCTCAAGACATTACTCAAGAGAAACTATGATGAGCACAGGCGTGATTACAAATTCATAACATGACAATTTTTATTGACTTTATTTTCCTTTCCATCACAGACCACTACGCTATGATGTCCTAAATTATCATGGGGAGGTTTTTAGAAGCATTGATTAAATTTGATGTTATGTGGTTACATAGCACAGCGTGATTAAATCAGTTTAAATATTTAATCTGGTTCTGGGTGTATCATTATCTTAAATTTCTTCGTATGTGAACAGATTAATTCTCACCATATCGCTCTGCCTCAGTGCTGTGCAGCTGTGTCTGCGGAGGCTCCTTTCATATATCCAGCACTAACTTTAAGAAAACAAAGGGTAAATCCCCTCCTTTCTCCAAACAGACCTTGTTTTGTTAGAGAAGTATGAAAATGATTTCATCTGACTGACATTTGGTCCTGATTCGTTCCCACTGAAGTTAAGTCAACTAACTTCCTGCTCAATAGAAGTTAGCTGCTGATAATGAGGTGCTGCTCCTACATGTATTTTTGACGTTGGTCTTTCATTTGCATTTTTTAAAAGTCGTTTTATCTTTGGGTTTCGTGAAGCCTTGCCAAACGTAACTGAACCTTGTGACTCAGAGCTAGTTATTTATGAATACTACAGTGAGCTTCGCACCATTTTCTGGGACCCATAGTTTTCTTGAGATCCCAGCTATCACTGAGTTATCAAACTAATAATGGAACACAACTACGATTTGGGTTTTAAATGTGAGGCAACTACTAGTTAAAGTGAATTCTTTACAAGTTTCAAACACCTTGTGCCACCCTCCACAAGTTTTCAAAGCAACCTCCCTTTGACAGAGTAATATCAAAGATGGATATAGTCTTGATTTTAGCTGTAACAGGAGGTCTTTATCCTTCAAAACCGGATCCTCTACCAGAGGCCTGGGACCTTGAGTGTCCGCCACTACTTTGTCTGGCTGGTCTCTATCTGGAAGTATCCACAGGATCTTAGCTCAGTCATTCCCAACCACCCTAGGAGACGTATCCCATGTTGACCTGGGACTTCCAGGCCATACTCGGCACAGATGTTCCTATGCCAGCCACTCGATTATGGCGTTCCATGTATGCCATCCCTGCTAGCATCTTGCACCCTGCTTTTATGTGCTGGATTATCTCAGGGGCATCTTTGGACAACCTGAACTTGGGGTCTTGCCTGATGTGGTAGACCCCAGCCTCTATCGAGCTTGTGCTTAGAGCTTGTTCCTGTGCTGCCATGATTATTGTCTCTCTGCTGTCTTTTAGCCCAGCTTTGTCCAGCCATTTATAGATTATTTCAACACCAGCCACTCCTTCTATCTGGTACATGCTGTGAAGAGACCTGTCTTTTCATGATGGCTCTCTTCTTGCTCTTCTTCTTTCTTGTGTTTTTGCTGCCTGAGATATTCACAAAACGTGATTAGTTATGGCTATCTTCCTAATGTATTCATGGATCTTTTTTTGTTTCCTGGACAGTGGTTCTAACACTCACTAGTCCTCAGCCTCCTTCCTTCTCCTTAGCACACTGCGTGCTAAGGATGCTGTGCTTGCATGCATTTTCTTGATATCAGTGAATTCTATCTAAACTTTTGGCCAGCTGTCCCAGTAAAGTATCTGATGACCAGCAGGGGGTAGGTGTTGGTAAATGGACTGGTTCTTATATAGCACTTTTCTGCTCTATCTGAGCACTCAAAGTGCTTTACACAACTTGTACATTCATCGATTTACACAAGCACTTTTTTTGTCATTGTTGATTGCCTGGATCTTGGTCTTCCCATTCAGCTGACTTCCCAGGCTTGTCATGTTCATGATTGCAGCTTTCCTAGTGGTTCCCATTTGCCACTGGGATTCCTTCTTGTCCTTTCTGACATGTGTGCAGTGTGTGTGTGTGTGTGTGTGTGTGTGTGTGTGTGTGTGTGTGTGTGTGTGTGTGTGTTTTTGAGGATCAATTCTGCTAATAACGTTTTTCTACCTAAGAGATTTGCTACAGTACATCTATCTGTGGCCAAGAGAGAAAGTTGTTATTATTTAATAAAAACTGGTTAAAATAAAAGGAGCGATCTACACTGAGTTTTATTTGGCATCACCAGAAATGTTGGAAGAAGCTGTGAGGACTTGAAAACTATGGAAATTGTTCACCTCAGACAAAAGAACAGGCGACTATCTTTCTGTCGATCGAACTCACGGCCATGCTGATGGGTCATGGTAAGTGGAATATTTAAAACGAGTCTCACAGATAGAATCTTTTGGCTAAAGCTGGAACACACAGGGACCAAGAAGTTCAGTTCAGTGACTTTAACTGGTGGAGTTGAAGCAGATAGTTCCTGGCTACAGTTGCCTGAGTGCATCATGCACTTTATATAAAAGATGGACGTAGCTTCCAAGACAAAAAAAACCCCCACCATCCATCTTCTGGCAAAATGTAATAATTAAAGTGAAAAGTCCAACTCAAAAGCAGCAGCAGAAAAACATCAGAACTGATGGATGATGGTAGCTCTGAGAGCTCTTTCCTCTCTTCAGTCCATCAGACTCTTTACAGATAGGTCTCATGCCACGAATCTCCAGGTTTCTGCAAGTCAGACTTAATTCTGTCATCCACCAGGAGTTAAATCAGTTTGATGACTAACAGGTCAGTTAAAATTAATTGTTTTTTCTCTCAAATTCTGTCTCTTTTAGCTTAATACAACATTTAAAATGTGTGATTTGTTGGAGAGCTTATGCCAAGACACAAAAATCTGGGCTCAAAGCAAAGCTCATGGAGCAGCTTAGCAGCCTTGAGGCTAAACCGAGCTGTGTGGATATGTGTGACTCGCTGAGAACCAGGATTTTCTAAAAATACACAGTAAGGCTTGTCTGAATAAACAAAGCAAAAAAACAACAACGACAACAAAAGAAAAACTGAAAATCAATTACATAGTGAGCATGTGCTGATACTGAGGTACTGAAGGAAGTAGTGCTAATCAGATTGGGAAGTGACCTTGTTTAGCCTCTGCTGCAGTCTGTCTACAGCCTGCAGAACTGTGTCATCTTATTTTTAGTTCAATATCAGCCTGACAGTCTCATTCAAAATATTAACAAGCTTTAAGCAAAACAAAAATCAAAGTTCTCGCTGAGATTATGATTATATACAGTGGTTTTAGACATTTAATAGCTAACTGGGGGAATAAGTAAACTGTGTGCTGCATATCAACCTTCATTTAAATCAAAGGATTTAACAACAGTATTGCATTAACTTTTTAGGAATTACAGTTATTTTTATTTATAGCTTCCCAAATGTGGCCTTTGTTTTCCAGCAACAGAAATCCATCAAAGTATTAACAAACCATTGAGCTGTCCATGGTGTAGCTAGCAGCTGATCCATAGATCCTAAATTGGACAGGCGAAAGTGAATGGAAGGGATGGGTTGTACTTCTGCTCTGGAAAACAGCCCGTGGTTTCCACCTTGTTGCATGTAAACCGTCTGTAGTTAGACCCATGAAGGCATCTCTGGATTACAGTGAGATGCAGACCTTATAAGAGTGTTCTCAACTTGGTTAGATGTTGTGGAAGCTGTTTTCTTGACTTTGGAAATAATTCTGGAATCATGAACTTTTGATGTCTTATGTGATCTTTCAGACCTTTTGGTGTCGCTGAGCTGATCAGGGTAACACTTCTTTTTAAGAATCTACCAGATCGTTGATGAGGTTAAAGTTTTCGCTACCTTCAGATTTTTCAGCCTAATCATGACCTCCTTCACTTACATCCATATCTCTTTGGACCTCTTGGCCTCTTGTCTAAATGATACAAATTAAAACTCACTGACCTCTTGGCTAAACTTCAACAAAAAAAAATGTTACCACACAAGTCAAAAATAAAAAAGTAATAAAAACACTGGTCACGTTTGTCTCTTTTGTTTTTTTCATACTGAAGCACTTTATTATCCATCCATCCTCATCCGCTTTGTCCGGGGCCGGGTCGCGGGGGCAGCAGCCTAAGCAAAGAGGCCCAGACCTCCCTCTCCCCAGCCACCTCCTCCAGCTTATCCGGGAGAATACCAAGGCGTTCCCAGGCCAGCCGAGAGATATAATCTCTCCAGCGTGTCCTGGGTCTGCCCCGGGGCCTCCTCCCGATGGGACATGCCTGGAACACCTCACCCAGGAGGCGCCCAGGGGGCATCCTTGTCAGATGCCCGAACCACCTCAGCTGGCTCCTTTCGATGTGGAGCAGCAGCTGCTCTACTCTGAGCCCCTCCTGGATGGCCGAACTTCTCACCCTATCTCTAAGGGAGAGGCCAGCCACCCTTCGGAGGAAGCTCATTTCTGCCGCTTGTATCCGCGATCTCGTTCTTTCGGTCACTACCCACAGCTCGTGGCCATAGGTGAGGGTAGGGACGTAGATCGACCGGTAAATTGAGAGCTTCGCTTTTACACTCAGCTCCCTCTTCACCACGACGGACCGGTGCAGCGTCCGCATTACTGCAGCCGCAGCCCCAATCCGTCTGTCGATCTCCGGCTCCCTTCTCCCATCACTCGCGAACAAGACCCCGAGATACTTGAACTCCTCCACTTGGGGCAGGAACTCATCCCCGACCCGGAGTGGGCACTCCACCCTTTTCCGGCTGAGAACCATGGCCTCAGATTTGGAGGTGCTGATCCTCATTCCCGCTGCTTCACACTCGGCTGCGAACCGTTCCAGTGCGAGCTGGAGGCCCTCACCCGATGAAGCCAACAGAACCACATCATCTGCAAAAATCAGAGATGAGATTCTGAGGCCACCAAAGCGAAAGCCCTCCGCCACTTGGCTGCGCCTAGAAATCCTGTCCATAAAAATTATGAACAGAACCGGTGACAGAGGGCAGCCCTGGCGGAGCCCATCACCCACCAGGAACGAGTCCGACTTATTGCCGGCAATGCGAACCAAGCTCTTGCAACGGTTGTATAGGGATCGAATGGCCCGTAGCAATGGGCCAGACACCCCATATTCCCGCAACACCTCCCACACACTTTATTATATTTTTGGAATTATAGTTTTTGCTGCATGTTTAAATCCAGAGTTTTGTTGTGCTTTCATTGTATCAGTCTTTCTCAGAACAATATCTGTATTTAGCTTGCTGTACATTTTACAACCTATAAAACACATAAATAAAATGTCAGATCTTGTCTACACACACTTACATAAAACAGAAAGTGACACAGGAATCAGTTTATAGTCCCTCATGCAACAAGGGGCAGTAAAGTCATATTTATTGTCAGGCATGCAGGGAGAGGCCTCTGAAGTCCTACTTGACATCAGAACAACTAGTTTCCTGAAAAACAATTTAACTCAAGAGAGCTGAATGACATCTTTACTGCTCTGCAGTCAGTCTGGAATAAAAACACACAAGCAGAGCAATGGAAACATGAAATGAGCACACAAATCCTTGAACATCTCAATCTCAACCCCAAAGTTAATTTAAGCTTTGTGCGGTGCACATATTCGTGGCTTGAGTTTATGTCAGATTTAAACTTTCCCATCATTTGTATCGGACATGAGTCCGTTATTCTTCACTCTTTTGGGCAGACTGAGAAATGTAAAGTATGTGATTCACCTGAAGCTAAAATAAGTAGTTGAAGACTTCTGCCAAGCAACACAGACACACAAATGTAATGTATAAAACTGAGCATTCAGAGAGGAAAGAAGTATCGGAATATTTTGCTACATGTGTTTTTAGCATTGTTTTTGTTACAAACTATTCACCTAAGCTAATAGCATACTTTATGTCATTACTGAAAAGAAATCACTGTAAAAATCAATTAAACACACCATGCTGGTGAAACTCTTGGATTTAATATAAAAAGTGGCCAGAGCTCTGCTGACAGGACTGACTTTGAACAAGCATTTCCTGTTTCTGATCAGGAGGGATTTTGAACCAGTATTTCTTACATTGGTTATACCCTTCTTTTTGATAGCAAAACTCCAAAGTTGGCTTTTATTCAAACAGATTAACTAAGCCAGATTGTAATTTTTTTAAGTGTCTGTTGCAAAAACACATTCTGTTCTGATTTCCTGAGTTGAATTTATGGAAAAATTCCAACAATAACAAAGTTTGAGAAGAATAAAATATTACTTTTGCACCAACAAATTCCCAAAGTGCTATTTGCCAAAAACTTCTCAGCATACTGAGCAGTGTGTCCTTAAACATTTGAGGAAACTGGACAAGAGAAGGACAAAAGAAGTGATCCTAATAATCTATCTATTGCAGATGAACAGCATCTGAAAGTCATGTCCAGAAGAAATAGGAAAAAATCCAGTAAAAGATCTGAAGCAGGAATTCATCAGGGCCATCAGTTGATCCATCTCATGTCATAAGTCAACCTTAAGGAAGGGAAGCCGGAAGAAAAGGCTGAGCTATGCTGACTTACACAAGAACCGGTCTGAAAATCAGTGGCAACAGGTCTGATGAATGCAAATTTGAATTTCTAGTGAAATATATGTCAGTGTTTACAGAGGAGGTGAAGCGAGAGGTATAACAGTGAGTGTCTACAGTCATCCTCACCATAACTATTTACTTTAATACAAAATTTTAACTTATTTAAACATAAAGATATTAATTGAAATATTTGAACTCTTATTCTTTATTTACCAGAACACTGCTAAGTGTCAAGAATCTAAGAATAGCCGCCTAAAGGATAATGCTACATGACCTGCTGTATAGATATTTAAAAACTTGTTCAGCTCTTGTTTAGGATGCTGACTAAATATGATGAGCCGAAGGCAGCGAAAGGTTTCAAAAAGTCCTAAATTGTATTTAAAGAAAGCAAATAAAAAACAACCCACATCTTTTGTCCCTCTCAGAAAATAGGCTGATTAAATGAGATTTCAAAGACCTGATTAGCCAGTGTGGGTCAATTTTACTGTCCGACTTGTCACAATTACAGCACAGAAGCGCAGAGACAGAGATGGAAATTGGCTCTAAGGGCTTTATGAGTGTCTTTAAGAGTCTCCAGTGAGGTTCAGAAAGTCTGGCCCAAGCGACTGATATACCTCACCCAAAGAGAACGAATGAAGCAATAAAACCAAGAGATGTTAGTAGTTTTGTTCTTTTAGTTACTGTCTAATTATTTTTCATGCAGTCAGTTTGTGTTTTACTCACCCAGTGTCTTGCTTTTCAATTACATGTATCATAACAAACGGCACAAATAGTGCACTGCATGTAATTTGTCTTTCTCGTACTTTTCCCTCCTTCACTCTCAATTTAAGGGAAACGATCCGTTTAGATAAATGCATAAGTTAAGGATAACAAAATAGAATAGGAAGTAGTAGGCTGCGGCTGGAGATTAGAAAAAAGAGGTGATAATCGCAACACAGTCCAACATTTTTACATTGTTATGTTTAACAAGACGAAGGAACAAAGGAAAAGATAGAAATCTGAGTAAGGAACCCAGAGCGAGAGCAGTGAGACACAGAGAGGAGCTGCTGGAGGATCTGACGTTTTAATCAAACAATAATAAATCATACTAGTCTCATAATAAATCACAGACTGGAGTGTTTATACTGTCCTGCCTCGCCTGTCTAAACTGTCTGTGGTTAGTCATAACACGCTCACTTTCACCACTGACCTTCTTCTCATCCTCACAGTGACACACCTGGAGAAAGTTTTATATCAAAACAGGAGGAGCTGGGGATTACACTGACAACCACAAGTTTCTTACACTTTCGTGATCATGCTTTGACTTTAATACATTTTAACATGCTTTATAGTCTTCTAATGACATGAAAGAAAACCGTGAGAGACTGACAAAAGCTCATCCATGAAAATACCAAATCTTATGCAGTCCTAGACGGTGAAATCACAACTTGCCTACAAGATGGGAAGATGTTTAACAAACCCTGTTACTTAAGTTGGGATCATTCAAAATGAGTTCAATGTATAATATGTAACACTTATGTTTTGAAATGTCTGATTGTCTGCAGCGATGGAGGGCACATTTTCTCTTGAAATGATGATGTGATTACATCATCTTTTCAAAGAATGTTTAAAACCAGAAAAAGCCTCAATGTTTCGGCCTCAAAGTTTTAACTAATAATATTTTAAACCTATATGCAGGTTTAAAAACTCATGTATGCATATTCGATACACCTGATGTTACTGGGTATAGTAATAATAATAATATTTCACAGTTCTTCAGCCAGGATGGAGTGCAAAAGTTGAATACATCCCTGAAGACAGGTATGCTTTAATCCTGTTCTTACCATATCTCTCCACAACAAGTTTCAACTGGCAACAGTTACCCACTTCTTGCAAACACTTGCCAACCGGTTGGGGAACACAGATTTTTCCCTAGCGATAGTGGTCGCCAGGGGGTCTAGGCTTGTGTTACTGGAGCTTTAGAGATTGATTCCAGAGTGACTGCTAGCAACCTGTTGCAATCAGCTGGGGATTACTCACTGTTCCCTAGTGTGACGAGACCCTCTCACTGCCTCAAAGAAGTCCTGACCTGCAATTATAGATAGTCTTCCAAACTACACAAGCAGGCCCAGATAAACTTCTCTGTCTCATCATTTCTTTTAGTACACCTCCATCTTTGTCACCCACTTTGAGCCAGTTTATGGCACTAGCAACCAGTGGTTGCTAGACAGTTGCTCACTAGTGTCTAGTTCTTTGCTCTTAGGGATTAATAAAAAACCCTTTGCTAAACTTTCCCTGCTTGAGAGTGCTTCCAAACACTACAAGTGCCAGTTTCCAACACAGCTTCTTTTATTTTTTACATTTTTCTTTCTGTCTTTAAGACCCGCCAGAGCTAATAATGATAGCATCTAAAAGAAGTAATCACTGTGGGTGATCTGACACAAGCCCCACAGGGGAAGATATACATGTGTTTTGATAGGCTGAGAGGTACTTCTCTTGACTGCAAAATACATCTTGTGAATGTAAAAAAAAAAGTTAAAAAAAATCTGGAATTCCCCCTTAATATTCCTAACAATTGTTTTCAATACCTTCCTGGTGTCATTATCGTAGAATTTGTGTGTTGCATTTTGCACTCGTTCCTTATTTGTCTTCTAAATCCTTGGGAATAGACTTCATTTTCCAATATAGAGCTTTTAACATCTGCAGGAAGCTCCTGAGGATGTTTTACCAGTCGGTGGTTGCTGGAGTACTTTTCTATGCTGTGGTGTGCTGGGGGAGCAGCACAGCAAAGAAGGACTCATCCAGGCTGGAGAAACTGATCAGGAGGGCTAGCTCTGTGGTCGGCATGAAGCTGGACACTCTGGTGACAGTGGCAGAGAAAAGGACATTAAAGAAACTGATGGACATTATGGACAATGCCAGGCATCCTCTGCACACGGCCTTAAACAATAAGAAGAGTCTGTTCAGTGACAGGTTGCTTCTCCCAAAGACAAGAACTAACAGACTTAAAAACTCCTTTGTCCCACACGCCATCAGACTGTTTAACTCCTCTCTGGAGGGGAGAGGGAGGGGAAACAGGAGGACAAAGGAGGGGGGAACAACTAAGCTGTAGTGCCTCTTCACCTCACTGTGCAATACCTTTTGTGCAATACTTTTTGTAAATAGTCAACAGTGCAATAGACTCAATACTTGAAATGTGCAATTCACTTGTATTTTTATTTTTTATTCCTATTTATTCTATTTATCCCCTTTGTATATTTATTTATATTGTCTCTGTATTTATATATATGTGTGTGTGTGTGTGTGTGTGTATATATATATATATAATATTCTGTAACTCTGTAACTTCTGTCGGTGCTGTGCTTTTTTGGAAATCGAATTTCCCAGAGGAACCCACCCGAGGGATTAATAAAGTTCTATCTAATCTAATCTAATCTAATCTAATCTAATCTAAAGTTTCATCTTATCTCAACATAAGAGAGTCATATATCAGCAGGGCATGCCAGCGTGGCTTTGACCCAAAGAGTGATCTATCTTTCGTCCCAGATGTCTTCCATTCCGGAGAGATTTCAAATTCTACTGTTTTTCAGTGGCTAAACAGAAGTGCTCTGCTACAGCAGATCATCCTGCTCAGTCTCAATAACAATCACACAGCTGATAACAGTATCCGCTACTTAGCGGAATTAACAGAATTCAACAGTACATCATCGCTACATCACACTCAAACTGATTATGTGTTACGGGAATGGTATGATATTCTGAGTTGTTGGTTATTTCTCATACCAGACATTCAACACTTAAGGGAACAAGAATCTGGCTTCCCCAAAATATCAAACTACACAGTACTTCAGTATGTACACTTTCTCTTCTTCTTTTCTTCCAGTAAAATGTCCGAGGATAATGTGCAGCTTGGACTGCGGCTTCACCACACTATGCATCATCATCATCTTGCACCTTTCACTCTTGTTTAACTCTGTTTCTTTTATTTTTCTTTTACTTTTTTAACTCAAGCTCACACATCCAGCCCACACTGTACTGATGACAGCTGCTCTGAGGGAGGTAAAGATGATAGAGCTGAGCGAATGACAGAAGAGCAGAGGAGAGGTGAGATTCAACTTGGAAAACGTATCATTATCCTACAACTGTAGCAAAACAAACTTGACCATTTACCCGTGTCCACTGTGTTTCATGTATCAATGGGTCAGAATAGAAAAAAATATCAAAGATCACCAGTGACGAGAACCCCATAGTGTGACATGACCCACAGGGCTAGTGGGGCAATGGAAAACACATCTGATTACAGATCAAAATATTTTAGGTTCAACTCCTGGCTAGCTCAATACTGTAGTTTTACAGAAGGGGGAAATAATAAAAGACATATCACAAACATAGGTTAAGAAGAAAGGTCATGATTAGGAAGCTGCAGTATGGCTTTATTTTGAGAAAGCATATAGTAGGGTGACAAGAGAGGAACTGTGGTACTGTTTGAGGAAGTACGACAGAGATGTATGTGATGGTGGTGCAGGACAGTAGCGAGATGTGCGATAGGAGTGACATTTGGGTTCAAGGTAGGGGTGGGATTACATCAGGGATTAGCTCTGAGCTGGTTTTTGCTAGTTGACAGGTGAGGTCAGGTAGGAGTCACTGTGGACCATGATGTTTGAAGATGACATTGTGATCTTCAGTGAGAGTAAGGATCAAGTGGAAGAGAGCCTGGAGAGGTGGAGGTGGAAAAAAGAAGAATGAAAATCAATGGAAATAAGACAGAATACATATGTGTGAATTAGACTGAGACGGGTGGAAAGGGTAACAATCAAAGAGTGGAGACAGTGAAGGTATATGAGTTTGAATTCCCTGGGTCACCATCCAAAGTAACAGAGACTACACGAAGAAGAGCGTGCAGTTGAGGTGAGTGTTGGGGGGAGCAAGACAGTACCGTCACCTGTTTGGCCTAACAAAGCTGAAGATGTTAAGGTTTTACAAGAGAGTCACCAGAATGGGAAAGATTAGATCTGAGTACATCAGAGGGACAGATGACGGACAGCTCAGGCTGAGTAGTAGTAAGGCTGAGATGGTTCAGTCATGTGCACAGGAGGGATATATTGGACAAAGAGATGTTGAATATGGAGAGGAAGAGAGGACATGCAGAGGGTTGGTGTGACAGGATGCTAGGGATGCAGTGAAATGGAGGCACATGACCCATTGTGGTGGCCCCTGAAGTTGAAAGAATAATAATAAGAAGAAGAAGATAGTATGTGATATGCTAAAAAAAAATTGCTTACCATAACACTTTAACTACAAACACTGAATAATCAAATATATCTATGCAATATATATATATATATATATATATATATTTCAAATACGTACTTCTAGTAAAACTATTACTTATTATTAATAATAATAATTTCTGTCCTGACAGTTAATCTGTCCTTGAAAACAGACTGCTTAGCTACATCCACTCGTGCTATGCTAGCTCAAGTTAACTGTTATCTGGCTGTGACAACTGATGTGCCGGTCGAATGAATATAAGATAAAACAACACTTAAATTATACTATATAAGCAAAATTGTGGAAAAAAAAGCAGGAACAGCTCATCCAAGGAAACCCATGCCACGAGTCTCCTAGTGCACAGTTTTTCGAACAACCCATTCATTCCCAACTGCATGGCAAGGAGCCGTGGTAATGGGACTGTGGCCCAATACTCGTGTCCATATTGTGTGTCTATAGAAAGACATACTTTATAAAATGCTGTAAACACCATACTGGTGCAAGGACACAAGACAAGGAGCAACTCAACATTTTTAACCTGTTTCAAATCTCCAGATGCTTTTGTCTCCACAGGGTGGGTCATTTATATGCATACACCGTAATAACATGGGAATGGTTGGTGATATTAAAGTCCTGTTTGTGGCACATTAGTATATGTGAGAGGGCAAACTCCTCAAGATGGGTGGTGACCATGGTGGCCATTTAGAAGTCGGCCATCTTGGATACAACTTTTGTTTTTTTAATAGGAAGAGGGCCATGTGACACATCAAACTTATTGGTAATGTCATAAGAAAAACAATGGTGTGCTTGGTTTCAACGTAACTTTATTCTTTCTACAGAAGTATTTAAAGCTTTACTGATGGACAAAAATACTGGGTAAGGGAAAATCCAAATGACCAAAAAATATGCACGAAATATTAATTGTTAGGATGTTTTTTTTTTTGTTTTTTTGTTTTCAATTTTAGAAAAACAAAAGACGGTGGCACATTTAAAGAAATGACTGGTGGAGAAAGTAATTAGGCAAAGTAAGAAAAGAATGGACTGTATTCTAAATAACACCAATTCAATTCAAGTCAGTTTGATTTTTATGGCACCAATTCACAACAACAAACAGTTTAAAGTGTTTAAAATATAAAGCATGTCATTAAAAGCAGGCCAAAGCAAAGAAATACCAATGTTAGAATCTGTTGTAAAGCAATTCTGCTTTCCATTGGATTCATATCCTACTACTCTGCCAACATTTTCCATATGTGCCATCACACATGGACAAAGACATTTTAAAAAGGCAGAGGACACTTAAATGTAACTTTGAAAAACAGTTTCCTTAAAGGCCGTCATCTCACTGAAATAAAAATGAGATTCGACAGGATTTCTCCAGTAATTTCAGCTTCTAGTATCCTGCCGGCCTTAATCTGATTGTCCGAGTCTGTTTTCCATCGGAGACAGATTTAAGACAGGACATCAGATTGGAGTTAACACTGTTTGCCTTTCTGTTTCCTACACACCGACGTGCAGAAATCCATGGAAACACGTGACAGCTAAAACTAGTATGCCATAAGCTGAGATATCAGGAAAGCGTGTTTCATTTTTCTTATTTCATATAACAGACACGCACAGATGATGCACACGCAGAAGGTTTCTCGACACGTTCAGAAGGTGTGACTGCTTGTGCTTGCATGTATTTTGTATGAATTCATTTGTCACACGTGTGCATGAGTGCACACGCACTCTCACTGTTTCTCTTCAGCAGTGAAGTACTTGTATTAGAGTTAAACAGTGCAGACACAAGCAGGTCTCCTCCATCTTTCTCCCAGCTCGCGGAAGCTGAGAGCACAAACACAGCCGTCAACTAAATCAGCACCATAACATCAACAGATGTCCTGGTGTGAAAAGCCTTCTGGACTTTTAGTGTTATTATATATTATAATTACATTGAAGATCCAATCTGTAAAAAAGACAAATATGAAACTGTCCACTGTCCGTGCTATTTAACCACTAAGAACCAAGATTTAGCCAGATTTGGGCATTTTAGCTGCTCTTTGAAGGGTGCTTTTTGCTCCACTTTTCTATAATTTAATACTTACAAAGTTCACCATGTTAGATTGGTGCTAGTTTGCCTAAACAAAACCCAGACAAATTCTCCAGCAACAGGAAGATGGTTTGGTCCCCTGGGGGCCTCTATTGCCTGACTCCGTCTCAGATTACATGAAGAAGACAGTGAGAGAAATTCTCCAAGATGCTTGAAGTAACCTGCCTGCCAAGTATCTTAAGAACTGTCCAAGTGCAAAATGCTATAGTCAAAGCAACTTTAGCGCATCAAGACAGTCACAGAAATGGAGTCTATCTGCTCTCATTTTACCACTGAATTAGCTGAAGTTGGTAATTAAATTCAACCTGCAAAGATTTGGCCTTCTATAGAAATTTACATGAACTAATATATTCACAGTATAGCCAGAATATATTCAGAGTATAGCCAGGTGAAATCATAGATTTGAAATAGAAATTCCTCCAAAAATAGTGATGTCCTTTTGCAGGACAGCAAAAGGATTGACAAAAGGCTTTGCATAAATTGGAAGCCAATTATTTGCAAGCCTTCGTCAATCTGTCTGAGAGTGACTGCAGTCAGACTGCAATTTCTTTGGGCTCAAAACCGATCACTGAAACTAATTGTGATCATTAAAAGGAAAAAAAAAAATCAATGAGTGGTTGTCATCCTACTTTTAGCCTATTGTGATGGAGACATTAAGGACAACTTGTAATTTACTAACACCAGCAGGTGAGTCACAGTAAATATTGATTTGACTCTAGTTTTTTCTATTTACTACACTTTATGATGAATAAAAACTACAAATAAAAAACTTTTAGTGGTAAATTCTATTTCAGTGACTACCAAGAGAAAAAACACAATGGCTGATCTTCATATTGCTGTTGCTACATTCTGTTATTGCTGTCCATACAAGTTTATCTCCTCATCATTCTCCCCAGCTGCTGCTGTGCACGTGCTGCATTAAATGGCATGATTAAACGTTAAAGAAGTTTCTGCAGAAAAACACAGCACAAGTGCAAGTGTGGGTCAAAGTCTGAATGTTCTCTTTCAAAATTTCCCAAACGGTTCCATGAAAAGTATCTGACACATCTCAGGATCAGAAAACAAGGGATTAAAAGAAGGGATGATTATTAAATTCATTTTATCACAAATGTGAGCCTAGGATAGCAACTAGCTGCACACAGTATGTGATAAAATGATATATGATCCAATAAGAAATACCTTATTTATCCCCAAAGTTGGGAAATGCTACAGTACTCAAAATGTGAAAAAGAACTGTGATTAAATAAATATCACAGTGCAAAACAATCACTCAATAAATCAAAATGTAAATGTGATTTACTCAGGAGCGTAAATCCACAGTGGATACATGGATTGTGGTATGTGGAATTGTGTTTTATCCTTGTGGTGGTAAAGCTGAAACAGATGTTAGAGAAAGTCTTCAGCTGCTTGTCCAGCAAGTGGTGCAAAGGTTGACCAAGATCCATTTTTGTCCATGCTCATTCAGCCACAGTCCTTTGGATGATCTCTGTGTCAGCTGATGCAGGAATCCAAACAGTGTGATGAATAAAACTGGATTCAAACAGCAACAGAAATGTCCATTTCCCTCAGTGAGTAATACCTTGCCAGCTAGCAATATTCGGGCCATGAAAATCTTCCCCACAGTTACATGTCTGCAGCTACAACCCTTTTCTATCACAATTAGTGCGATTTCTCCACTTTTCTTCTTACTGCTCAGATTAAAGTCCTTGGCTGGCACTCCCTCTCTCCCTCCACAGCTCCATGAAGCAATGTCAAACTACACTCACTATGTTCCCCCTCTTCTACAGATTTGCGATGCAGTCCTGTTTTACCTTCATAAAACTGCAGGAGTTATGTGGCTCAACATAATGCAACAAAATAAAGTTTGGCAGCTCACAATAGGCCACAGGATTATCTTCGTCCAGGTGCACGAGTATAACACTCCAAATGAGACTTAGTGGCAATAAATTTCTCTTGTGAAGGGCACTGAGGTAATCGTCCAAAATGTTCAAAATGTCCCTGACATTCATCAGGGACTGATGGGAGTGTCTCTTCTGTGTCATGTAGGACCATAACTGTGTTTCTTAATTGCAACTGATCACTCCGAGGAGGTCAACAAAGGGACAATTCCAGTTTTCCACTTTTCAAGATGATGAACATCTTTAATCTGCTGGTCTTCTTCTTCTTCTTCTTAACAGCTGCTAGTTAATTAAAAACATTAAAAATTATCTTTTTGGTGTGTCAAATAGATGGAGTAATGAACTAATAAAAGTCCAGTGTGTCGTCCTCGTCTCAGTTTTTTTCAGGCAAAGACTAAGGAAAACAAACAATCTTTCAGTCAGATGACACAGAAAGGTTTAGGTGTAGGTCTTTTCGCGGGAAATGACAAATTAAAGTTCATTCTTGCCCAAGGCCTTCATTTCTTTTTGAATCAGTGAGGACAAAAACAGAACATCAGTGACGTAGTAGCGCATCCGGCTTAGGTATTTATTACAATCCACAAGTTATTGCCCTGAAAAATGACAAATGTGACCTTAATGTTAACCTGAAACAGGTTCTTGTTTATTGTGAACAATCAAAGCCTTGATCGCTGAGCAAAAAAAACATACACTCTCTCACTCAGATCCACTTACACCCCTTCACTCACTGAAATTACTTCCCTTCACATTAACATTAAGGGACGTCTGCCATCAGTCTTACATGATCAAATATGTCTTAGGCCACTGGTTATAGATAGACTGGTACAAATGTGACTTGTGCCTGCCTGTGTGTTTACCTCAGTGCCATGGATGTCCCATTGACTGATGCAGCTGAGCATGCTCTGTGGGTTGGTCCATAGGAGCAGCTCCCCTGCCGTGCGTACCGCTCATCCCCGCAGCAGAGAATGACCAGAAACGCCCTCCGAAAAGCCCGGTTTAGGAAGGCGTACAGGAAAGGGTTTAGCCCTGAGTTAATGTACCCAAGCCACAACCAGGCTGTCCACAGCTGCCAGGGTACCGAGTAGTGGATGAAAGGGTCCACTATGTTGGTGATAAAGAATGGAGCCCAGCACAGGCAGAAACAACCCATTATAACCGCCAACGTCTTTGCTGCCTTGGTCTCAATGCGCATGCGGCTGTGACCTACAGGAGCCTGCTCTGAGGAGGAGGAACCTGTTGGTGTCCTAAGGCGGTAATGCTCCAAAGGATCTGAGGAAGTGGATGTCCTCACGGTAATGACTGGAATTGTGCCGGTGACTGGAGCAGAGCCGGCACGTTGAAGTGTCTCTATCTGCCGCACGTGGGTCATGGCAGTAACATAGATACGCTGGTAGGCTAGGACCATGAGGCCCAGCGGCACGTAGAAGGCCACTGCAGAGCAGATCAGGGCGTACGGCCGGTTAACTAGAAACACACAACTTGTGTCGTTCGAGCCTCCCGCCAAGGCTCGCCGCTCTTCAATCTGCAAAGAGAGAAGACACAGGAAGAAAAAACAAGTGAAATATGGGGCTCCCAGGAGGGGATTAGTTTAACTTAACAAAAAACAAAAACATAAAAAAAAAAACTGGAACTATGGAAAGACTTAGGCCAGCTGTTTCCCTCTGCTTCCTGCCTTTTAGTTAAGGCGGGCTAAAGAAAGAGGTAAATGCTACATATTGTAATAATAAAGTACTTTGGAATATCCTTTGTCTGGCCAGTTGCCCATATCTTTGTCCTCTATATAAACCATGAGTAGGTCAAAGTAAATTAAAAATGTGCAGGCGGAGAATTGCCTTGAGCTGAAAGATTAATTTTATCTCATCCCTCTATGTAGCATTTGGGTGCAGTAAGGTAATGCTGCACCCTGGGACACTAGAATAAAACCAAACTATCGTCAAAGCAGAACAAAAAGTAATGCGTGACTCATCTTGAATTGAAAATGCACTCTTAATGGACTTTTAGTGTTTAAAGTGCCAAAATAATGCATTTGAAAAGCTAAATAGCAATGTCTCTATCCAAAAAAGACAACCTTGCTACAATTGCAGTTGTGAGCTGTTTAATGTAGGAATAATTATTCTTTCTACTGTCTACATCCAAGAGTTAGCAGAAACTCAGCTGAGGGGAGATTTCAGTAATGATGGAAGAAGCACGAGCCTCTTGTCACACGTTTCTGATTTGATAGTTTGGTGAAAAATGAAAACAATAATCGTTCCTACCTGTAAATGAAACTACACACAATAAGGTTTGTATACTTTTTGAGCAACTGGGTGTTAATTGGAAAAAGATTTAGGTTTAATCAAAGCTTCACACTTACATAATTATCAAAAGAAAGTAAAGAAAGGAAGTCCATCACATCGATTTCCTCCCTAATTATTGAATGTGACGTTCATCTTTGTGTTACATTTACTAGGTAACCAAAAAGTTCTTTAAGCTGACAACAGCCACATGGTAAACATGTATTCACAAAGCCTACTGAATAAACTGTAAGTAACCGTGTCACAGACAGCCAACTGTGCCGCTGTTGTTGTCCATTCTCCATATGGAGGTGGGTGCTTACTCCCACAGCACAGTGTCACTTAGTCGCGATAAGAGCCAGAATAATCTAGCTTTTTTCAAAGGATGAGATGTCAGAGTCTTGAAGTTGAATCTTGACTTTGCGGAGATGTGAAATTTTTATTTTAATACTTTAAAAAATTAGCCTTTTTGATATTATTCCTCCAGCCTTGTGATTGCAACAAGTCCAAGTACATGCAGAACAGGAGCCTCACACTTACAGCAAAAGTCCACGAAAGGTAACTTTCATCTGTGTAATTGTTTTGCTGTCTGTTGCCAACTGTGTTTTATTTTCAGCCGTATACATTTATTATACATTTCTTTGTACAATGCCTCAATATTATGCAGACCATCGGCAGATATATGCACTGAGAGATCCTCTATCCATTGCCTCTTAGCTTCGAGCAAAGGGTCGCATACCTGAGATATGTGAATCCTGGAATTAATTCTAAATTTTGGAAGTGTTTCCTTTGCCTGATTGTAATTTTTTTAGTAGCTGTTTGAGTGGACTACCTGTGGAATAGTTGAAAGGACGGCCCAACCGTTTAAACAGAGCACTACTCATTTGGACAAACCTCTAGAACTGTAATAATTTACAGATTTCTACTAGTTGATGTCAAATAAATTAATAATATAAGTACTTCCAGCTTTCTGCCACATTGCCCAGTTATCTGGTTTGTCTCTGCTCGGGAGTTGTTTATTATTCCATAGAAGTGCTTGAGGTATAAGCTCCGTGTAGCTTATGGCATAGACCACGGTGATAACCAGTCCCTAAGGTAAATTTCTATCTGAAATCAACTTGGCCAGCTCAATTTAATTAGATTTTATTCTACTGACAGAAAACTTTGCTGCAGACGGTATCTCCCAAATTGAGCATTTCAAGACAGAGATCAGTTTCAGATCACTATCCCTGAGCAGACACCTTTAAAACCAACCAGACAAATACTGTTTGGTTTAGCTTGTGCTTAGTGAGAAGAAATTTCAGTTTCAAACAATCCCTCTGAAACAGAACAGAAGCGTAATGAAAAACACATCGGCACACACACAGACAGCATTTAAAATAATCCTATGCAATTTTGTATACCGTGTATGACTTCTAGCCATTGAGACAGCCATTAAAAAAGTAACACTGGCTTTGTACGCTGCCAGACAGAAAGATAAGAGAAAAGAGCTTTTCATTAAGTCTGGATGAATAAATGCATCTGTCCCTGCCTGCCTCTGGGAGTCCTGCTGCTCATTTCAAGGCAGCTCTGAAACAAGCTCATGCCAGAACATACCTAAACCAGAAGAAAATGCTTGTTGAAGTGCTGTCTTTGCTCGCAGCGAGAAAGCCTCCACAGGGACTGGAATTGTTTTGTGATCATTCTTTTACTGTGGCATTGTTTCAGGGATTGAAAATGTTATTAGAAACAAAGAATATTAGACTGGAGAGGTTAATGCCGCTTTTGCCCTCAAAGAAAGAACATACCTCTCTTTAGGCATTTGAGAGCGGTATGAACTTTTCTTTGTGATACTTTGTTTAAACATACTGTCTGTTAGGTTTGATTCAGGGGTCGTAGTAAAGAAATGTAAGCATTAGAACTATGTAGCCACTTGTTTTGATCTCATTAGTGATGGTTTCTGATCTGAGCTAATGAGGACTTACAATATCCTCGATCCCGATGGCGTTCCAGCTTTGCATGATGGGTAGAAAGGAGATAAATGTGGGAATGAGCCAACAGCCACTGAGCATGACTGCCACTCTCATCGGGGTCATCTTGTGTCGATACACCAATGGCTGGCAGCAGATGGCATAATACCTGAAATAAGACACAGACACTAGCACACACATACTTTACACTAACATACAGATTTAAAAATGAATGGGGGGTTGTGCTTCAGAGGTATGGGGTATTGGGCCCATACTCTATTCTGGCTTATTTGATCCCTGTATGACGGTAGAGCAGCCATTGCTGTGAAATAAATCAGACTTTTTCCTACTTTTGTAGGAAACCTTACTGACTTTCTGTGATATTAAACTGTTTGGCTGCTCTTCATAGCTGATTCTGTTCACTTTTTCTGACAGAAATACTAGGTTCAACATGGTGGCATGACCAATGCTTGCTGCAGGATCTGCTTACACCAGTAAAGGCAATATAAGGCAACAGCTAGCTTTGCCTGTCAAAGTCGTATTTTTGTTTGTGACTCTCTAAGGGACATCAGAAGCCTTTGCTGAGATCTCATAGATTTTAGGAGGGCTACCTTCAGTTATCTCCCACCACCGACAGTCAGCGAATTTGCGGTAAAGAGGGTAAAGGGCATTGAGTTTTGGAGGGCTGACCTCCAGCGACAACACCACAGCTGTCATCAAGAAGGCACAGCAGCTTCTCTCCCTCCTCTGCAGAAGGAAGACAGCGGACCTCCTCACTTCAGCACTGACAGTCTCATACAGATGGGCCATCAAAAACATTATTACATACTGGATCACTTCTTGGTTTGCAAACAGCAGGTCTGAGGATAGCCATAAGCTGAAGAGGATTGTGAGAATAGTAGAAATGATTATTCTCTGTTTGAAATCTACAAACAGCACTGCATGGGCATGTCCTACCAAGAGGACTACCCGAGGGCCGACCTGGACACACACGAAAGATTAGGTCTCTGCCAGTTTGATAATGTTTTGTATTCTTCTCAAAGAGTGGGAGGCTCTGGATGAAGAGAGTATAGTCTGGGGTACCTGCTTAGAGGGCAGCCCCTACGACCCAAATAAGTGGTAGAAAAATACAGACGGATCATTTGTTAGGTGTGCAACGTAAGTAACTGACTGTCTTCAACATTAAATCAAACCCTATTTTAAAAAAATGTTTTCAGTGGGGAAACACATTGTGCCATCAATATATGCCTTTTTTACACAAACACAAACCTATCCAGTGCAATGCAGCAGAGGTGCAGGATGGATGCTGTGGTCAACAGGACGTCCAGAGATGTTCGCACCAGGCAGAAAATCTCTCCATAGCGCCACTGGCCAGTAGTCAGTTCGATGGCAGCAAAGGGCATCACAACCAGAGCAACCAGCAAGTCAGCAAACGCCAGCGAGACAATAAAGTAGTTTGTCTTTTTCTTTCTGGGAGAAGAAGACAACCATATAGAAGTTGGAGAAAAAAAAGATCCAGAAAAAGTTTGATTTACTCTAAATGTTCTGTCTTTAAAAAGGGAAGCGGCTTAGTCGGCGCAACTCTGTAAAAATATGAAAGACAGGCATGTTTTTGAGTATAGTTTTATAAATAAATAGTATTAACTTCCATTCCTGCAGTAAAGTCTATCTTAAATAAAGGTCTTTAATAAGGTCTCAAAACTTTTGAGGCACAGATCCAAAAAAATTATTTTTGGGGAAGTTACCAAATGTCAAAACAAATTAATGCCCATCTTTCTGTCTACCTGACGGGGTTTGTCATGACAGGCTGAATGAAATTTGAGTGCTCTGACATTTGATGGGTTTGTTTAAATATTACTGCCAAAATGAGAACCATGTAGTTTGAGAAAAAACAGATCTTCAAATGCTGGTTTAATTTTAAAAGACGGAAAAAGAAATTCTGAAAGTCATTATCTCACTCAAAAAAACTTTGCTACATTATGTCAGGTTTATTGTATTTATTTTTAAGATTACTAGATTTTTATTTTGGCTTTTCTGGACGTTCTCAAAAAAGATTTTAGGGAGCATTTGCAGACAGAAGATTTAAACCTTCTTCTCTGCTGAAGTCACAAAAAACACAGCTGCTGCTGAGAAAGACAACAGTGCTCACCGCAAGTGTCGGTCCTTGCAGAGCGCCACCATGACCAACAGGTTGCCAAAAACTGTCATGATAATGATGAGCGAGAGAAAGATAGAGAGAGCGATGGTCTCCAGGGAGCTCAAGAATTCCTGCTGCTCCTGTTGGCCTGGCTGTTGTTCTTCAGAGTTTTTTATATCATCCAACAAACTGCAAGAGAAAAATAAAACAAGTAACCGACCAATAAATCAGTTATTAGTTGCATATGCTATAGTCTGGTTATTGAATGGGATATGCATGATGTAAGTTTTACAATGGGTATGGATAGATTTATCTTAGTTTATCTTTGCATGCAAATTTGATTATTTTATATTATGTTACTTGTATGTTGTCTCTCTGACATGTATCTGAATTTTATGGGTCAACTGATATTATATGTAGCTACCAAGACAATGCAGATGAAAATCAGCTAACAGCTTAAGCTGGGACGAGACATTTTTCCCCCAAATGTGATAAATGTTTCTTTTTGTGCATGTTCCCTCAGAAAATTAAAAAAAAAAATCAATCAAATGGCTGTGGGGTGCTTTCATTTAGCACACTGTGTAATTATAGTTGGGCTGACACCTGTAAGTGTGATCAGAAGGTTATAATCACTCATGGTTGTCATGACAATTCAGATAATCAGAACCAGAATCAAATTGTATTAATCACAGAGGCACTGTTTTTTTTCCAGTGTGTAAAGATGGTACAGCATGCATCTTTAATGACTTCAACAAATTTGAATTTATTTAGTACTTTCTTGAATCCACACAGGGTCAAAATTATACATACATACTCGCAATTAATCTTTTAATAAGTGATGTTGTAATGAGTGAAGTTTCTACATTGTTTTTTAACTTCATAAAGCCAAGGCCTATTAAATACTTCTCATTAGCAGTGTTGGGTAAGTTACTTTAAATTAGTAACTTAGTTACATTACTAGTTACTTCTATCAAAAGTAACTCAGTTACTTCAAGTTACTCTTTACTTTCAGAGTAACTAGTTACTAGGGAAAGTAACTTTGGTTTTACTCAGAATTCTCTTGTTAATGTGTTGCTTCCGTAACTGGATACCCAGCAAGATTGCCAGTCTTCTAGCTTGCTTACTTGCCACAAGTGCACTGTGCCACCTACCAATAGAAAGGAAAAAATAATGTGCACATTTCCACGAGAGAAATCCCACACCTGATTCTATCCTAGCCTGCTTTTTACATCCAACACAAAAACTGCAGTCGTGGTGCGTTCGATTGTACTCAGAACTCGGAAATTCTGCCTTCTGAATAGGAAGATGTAGGTAACACCAGACTGCAGATGAGCTGCATACAGGGCTGGACTGGGACAAAAAAATCCTCCCGGGCATTTTGGATAGGAAAAATTATAGGAAAAATCATAAAGCCTTTGAATGAAAATAAACACTGTTGTGACAGTGATGTACACTGTTCTGATGGTATATATGTATCAATCTATCAATTGTTTGTTGCAAGACTCAGAAAATTATTTTTTTTAAAAGTGAGACATTTTAAATGAGAATAAGAAAGTATTTCCTTGTGCCCCCCTTTCCCTTTTAATGCCCTACATGGACCCCTGGCAACACTTTACTAGATCCGCCCCTGCACAGTTACCAGCTGTCAGCTACTTAGAAAAGGATCCTGGTGTTATTTGTCTCTCAGAAACAGTTCATAACTTCCCTTCAACTCATTCATGTCATCTAAAAGGTAAACCTGTTTCTCCATCACCTGCTCAGCTCTCATGATCCAGTAAGGACATCTCCTGGTTTCATCTTCATGTTTCCCTCTCACCAGATAACCAAACCATATCATGACCAGCAGCTTTTACAGCTGTGGCTCCAGCAAACATCAGCTGATACTAGAAATTAATATTAAATAAATTCTAACAACAGCTGATCAAACGTGCTGCTGTTGTTTACCGCGACATCCGCTGGTTTCCTCTTTCTGGCGCAAAGTGAGCGATAAACAAACAAGAGAGAAAAGCCGATCAGCTGATCATTGATCAGTTTCATGATTGAAGTAGAAACAGGACAGGGAGGGTGAGAGGATGAGAGAAGAAGAGGCAGCTGTGCGGCGTAAACACAGAATAACTTCAGCTTTGTGCCTTTTTCATTGTAGCTGAAGTCCGGGACAAACTGTTCCTTTTCACCTCAATAAGAAACCCGTAATATTTTCTCTGAATACCAGACGATTCAGTTTTTTACGAGACGGTTGGCAACTCTAATAATTAACCTTATGAACAAAATAAAGTTCAACATCAGTAACATAGCACCCACCCAGCTGTATAGAAACCCCGTCATGCTAGCTAGCACGCAGTACGAAAAAGTCAGCACAACGAAAATAAACTCCAACTAAACTTGGTTCATATCTGACCCAGATGGACTGCAGGTCATAACTTCTTACCTGAAGTTCAGTTCACCTGACACTCGGACCAGCGGCCGCTTCGGGTCTCTCCTCCTGCCTCCCTTTTCCTTCATCCACCTGCTGGCCTCCACCACTTGCTAATGTTATTGAATCTGTGGAAGCTCCGCGATAGCCACCACACGAAGTAACGAATAACGAGCCTATCTAAATCCCAGTAACGAGTAACGCGTTCCCGGTTTTGGCATAATAACTAGTTACCGTGCTCGTTACCACAATAATAACGTAGTTACTGTAACGCGTTACTTAATAACGCGTTAGTCCCAACACTGCTCATTAGTGCAACAACTGGTAGTTTCTTTTTGGCAGCAGAAAAAGTGTTTGTTTGACAATGGAAAAGTCAGTGAAGATCTAAGAAGAAGAATTGTAGGTTTACACAAGTTAGGAAGGTCTCTTGGAGCCATCTTTAAACACGGTCTGGAAGAAGACCCAAACTGCCCCCCTCAAATGAAAGGAAATTGGTTAGGATGTTCAGGATCAACACAGGTACTACTTCACTAATGGACTGAGAGAGTGCCAACCAAGAAAGAAGCCCCTGCTCCAAAATGAACACCTTCAAGTTCGAAATGCATTCTTGGGAAAAGCTTTATGGTCAGACTAGAAAACAACTGAGCTTTTTGGCCACAGGTTTGGAGACGTAAAGGTAAAAACACTGTGCCAACTATCAAGCATGGTGGTGGTAGCATCATGCTCTGGAGATGTTTTACTACCAGTTGTACTGGTACACAAAGTGGATGCAGTAATGAAAAGGAAAGACTACCTTCAAACTCTAGACTTCACCACAACAACACTGGCTTGGGAATACATAAAGGAGGCTAACATTAAGCTTCTGGAACAGCTTTCCCAAAGCCCTAACCTCAACCCTACTGAAAATTAGTGCTAAAAACTCAGGTCCATGCCATAAAAACCAATTTAAATGAACTCTATTAATTCTGCCAGAAATAATGCTCAATCATCTGACCAGTGGATATTGAAGCATCTAGTTGCGGTGCAGCTTGCTAAGGAACATTTAACTAAATATTAGTGGAGGTGTATGTATATATTTGAACCTCTGTGTATACTTTTGATCCTCTTCGGATTAGAGAAAAATCCAAAACATATTCAAACTTGTGCATTCAATTCTTGTTCTTTAAAGTAATTAAAGTCGCATGCTATTCAGTAATTCTATCCTGGAAAAAGAACAATTGAAATAAACCACAAAAAGCCCCAAACTGTGAAATTCATGCTAAAGTTAGCAGGGACTTAACATACTTGGCTTATGATTGTTATGACTTACTGTTGAGGTGATGCTGTGGCCATCACTAGTCATCTGCATTGAGATTAGCAAAGGAGAGTCCTCATCACCCCATGCTACAGCCCTGTTGAAACACACACACACACACACACACACACACAACCATGATGTAATGTTACTGGCTCCTAAAGTAAGTCTGCATTTTTCTGAAAATAGTAGTTGACCTTCTTGAATCTGAACTGACTGGATTTCACATTCTTGTTTGTCCATCTTGTGGCACCCATTAAGGAGCCAAAAATGTGGTACTTGTACCTCAAATAAGTAATTAGATCACAGCTTGAAAACGTGCGATATTTATAGGGCAAACAGTCTGCAGCGGGCAGGCAGCAGCTGTTGCTGCCAGATTAAATCAGCATGTTAGTTTATCTTGGTAATGAAATAATAATATCATACATGAGTGAGTACCACAAGGGGAAATTCTCCTTTCTTACTTCCTTTTCATGAATGTCAAAAGTCGGATTCCATCTACTGATGGACTGCCGGGACTGGTAAAGATCAAAACCTTTGTTTCTCCCGTTGAAAGAAATGCTGTTTACGTTTGCTGCTCTTAATTATGCCAATGAAGAAAGCAATCCTAGTGAGACCACTTTAAAAGTCAAAGAATTATCAAGGTTTAGAGTTATCGAGCAGTTTTTTGAACATCTGAGTCAGAAATTGCTCTTCACTTGCTATTAGATAGTGAGTTTGCCATTTTCTCGTGTTTTGCATATGTATGGTTCTTACTCCTTTTCCTTATATAGCGCACTTAATGCAACCCAAAGTTCTGTAGCAGTAGTAGTGCAAATAAGTAGTAAATCTGCAGTGTACCATGAGGGCCGCACTATCCCTATCCGAGCACTGTATACAATCATGCTTGGCACTGGAAGAGAAATAACAGATGGACGAGAGAAAAGAGTGCATAAACAGCCATAAAAGTATTCATTTTGGGAAAAAAACGTCTGTTCACTTTAAACACTTTGATAAAAGGCTAAATGAATTGTGCTTTTAACACACCCTGAACTCTCTAAAGAAGAAGTAAGAAGGACTGAATGAGAGAATGATTTCAGAAAAAAAATCAGTGTAGTCATAGTTACATCTTTCATGTTACTGCATCTGTGATAGATTGGCAAACTCTCCAGTGTGTATGACAGATATGGGATGGGATAGACTCGCGCACAACCACAACCCTGAACCCCAGATAAGGTGAAGAGGATGGATAGATGGATGGATGGATAGATGCATGGATAGATGGATGCATGCATGCATGCATGCATGGATGCATGGATAGATGGATGCATGCATGGATGCATGGATAGATGGATGGATGGATGGATAGATGCATAGATGGATGGATGCATGGATAGATGGATGCATGCATGGATGCATGGATAGATGCATGGATAGATGCATGGATGGATGGATGCATGGATGGCTACATGCATTCTGGACAACAAATATCAACTTTATGGCCATGGAAAAATTCTGGGGATGGCCAATTTATTTTTGGGCTCAGTGTCTGCAATCCCAACAAAACTCAGTATCAACTCCCTACTGCTGGTGAGAAATATACCACTTTTACATCAAAGAAAATTGTGATTTGCCTTAAAAAAAAACTAACAAGTTCTACAAGGTCTGGGGTCTGTATCCAGTGCTGTATCATTATTTTAGATTTTAGTTTCTTTCTCTGTCACATTTCTTTTTGTTTTCAGTCACTGTTTTGTGTTACTATTCAGAACTGCTTGGTTAAGTTTAGGAAATGATGCTTCTGCAACATGAAGCGCATGTTAGAGTTCCATTTTACGTTTGGCTAGGATACCAGAGTCACAAGCCCTGGGTTAAAAATATAGTAAAGAAAGAGGAGGAATCTCTGAGTCTCACAGCTGTTACTTAAAACTAATACACCATGGAGCATAGCTACAGCTAAATGTGATACATTAGACATTTTTTTCTTGTGACTGGATTCCCATTGAAATCTTTTTCATGTCAAACCAAAGAGGCAGACTTATCAGCTGATGTTAAGGTTAGGATTCATAAATATATTACACCAACTCAGGACAAAAGTACATACTATTTGTTTGTATAGTGTTTGCATACTATTTGACTGGAAATGACAAAAAAAACCTCTAAAAATACTTGAAGAATATGCTCTCACATGTGACATTAAGCATCTGTTCATGAGGAACAACCTTTCATTGGCACAGTTGCCGATTCCTTATCAGCTTTAAGCACCTATTTCAACATGTGCTTTTCTGCCGTTTTATGATCCCTGTCCAAGCTTATTGCACTTGAGGGTCAGTATCATTACCTGACAGACTGTGAAAGCCAACGCTCCTGTCAACAGTACTTACTTCCTGTGGACAGATTACAGTTTACTGCATGCGATATCTGTGTATTATCCAGCTTTAAGTTGAATTTGAACTCGTGTCTGTTCCTGTGTTGACTATAATAAGACACATAGTGTAGATTTTAAAATTAATATTAATTTATTTCCTCTGATTCATAATGAGTCTTAATCCTGGCTTAAAAAGTAAGCAATGCTTTTCTCGCTCTGACCTGTCCAGACTTACGTATGTACTTGTACATAACATTTACTAGACATGAAAAATATAGTGGCGCTGAACAAGTGGGCTGAAACAAAACAGAGAAAGTTCAATCTGTCTTTTATCAAATGCTCCACTTCCTTAAAGCAATTAGAGAAATAACATGACCCAGGTAGAGTACACCACCTCCGCTGCATCCTGCTTAAGAGCATACAGTGCATACCATTTGTACTTACAAGAGCCGAGAAGTTTTAGGGTTTTTTTCAAACACATAAGGGACTCGTGAGGATAGATTATTAAAAACATAATGTTCCTGAATGGGTTGTTCACCATATTGGGCAGTATTCACAGGCATTTTTTTAAATCCACGATTCCACGATCACTGTGTCTTTATTAAAAAAAAAATACAGGCATTGATTTGAAGTACCTTGCTAGTATGGGGTTGGACCCCCTGTTGCCTTCAACATTGCCTTAATTCTTCATGACACAGGCGCTGGAAACATTCCTCAGATCTTTTGGTCCATATTAACATGACAGCATCACACAGTTGCTGCAGATTGTCTCTATCATGCATAGAATGCACCTCCCCTCCATCACATCCCAAAGGTGCTCTATTGCAGTGAGATCTTGTAACTGTAAAGCCCATCTGGACATGTTCAATAAACCAGTTTGAGATTAG
This sequence comes from Aulonocara sp. 'chitande type north' Nkhata Bay, assembly GCF_057382095.1. Lineage (NCBI taxonomy): Eukaryota > Metazoa > Chordata > Actinopteri > Cichliformes > Cichlidae > Aulonocara > Aulonocara sp. 'chitande type north' Nkhata Bay. The sequence continues at coordinate 40,063,135 of NC_141350.1, forward strand.
TTGAGATTTCTGACATCAGAAGATAGGTAAATCTTCTGGGGGCTCATAAAGAGATAGACATGGTCAACAACTACAGCTACGCTTATTCATTTTAATCAGCTGAAAGTGTGCCCACTAAATATCCCCCACATCATAGCTTCACCGGCAGCCTGAACCATTGATACAAGGCAGGATGGATTCATGCTTTCATGGTGCTTGACGCTACCATCTGAGGGTGTCAGCAGAAATTGAGACTTGTCAAAACAGGAAGCCTTTTTTTTTCAATCTTCTGTTTGTCCATTTTGGCGTGCCTGCGTTAATTTTAGCCTCAGTTTACCGTTCTTAGCTTACAAGAGCGGCACCCAGTGTGCTCTTCTGCTGCTTTGGGCAATTTGCTTCACAACTGATGTGTTGTGGGTTCAGAGACGTTTTTCTGCATACCTTGATTGCAACAAATTGTATTTTTGAGTTTGGGTCATGGTGCTGCAATGTGGTTGGCTGGTTAGATATGAGCAGTTGAACAGCTGTACCTAACAAAATGGCCAGTGTAAATCAAAACTGCGGCATTTCAGGCCATAAAGCATAAATAATGAAATAAAAGTCAACTTTAGAGGCCCTGTAAAGCGTAGCTTTTCAAGAGAAAATACCTATAACCCTGCTTCTTTGCTCACAATCACACACCTGGCCAATTCAACAGGCTCAAACAAGTATACTAACACCTTTAGCTGGCCCCCGGCTCATTAGACATCTGAGCACGTTCTAGCTAAGCCGATTGTCCGTAATCTGTAGCAATTACAACACAAAACCACTGATTACAAACACAGTAAAAATAGGTGAATGTGACGTTCCTGAAGGAATAATTCAGCTAAACAATGGTGCACAGATTGGATGGTGTTCAGCTTTACATTCAGCCCGTGTTCAATAGTCAGCTGAAATTTACTGATTATTGTTTGCATCTTAAATGGTGTTCACAGCAAACTAATCAGCATTTTTTCCTCTTTCAGCCACAAACACACTCATACGCTATCAACGCCACAACAACAAAACAAACACAACCCACCCTGCTAGTCGTTGCTCACTCAGTTACTCACATGTCGGAAATGAGAAAAATAGTTGCTTAATCTGGAATTTCCTACAAAGGGAGGAAAGGGAGAGGAGAGATGAGCCATATTTCTGACTGCAATTTTCTTGTATGATGTGAGTCCAGGGGGGTGTGTTTTCACAGCTCACCGTGTCCATTTCACATCTGACTGACAGCCAAACAGAACAGGATGAACTCTGGAAAGCAGAGAGCACGAAGGCACTAGATTGCTTTTATGTCTCCTTTTTATCTGCAGCATACTCAACAGTTGACAATGTTAACATTTATTTAATGTTAATATCACCGTCACTGCCATCATAGGCTCTGAACCTAAATAAAAGGAATAAGGCAGGAAACCAGTGCGCCATGTCTCTTTATCTCAGTTGCTTTGGCTCAATAACAAAAAATGTGTCATTCCTACATTTGAGGAAATGTAATGCACGTGATTCTTTGTGGTCAACACAGGTGAAGCCAGGAGACTGAGCATTTTAAAATATGTTCAATTCATGGACACGAAGGAGCTGCAAGGGTCAACATTTGATGACCCCCAACAACTTATCAGTGGAAAAGGAAGAAGAGTGAGGATGTGTTAGAGAAAGACAGAATATAGAAATATAGAGTAGACCCGTTGGTTTACTCTGGTTCGGGCATCTGACCAGGATGCCTACTGGGCACCTTCTAGATCAGGTGTTCCAGGCATGTCAAACCAGGAGGACTTCCTGAGGCAAACCGAGGACACACTGGAGGGATTACACCTCTTGGCTGACTTGGGAACACCTTAAATTGTGCCCCAGACTTAGATAAGTAGTAGAAGATGGATGGCTAGATGGTGCACAAAAGAAAGAGCATTTCTCATTCTCATTTTTCCATTTGTTCTGGAGTAACTGGGCAACTGACTTGACTTAGTGCAGCTGTTTGTGATTTACAAGAGCAATGTTATGTGGATCTGCTGGACATCCTCCTAAATAGATAGACAAGTAACGATAAGAGCAGAATAAATGGATGTCTTTGAATGTCAATACAATTTTTTTATCCTGCACATGGTTTCAAAATACACCAGGAGCGTTTTAGCTGCAGAGTGTTTAGATCTACATGTGATCTTTTTTTTAAAAAAAAATAAAGAAAGCTTCTTTATGCAGTTCCACAGAGCAAACTCCAGAGTTGAAAAAGGTGGAAGCAGAAACAAAAAGCTACTGTTCCTTGGGGTGCCGCTTGAAGCCGGCTCCAAAAGGCAGTCAGCTGACTCATGTTAAAATGTCTAAATTTACAGCACTAAAAGGCATATTTACAGCGCAGTAAGAAATATATAGTTTTGACCTTTATGGGTAATTTACCCCTGATAAAAACTCTGATTAGAGTGAGTTTTCATCAGCATTTTTAATGGATTATCTATATAAAATGCTATCATTTTATTAGTCCGTTTAGTAGCACTAATTAGCCAGTATGAGCGTTGTGTGTTCCCCTAGGCAATTTATGAGTGCAGCTTGCTAACCAAACCAGCTAGCATTAGCTGACAAATTAGCACTCCACCGTTTCATCCAAACAAGGTAATTATAGCCAAAATCGACAGTTTAAAACCAATGACTGGCACTCATCTTTTATACTGTCTGTATGCTGTTCCTGCTTTTAACTTCCTGGCACCCCCAATTGCTTTGTGAAACTCGATGTAGCTTCTGTTTAAAACCCCCCAAAACAAAACACTTTTTTTATTTTTAAGGGAGAAAAGCCACTTCTGAGATGCACAGTGCTACATGTGTCGGAACTCAGAGCATCATGTTGAGAGCGTACGATGAGTCGGTATTTTGTAGTGTAGTGCTCAAGCTGAAAAGTCCACACAGAAACAAAAAAGTTGGAGGGTCCACAGATGTCTGCGCAGACAAAATTTGCGTCACTCGGACTCGAAGTGAAGTGGGCTGTTTATGAGAGCACTCAAAGCACTTTTATATTACAGCCCACGTTCAACTATTCTGACACTCACACTTTGTTCCATGAACTTTAATTGCTTTATCTGTGTACACTCTGACAGTAATGGATGCACAATTCAGAGCCTATCTTAAACATGTGCATTAGACGAGCCAGGGACTGGTAGACCAGACTTGTTGTAGTAACAGTACCAAACTGTTCTGTGGAAATAGGCCTACTATGTGCCGTAGTGTACTAGATAATATATAGGTAGTTATCAACAGACAAAACTCTGTTGGATAGTTCAAAGTGAAGGATTGAGACAGACAGATTTGTGCTGAAATGGAAGAAGAAATAATCGGAAAAAAAAAAATAATGTGAGAGAAAAGGAAAATTAACTCAAAAATCAACCCAGTACCCACAGGTGGTTTTGAGATGCAAGCACTGTGTGGCCTACAACATCATAGCACAGCTATACAGTAGAAAATGAAGATAAATAAATATCACATCATTTACACGCACAACTTCAAACAGATCCACGTATCTTCTCGATACAAACACCTTTATGTCTTAATAGATGTAGACTGTATAGATGCAGACAGAGGCTGAGTGACAAACAAAAACAAACAGGCAGTCAGATGATGCAGGAGAACTGACAGACTCATCTGAACTGAGCTGCATTTAGAAGATGCTCACTCGCCATCTGGGCATCTTCCTGATCTGCTGGGCTGCACAAAGTGAAAAAAAAAATGAATATGTGGATATTAATTTCCACCAGGTTTGTGCCCCAGTCAAAGATATCCCTTAAAACAGCGGTCCCCAACCCCCGGGCCTCGGACCGGTACCGGTCCGTGAGTCGTTTGGTACCGGGCCGCGAGAGTTGAGGCTCAGGTGTGAAATGTATAGTTTTCAGGGTTTTTATCGGTTTTCAGTGTTATTTTGTTATCGTTTTTATCGTTTACTCGGTTTTCCTGGGTCTTTTCATGTGTGTTATGAATAAATTTTCTTTTTTTCGGTGCCGGTACTAGTTTTATTTTGTTGTATTTATCCGCGACACCTTAAAGGCCGGTCCGTGACAATATTGTCGGGCATAAACCGGTCCGTGGCGCAAAAAAGGTTGGAGACCGCTGCCTTAAAAGACACAGAATCACTTCTGTGATTCTTGATTTACGCTGACAGTCACTATTAAATGTGTGTAAATACTAAAACACCTCTTCAAAGGCCAGAATACGGGACTGCACAGATAAGAAATGCAACAAACAATTAGCGGTTCATTAGACTTTTGGAAATGTGCTTGTTAACTAACTCTAACTCTATATCAATGGGAAGACAGTAAGGTAAAGACAATCTAGAACAATCAATGTACAACTATAGTCTTCTTTATCAAGCAATCACTTTTGTCACTGTAAGCTGTAAAATTTACTTCATGCTACACTTACAAACTCTGTAAAAGTGAAGGTTTCCCAGCATGTGTAATAAAATTCAAATAATTTGTTCTGACAAATGTGAGCTAATGCTATTATTTGTCAAACATATGAAAGATGCAAATGTTCTTTTTCTGCTAAACAGCAACAGCAGTGTGTGGAGACCATTGTACTGCTTATAAAGAAGTAAAGGCAACTAATTAATTCCTCCTTAATTCTCACTTGTCTCTTGTCAGGTGGGACCTAAATGCTTCTCACATATTCTCACACCTCTGATTGTGAGCTTGTTGAGTCGTTTGTGTGTGCCCATATGCACATTTGTTTGCTTGCTTGCATGTGGAGGAGCAGCCTCTCGCTCCATTGCCGAGGACACGTATCATGATCTTCAGTCCTTCATCCTGCAGTTTTAATTGTTTGAGAGTAAGGTCTGAGTAAGCAAACTGCTGCTGGGGAGGCTTTTCTCACCACCTGAAGCTGTGGAGTGCAAGTTAATACTAACGATAGCAAGAAAATATCAGCTCTGGCATTCATTATATTAATTCAGTTCCATATTACACATCCATAAATCTATAAAAAGATCATTTTGTTTCATCTTTCCCAATTAAGTCATTTGCCTGTATCCAAATCCAACCAAAGTGATTCTAGAACAGCGCTTACAGTATAAACGCCAACATGCCAGCCACCTACACACACACTCACACACTGTGCTGTAATCCTCCGAGCCACCCAGCTCCCCCCTCTCAATACTACTTGTGTGTGTCATAATAATTGGAAATGAAATGTAAACTGGATAAATTCACACCCAGTCAGGATAACAGGCATTTTACACAAAAAATGACAGATGAAAAGTGAATATATTTTTGGATGAATGGTGCAAATCCACGGTAGATCCATTTGTGCTAGTTAATTAGTACTTTGGTGTTTTATTAGCAGTTACTCTGGGTATTGAGTGGCTTTGGGACCTGGTAACTCTGATTCTGGTGACCCAATTTAGCACTACCATATAAATGAATTCCTCAGATTTACCCTAGTTTTCTTTTTTTTCAAAATAAAAGCATACAATAATGGCAAGCTTTAGGAAACTAATTAACTTTGGGCTGATGGGAGGAAATAAGACACTGAGAGATCTACATACTGATTCTACATTCTGATTCTGTGGTTTAGGGCTAACTGATGGCAATAAAGAAATTCCAGTGTACCAACTTGCTTTTGTTTCCCTGTTTCGTTGCACTTCTTTTGTTATGAGTCACTGTGCCATTTGCTTTGAGGACATTAGCTTTTACAGGCTATAAACTGTTTCAAAACAAAACTACTTCTGCACTGGTATCATCATGCAAGCAGGCAGGAGGCATAGTCTGTGGTTTACTGGACAATTTTCAGCTGAATTATGACTAGTACACATACTTTATACACAATCATTGTGAAAAGCTTGTGGCAGCTTCAGTGACTACAAGCGGATCTTCATAAATCCTGTCATCTAACGCTATAGTCACGCTATGCAAAACAGTGAATGGGGACCGCAGCAGAACGAAATTATTGCATCGGTGTGCAATGAGTTTGCAGTCCGGTTTCCGTTAAAACGGTTGTTTTAGAGACAGGAATCAGGTCTGTGACCTGTCACAGTCAGATGGTGAAATGGCAACGAAATGGAACCAATCTGAAATCAGTTTGTGATTGAATGTCTGTGAAGGTTCTCAGTCATCCAGGTCATCGTAGTCAAAGGAGCTTGCAAAGAAAAATTCGCATGATAAGGTGGGGCCAGATTTCACAATGAGCTCACCCGAAACCCTGGCTGATTGGGACCCACACCCAGTTTCACACCTTGGCTCAGGCAATTAGAGGAACATCAGGGGGTCCTTTTGTCCCTCTGTGGGGGGATACTCCCACTAGGTTTATATCTGGGACTCTCCACCATTTGACCTTAGAACTGAAGAAGCTTCTCGGATGAGAGGTGAAACGTCTTCAAGCAACTTAAAGAAGTCCAGACGCTTTTCTTTGCAAGCTCCTTTGTGATTGAATGTGCTCAAGGTGGCAATCACACGCAATCTGTTTGTGACCACAGAATGATTAACTGTGATAAACAGATGAAAATCGCAAATCTGTTGCCATTTACATACACAGAAAATCACATTAACTACTCAGAATGAACTGGTTCTTATATTGCGTTTTACTATTGTAACTAAGTGAGCACTGAAAGCGATTTATACAACATACACACAAGCACTTTTTCCTACCCGTGCTTTCTATCTAACAACAGCATCTCTGAGTTCAGTATCGTACCCAAGATCAAAGGGATCAAACCACCAACCTGCTCTACCTCCTGAGCTACATACAGCCACTCCAATACTCGACGTCCAAAAAGCTGTTTGACTCTGATTGGTGTGCAAGTACCTTGCAATCAAAAGCTGGTCACCCTAGTTACTTGCAATCAGTCTACAACAGCAAAGAAATCCAAGACAATTGTTTCTCTAGAACTCCAGAACTACTGGCTTTTAATAGACTGTTGAATTGTCAGATTTTCAAGAGCCACAATTTTCCTTTTGTTAGAGAGCTATAAACTAAATGGACCACCTGATTTTTAAACTATAACTTACCATGCTATACAGCACTAGTATACAGTACCCAGTTCTTCAGAAATTCAGAAAGAAACAAAAATCTGTATAATATTTCACTTTTACACAAACAGATTAATTACTTTTGCTGTATTAGTCACCTAAAGCAACTGACACCAGTCAAACAGGAAAAACATCTCAAACTAGGCTCCAGTGTTAGGTAGCAATTTAGAGATGACTGCAGTAAATCAAATCCAACGCATACTCCACTCACAAGCTTCTTTCTCTGTTAACAAAAGCTCTAAAGATGTAGCACTGATGTCAGAACAGGACAGTTGGTCTGGTATTTTTATAACCAGCTGACATCTACAAACAATTCGCTTTTTGCTTTTTTTTTTAATTTAACATCGCACTTAGCAGCCAAAAATAAGAGGATCGCTAAATTGTTAGAATATCAACTACAGCTGAAAACAGATGAACTCCACTGATAACTATAATTACATGTTTCACAAAAACTAAGCTCTCAGTCAACTTCCAGTTCTCAATTGATTTACATTCATTTGAGAGTACATAGTTCCTCTCTTTGATTTCAGAGGTATACTATAAAGAAAAAAAACTCTTTGATCATCTGTGGAGCACAGTTACAACACTCAAATTAACATCTATATGCGATTCTGATATTCTAGTAATATTCTAATATTCAAACCCTGTCCTCACAGCGATCCCCTAAATCACACACTAGTGTGCTACATGCATGACTGGAACAAGCTGCAAGTCTAAGCACATGGAGTGTGTATTGTGGATAAAGCTATGTGGGTAATGGGTTGTGAGCGAGTAATCGAGCGTGCTCGTCACAATCAGCATGCAAGCTCAGAAATGAAAAGGGGAAGAATGGACAATGAGTAAATAATACAGTACAATGTGCAGCATATAAGCATGCATGCACAGAGGCTGTGTGGAAAAGGCAGGCAGGCTATGGAAATCAAAGATCAACCAAGTGCTATCACCTACTTTGGACCTTAGTTTTTCTCAGAGCGCTAGTGTCGACTTCACACTTACAAGACACTCAAGGAAACTATTATGCAATAAAAGGAATAACAATACCAAGAAAAAAATTAGACCAAATTAAAATTAGAAGTGATAAAGGAAACAACTATTTAAAAGTCATGCTGAATGACATTAATTCAAGGATGTTTAATGTTTCACTTTGCTTTGCATGGCCTCCTTTTTAACAAAGGTCCATTTATTGAAGCTGAACTCCTATCTGATGGTCCATTTGAAGTTCTTCTTTCACGAAATTTTACTGCGATAATATTTAACTAAAAAACCGATACCATCAACTGTATATATCACCAAGAATAGAAGCATGTGACAAGCTGTTTCCGAGTAACTTTGCATCTCTCTACAGAATAAAAAGTCTCATTCAATTTTTCTTGGAAACACACACACAGACACACACACTTTTGCCCTGTCTCCCTGATGTGCAATAGTACCAAGTGCAATTTTCCCAATATAACAAAGTATTTTATTCTATTTGTATCTATTGTATATAATATTTTATTCTATTTTGTATAGTATGTTATTCTATCTTATCTTATCGTATCTTATTCTATTCTATTGTTTTTTTCTTTTTTTCTTAATTTTCACTGCTCTTAACTTTGTGCCGTGACCAAAAAAATTTAGCACGGGTGGGACTAATAAAGGTTTATCTTATCTCTTATCTTAAAATAAAAAAATACATTTTTCCAGTAATGAAACTCTACCCTTTTTTGTAGTCACAGGATTCTTTTACTGGGCATTTTAATCACAAATTTGACATTTAATTCCTGTTGCACCAAACACGAGGCTCACGCTCAGGTTTCACTTCTGCACAGCAGATTATTATCTGCTTTAGAAGCTCCCTCACCTAGATTAGTATCTGATAACAGTCAAATTTGGAAATGATGACCATGTTCGGTTGTCACTAGAGCATGACAAGATCAGTGACCAGGGATGTAGCTCAGTCGTTTACTTAGTGCAGGGTACTTTCAGGCAATCTTCAGAACACTAATCAGCTGTCAGCAGTGTCATTCACACGCATGTCTAATAAGTCACCATTATTTATTGATTTATCACCATATATAACATGTTAAGTAATACGGAGAGACCAGTATTACTATGCTACTTACTATGCTGATGTTAGTTCAAGCGTAGCCAGTGGAAGCTGTTTTTCAAAACAGACAACAATAAGCAAAATCAAATGACTTATGTTTACTGGCTGTAAAAATGTAAAAGCATTTCCAGTTTTTATTAGCAGGACACCAAAACAAAGAACTTACAGTATATCTGTGTTGACAGTAGTCTGTTTACTATAGCACATATTACGATAAGCTATCTTTGTCAATAAACTGAGATGCAAAAGACGGATATGGGTGAGGTAACACTGATAATGAATGAGTCCTGGTCCATGCTGGGAATCAGGCTAATGAGTTGGCATTTGTACAGATGGCCTAAATTTAGCCTGAAGGCGGTGGCTTTTTCCTACATGTCTGTAGAGAGTGGCTAATAAGGACAGTAGAGCAGGTGATGGGAGAGCCAGGAAACTAACTATTTCTGGGACCTTAAAATATTAAAATCTTGTTTGACTGCTGGAAGGTCACTCTAGTTCACTCACTGTCTCTAAACACTATCCTGTTTCATCTGCCCGATTCACCTTAAGACACCCATACCTGTAATCTGGTCAAAGCTTTCAGTCTGCTGGCTGCTGTCCAGCACTGGATTTGCACCTCCCTTAGGAGTGTGAGTTTTCTTCTAATATAAAAAAAATTAGAATTTTTTTTTACCATGATTTATAATTTTGGTACCATATGTTGTCTAATAATAGTAAATTAAAATTAATGCTTTGATTTCTAAAATTTACTTTATGTTCCTATACCAGATGCTACCAAAGGATACAGGATTGGGGGTATTTAGTCTTAAAAACAGACAATGACGCTCTAGTGGTCCTTATTTTTGAAGCCACGTCAAGTTCATTTATTACGAGAGAGTGGAATTAAACAATGGCTGATGCATCCTGTGTGCAAACAATGTACACCCAGATGAAAAAGAAAGTTCCTCACAGGACTTTATGTAGTCCTGTGAGAAAGTACATATACAATAACTGCTTCCATAAGAATTAAGAGGGTGGAAAGCAGCATGGTACTGATCATCAAATCCACTTGATTAACTGATTATCGGCAAATGTGAGCACCTCTATCAAAACAAAAACTTTGGGAGGTTGCTAGTCTGGAGCATTCAGGTGTGTGTTAAAACAATGCGCAGTCTTCCCAGAAGTGGATGTCCGGCAAATTTACCCCAAGTTCAGACTGTGCAACGCTCACAGAAACGAGATCAATTCAAGAGCTACATCTCAAAATCTACAATCAGTTAGCATGTCAGCAGTACAACAGTAAACGGTAACATTAGAAAAAGACTAAACGCAGCTGGGACTAAATGCAGCTCCAGCCTCCACATAAATTGGATAAGGCAAGACCAAAGTGTAGATGTCTTGCCACAGTGGATGTCACCGCATCATATCTGATGAAAAACAAGCACACTATCCATCCATCCATCCATCCATCTTCATCCGCTTTATCCGAGGCCGGGTCGCGGGGGCAGCAGCCTAAGCAAAGAGGCCCAGACCTCCCTCTCCCCAGCCACCTCCTCCAGCTTATCCGGGGGAACACCAAGGCGTTCCCAGGCCAGCCGAGAGATATAATCTCTCCAGCGTGTCCTGGATCTGCCCCGGGGCCTCCTCCCGGTGGGACATGCCTGGAACACCTCACCCAGGAGGCGCCCAGGGGGCATCCTTGTCAGATGCCCGAACCACCTCAGCTGGCTCCTTTCGATGTGGAGCAGCAGCTGCTCTACTCTGAGCCCCTCCCGGATGGCCGAACTTCTCACCCTATCTCTAAGGGAGAGGCCAGCCACCCTTCGGAGGAAGCTCATTTCTGCCGCTTGTATCCGCGATCTCGTTCTTTCGGTCACTACCCACAGCTCGTGGCCATAGGTGAGGGTAGGGACGTAGACCGACCGGTAAATTGAGAGCTTCGCTTTTACACTCAGCTCCCTCTTCACCACTACGGACCGATGCAGCGTCTGCATTACTGCAGCCGCAGCCCCAATCCGTCTGTCGATCTCCGGCTCCCTTCTCCCATCACTCGCGAACAAGACCCCGAGATACTTGAACTCCTCCACTTGGGGCAGGAACTCATCCCCGACCCGGAGTGGGCACTCCACCCTTTTCCGGCTGAGAAAGATGGCCTCAGATTTGGAGGTGCTGATCCTCATTCCCGCTGCTTCACACTCGGCTGCGAACCGTTCCAGTGCGAGCTGGAGGCCCTCACCCGATGAAGCCAACAGAACCACATCATCCGCAAAAATCAGAGATGAGATTCTGAGGCCACCAAAGCGAAAGCCCTCCGCCACTTGGCTGCGCCTAGAAATCCTGTCCATAAAAATTATGAACAGAACCGGAGACAAAGGGCAGCCCTGGCGGAGCCCATCACCCACCGGGAACGAGTCCGACTTATTGCCGGCAATGCGAACCAAGCTCTTACAATGGTTGTACAGGGATCGAATGGCCCGTAGCAATGGGCCAGACACCCCATACTCCCGCAACACCTCCCACAGGACACCCCGAGGGACACGGTCGAATGCCTTCTCCAAGTCCACAAAACACATGTAGACTGGTTGGGCAAACTCCCATGCACCCTCAAGTATCCTCGAGAGGATAAAGAGCTGGTCCAGTGTTCCGCGACCAGGACGAAAACCGCATTGTTCCTCCTGTATCCGAGGTTCGACTAGCGGACGAACTCTCCTTTCCAGCACCCTGGCATAGACTTTCCCAGGGAGGCTGCATTATCATAAGCACACTACATTATCATAAATACCTTATACCAAACTGTCAACATTTTTTGGGTTTGGAAAAGTTCTCAAAGAAGTTCTTTGATCGACCTTTGGAGCCCTACTTGCACTCACTGAGATGCTAGTTCAAGTACAGTCAGTGGTAGCTCTTTTTCCAACCCCACACAACAATTAACAAAGTCAGTTGACATTTGATTTGGGCTTGTTTAGCAGCCACGGGATCTGAGCATCTTGCAGTCACTGCAGTCGACCATGTCGACATTCTAGAGTCAAATCTAAGGCCATCTCTCCGAGAGCTAAAGGTTGGCTGAAACCAAGTCATGCAACAGGGCAATGATCCCAAGCACAACAGCAACTCTATAGCAGAATGGCTGAAAAATGGGAGAATCATGGTGTTGCAATGGCCCCCACAATATAAGAGACTGAAGTCACACAGAAAACTATTAAGAAACTATACTCAGGGTGGTTCTACAGTACAATCTACTGGATCTTGGCATTTTACAATAAATAAAGGCATGACAATAAACCACGTCAATGTTTGCCACCTTGATATGAATATCAGTTCCCAGTGTGGACTCAGTGAAGATGTATCTGACACCCCTACTTTCAGGAAGTGTGGAGCATTATGACTCTTTATACTGACCCACATTATCAAACACATCCCCTCACTCAAATCGGGAAATACCTCAAGTGAGTTCATCAAACAAAACCCCGCTTGGCAAATCCAGTGCAACATTATGCCCTCATAAAAAGTCACAAAGTGATTTACTAAACTGCATCCAACATACTCCGCTGACAAAGACTTTCCCACAATAAAAGGCACATAAACATGATTAAACACCCTCACAAAACTTTTATAGTAGCAGTAGCTGTTGGTTAGGTTTTACGTAGTTAATCAAAATAATTTTTTCACCAAGCAAGAAATTTGATTACACTCAGTGTCAGCATTTTTAAAACTCTTCCTTTCAACATTTCTACACAAACTGCCCACTAGGTTATGTTATGGTTATGACTATTGTTGATCACACATCTGTGAAAGTAGGTAGGCTCTGGTCTTTATGAAAGTTAGACCTGCCTCCACCACCCAGACCTTCCTACCACCTCACACCACATCAGATCTATTTTCTGTAGATACTGGGCTGAATGTTCGTCATTTACATAAGCACATAATCTGCTTTTGTTTTAAATTACTGCCTGGGAGGCTTTTAGAAAGTCAGCTTTTCATGTCTTTAAAAAAAATCCTGTTCTTAATACTCTCGTTAACAAAGGCACACAGACACACACTTTGTGTAACCAGCGCAGTGTATCAGAACACTCATTTTACTGTAGAGCACTATTACATTGTTTACAGTCAATTAAAAGCTTAATCAAGTGAAGAACAGCCTCCAGCAGCTGCTTGGCATGCTAAAGTGCATTCAGTAGATGGTGTGTGTATTTGAGTCCAGCCTCAAGTAGATCTATATGTGTGCATGGCTCATGTTGTTATATAGCAGCAAAGGAGAAATTAGTGCATCACCTCTGTGATGAAATGTCACTGATTAGCACCCTGTTCCTTAGTAACTGAACAACATTTGACCTTTTCATGTGTCCCGACACAGGCACTGACGCTTCAATGTCCCCTCATTAAGCACATCGAGTGCATGTTTACTCATCCATACACTAAAGCTGACGCACCTCTAAGTCAAATAATAGATGTTAGGTCATAAAACATGCGATCGGCGGTGACCAAGAAGAAGAAGTTCCCCTGCATGAACTTACAGCAAAATGAAGAAGAAGAAGAAGAAGGGTGGCATACTAAATGTTAGAAGCTAATTCACAAGAAAATAGTACACAGCAAGTTGAGAAAACAAATAGATTCTTAGAGCATGTGCATGGGTAAAGAATCAAGATGGGAAAAAATAGCTGTGGCCTCATCTTTTTTTTTGCTCACAAGCAGGTGATAAGCTGCAAAAAAATTATAATTCATGACACTGCATGGTGATCAGGCATGAATCAAGGAGTGACAGACAGGCTACTGAAATCATAAATGCATCTTCTTTCATGATGGAGACAGGACTGGTTACTTTGTCACTCACATAGTCTATTCCCACAATGTGCCAATCACTCAGCTTGACAGTACGGATAAGAAAATACAAGTTGATGAGGTAAGTCTCTCCTTTGGGTGCATGAGTGGAAAAATACGAGGGAAAAAAAGCAGCTGAAGGTATGTAATACATGTAAAAAAAAACTAAACAAAAAACTAAAACAAACAGCTGTGGAGGCACAAGTTGTTCATTCTTTTTGGCTAACAAATGTGTGGGAAAATTATAATTGATGATAAGCAGTGGTATTCACACAAGAGTCAAGCACTTATAGAGAGGCTTAGATTCAAATTAAAATCAATTTTAAGGCTGGAGACAGGATTAGGCTACTTGGCTGGTCAAGCAATCCTGCAAGATGTCAGTCAGTGTGATAACGATGATAAGAAACTCAAAAAAAAGAACATCAAAATAAGAAAAAAAAAGTTTACATTTGCGTTGTTCTCTTTGTTATTATTATTGATTTCGTCGTGTTTGCTTGCTCTCGATAGTAGGTGTGTGTGAAGTTGCAGTGAGCACACGGTATCCCTGTTTCTCTTTGCCAAACTTTTAAAAAATGTTCATGTAAGGCTCTTACCTGTGTCGGGCTCCACGCCTCCCTTGCGCACAGTCAAATATTCCCCCCTGCGCGTGTATTCCCCTTATATTCCTACTGACATGACAGAAGTGTGAAAGCTGCCGCGAGCCCGGCGAGTCTGATACGCACGGGCTGCAGAGGAGTGACCGTCCCACCAAGAGAGAGAGAGAGAGAGAGAGAGAGAGAGGCGGGGTGATCGTTGCCGCCATCGCGTGGCAAAGGGGGGAACTGCATGCTATAGTACAGCTGCGGGTGACCAACTGGCCCACTTTATGTGAGAGTGGACATCATATTTTACCTCTCTATCCCACATAATTAGAAGATACTTCACATTTGCAGTGGTCAAAAGCCTTCACTGTAGGACATGAATGCTTCTAAAGTCAGGCTTTTTACGCAGCTGATGTGACGAAAGAAGGTTAACCTGTTTTCACACCCGACGGGAAGGGGCGTTTCTAAGATTTTTCTTTTTTGACCGGGTGGCACGGGGCGGGGAGGGGGGCAAGAACGAGAATATTTAATCAAAACAAAATCAGACGTGGGAAAAAAAACAGTAGTGCAGCAAATATACGAAACATACTTGGATATATGTTTTTCAAAGTGGATGACAAAATGCAGTAAAGTTTACAGTCTTGTGCAGCTCAGTGCTGAGGTGTTTGATGAAAATATTTAATCAAACACCTCAGCACTGACTTTTACCTAAAGTTTTTCAGATTCAAATGAAAAAAGTGATTCTGTGTTGTGTCTGGGTTAGGGTTATATATCACATTTTTGTCAGTTGATTTTTGGTGCATCATTGCATCCTGGTACCTTACATTTCCCTTTACCCTCTCTCACACACACAAACTTGCACACATGTCATCATTTACATACACACTATTGCTTAACGACACACACACAACCATTAACTGATCCCTGGTCTCCTTACTGTGGATATTGCTCACCGTTTCTCTCATCAAGTTCACTGAATGAACTTGAATGACCCTAACTGTCCCATTACATTTTTTCATCCCATAAAAAGTTCTTGTGCCCATGTTAGTCAGTGGTTTGCCTGCTTATATATCCCACTACTCCACACTCTCAAAATGTGAACACAGAGGTTCTCCCTGTGACCCTCCCTCTTCACTACACCTGATCCAAATTTAATGTTGACCAGTTAGCTGAACTTGGTGACTGCCCCTGATGTAAAACGAGTTTGACATCCCTGGACTAATCCGTCTTTACAACGTCAATCTAAATTACGGGCAACACCTCAACGCATCACTCTCTGGTGCAGGTGGGCACTTTACGGTACCTCAGAGAAAACAGAAACAACATTAAGCTGGCAAGAGTTCGCAAGGTCGCTCGTGTGGATAGTCACAGATAAATAAGGAATTAGTTCGGACCTGGACCTGGTTTTAAAAAGTTGAGAGTTCCTGGTGTTCTGACAGTGCCATTTACAAGCCAAACAGAAGATAAACGTCGTTGCACTCAGATTCTGAATGACTAAACTACCAGGAAATGCAGGTGTATCGCTGCTCGGGGACAAGTCCCTGGAGTTCTACCGGGACCCGGTGAGCTTCTGCCAGCAGAGGATCGAAAAACACCGGAGCAGAATGTTTCTCTGCCGCCTAATGAACAGACCGACAGCCTTTATCTGCTCCGTGCAAGGGATGAGAGAGCTGCTGTGTGGTATAGTGAACACTTTCTCTTTTACGACACATAGTTAAACTTTGCTTCCACAGTCAAAGGGATATATGGAAAAAATTTCCTCGAGTAGTCCATGGGAGAGACTCGGGATAGTATTGGGGGAAAATATTATTATTATAGAAGTTTAATTGTTTTTACTTTTACAAATGATTTAAATACTTGCACTTTAATAAATTACTCATATTATATTGCACACTTAAAATGAGGATAGGGCCTATTCAGTGACCAAAATATACCGAGAGAGAGAGAGAAAATAGATTTTTTTAAAGCGTTAATGTTAACACACTGTATTTATTTGTGATTTAGATTTTTTTTAATACATGACTTACTGGAAATTAAAGTTTTATAATTTAAATTTTAAAGCACATGCTAGCGGTAGGAATTTGTGTAAACAAATTTAGTCCCCCTAAATACAAATATCTCCAACCTTAATTTAGTCGTTTCTGCCTCTCACATTTAAACAGTTTAAATATCCCATGGCATGATTTATTCAACTTATGCATCGTGATGTGATGATATTTTTGTTATGCTGTAAAATAGGAATGAGATCACAGAAGCACTCATGAGAAAAAGCAGAGATTTTCCATGCATGTTGTGTTTAGTACAAATGAAGCAAAGTGTGACGTGGACGTTTGATTGAAGAGTATGCAGAGATGTTATGTGATGTGTTTCAGAGAAGTCCAGTTTGTTTCTTAAGGATCCAACTGACTTGATGACAAACATGTATGGTGACACCATTGTTACTACTAATGGTAAACACTCACACACATACAAGATGGCCCACACTTAAAGTATATTCAATTTGAGTATCAATTTTCCCTTCCCTACTCCACATGCTTTAAATACAAGCAAAAAACTTTGCAAACAGTGACTTGCATTGGTATATTTTAGGTGAGGAGGCATGCCTTCTCCGCCTGTCACTTACCAGCCTCTTTACAGGAAGCTGTTTGGGATCGTGGAGTGATTATATCGCAAGGTAATCATAATATTGTTACAACAGTAATTCATGTATTTGATAGCTGGGGGATGCCTCTGACTGAAGTTTGGGTTGTGGCGGCAGAAATAATTGCATAGATATATGTGACGCAACTGCAAACCTTTCACTGCTGCAGCAGTTGAAATGTGTCCATCCATGTCAAAGGTTTCTCTTGCAAGAGCTGAGTCCCTGTTTGTTTGAGAAACAACAGTTCTTTCCAAAAAAACAGTTGTACTTTTACTTAAGACTAAAATATGTCTGTGCTTGTCTGTTTGTGTCTGTGTAGTGTATGTGAGCGCTGTCTGAAGGACCTCTCTGTCAGGTAACACTTACACCAGTTATATCCACACATATTTACCTTTTTCACGGATATATTTATATGTATTAATGTAGCTCAAAGAATACAATGAGATTTACAACAAGTATTGTTTCACAGTCCGAATAAGTAAAAAGTGATACTCTTTGATAAGCAAGAGTAAAGTTAGGTCCATAAGTATTTTTACTGTGTATGTAGTCCTTTATTTCAGAGGCTCAAAATTAATCAGACAAATTACTGACAAGCAGTTTCATGAGCTGTGTGATCAAAAGGATCTTAAAAAAGAACTCAGGTGTAGCATCACAGATTCTTACCTTGTTTAAGAAAAAAAATCACTTAAGAAATAAGAAATCTGTAGAAGATAGGTGTATCAGTCTAATGTGTGCAATCGGTGGATGCCATCATGAATATAAATACAGAGGGTTCACCATAAGGTGCAAACCACTGGTTACACTCAGGAACAAGAAGATCAAAGTAGAGTTTGCCAGAAAACTAAAAGAGCCTGTACAGTTCTAGGGAAAAAAGTCTTTGGACAGATGAAATCCAGATTAACTTGAAGGGAAGAGGAAATTATAGAGAAGGAGAGAAACATCTCCTGATCTGAAGGAGACATCACCGTCAACATGGTGGAGATGATGTTGTGGCACGGGCGTGAATGGCTGCCAGTGTAACCAGGTCACGCGTGTTTGTTGATGACGTTTATAGAAGGAGCAGGATGAATTATGAAGGGCACAGAGCAATGATGCAGAACTGATCAGACAGCGCTTTACAGTACAAATGGATAATTACTCAAAGCCAACTGCAAAAGCAACTCAAGAGTTTATCAAGGCCAAGTCACTGAAAGACAAAGAAAGGAAGAAGAATCCTTGGAATAAAAAATGTGTTAGTGTATCCGATTATTTTAGCCTCTGAAAATGGGAGACTGTGTGTAACAATGTCTGCAATAACTAAACAAGTAACCGCCTTGAACCCCTTGAAGTAAAGCTGAAGGTCTGCACTTCAGTCACATCCTGATTGTTTCACTACAAACACACTGTGCTGATGTACAGATACAGTGTACACCACCCACCGCAGATGTAATTCACACAACCACAATGACAATATTTTGTCCAAACACACCCAACCTAACTTTGAAACCAAAGCTGTGAAGATGAATATCACCATGTGAAAAAAGTACAGAAGCTTTTTAAATGTAGTTGTTAGGACACTAAAATATAAACGTCCAATGTTTATAATATTCATATTTTCATACATACATATACAGCTTTATGGTGTGTTTCTATCAGTATTTCTTGAAGTCACTTGCTTAAATTACAGTCTCTCCCTGAGCCTGGTTCTGCTGGAGGTTTCTTCCTGTTAAATGGGAGTTTTTCCTTCCCACTGACACCAAGGTCCTTGCTCATAAGGGCTCATCTGATCGTTCAGTTCTCTGTTGTATTACTGTAGGGTCCACCTTACAATATAGAGGCACCTTGAGGAAACTGTTATCGTGTTTTGGTGCTGTATAAATAAGTTGAATTGAATAATTTAATTGAATAAACTCATCAATGTGTCTCCGATTGTATACTTGTGTGTGTCTGTGTAGTGGTCAGCCAGAGAGTGTATACACTGCTTTTAAGTCTCTGGGGACAGAGCTGGTGTTGGGCCTTTTTCTGAACGTACGAGCTGAGAAGCAACCTGAACTTTTCCAGGAAATCAGTCAGCTGTGCACCCAGCACTGGCACGGTAGGGCCATACAGATAAATCATACACACACACACACACACAAAAAAACCCTCGTGCTAATTTTTTATTTTAATTTTTTTGCAGCCTTTTGCATTGATGTTCTTTCTGCAACGTATTTTTATTTAAATATAACACTAAGAAGTGATCAATCTTAACACCTCTGGTAATGTTAAAACATGACAATTTTTTCTTTTGTCTTTTTTTGGCAACTTCAAGTTTTGTGCAATAGACTATTGCAACATCTCCAACTTCCTCTTTCATTCTGGGACCGCACACATTCATCTGTGTGTTTCTGACTCTTTTGTTCTGCGCCTTCTGCCCTCCTCCCCCTCACCCTGCAGGCCTGATCTCTGCTCCAGTAAATGTGAAGGTTCCTATGTGGTCGTCGGGTTTCTCCATTGCCCTCGATGCCAGGAACAAACTGATGGACATCATCAAAGATAAACTGGAGAATGACAAAGAGGGGTGAGACTGCACACACCTCAGTTCATCTGCCACTGCTGCTTTCACAAAAACAAGTTTTTCTCAATTAAATAGTTACATTTCTATCCGGATTGTTTGTGCACGTTTTATATCAAGACAGATATGTTTTATATGTTTTGTATTCCACTGTCTGTTCCTCTTGTGTCTGAATAATGCTACGCAAATAAACTTGACTTGACTGAAGTTAAATGATGTATAAATCTCTCCTTTCAAACATAAATCAGACTCTAGTGGAGGCCTTGGGTCTATACTGATGCTCTGATTTGTATAAGTGGCCCTTGATTAAGGATCCTTTCTCTTTCTTTTCTGTCTCTGCGGCCCTCTCCAGTTTTGTTGGCTCTCTCGGTTCTTTGCCGCTGCCTGACTCAAGTTCTGCAGCCCAGCACCTCCTGTTGTTCATTTCAGCGCTGATCCCGAAAGCCCTGGCATCACTGCTCACCTCCTTCACATTGGCACTCGGTGGGAATGGACAGGTACACAAATACAGGAGAAGAGTTTACAATAAAAAGAGGGAACATTAGTGTTACCCAACTTGTTATATCTTTTTGTAAAGGCAGTGATTATTGTTCTTTCACGTTTATTCAACAACTGCAGGAAAAGCAGCCATGAATGCGCAGGAGGAATCCACGGTAGTAAACAGGCCAGTCACAAAAGCTGTAGATAGCATTGACTCAACATTTAGCTACTTTTCCAGGGAGGTGTGTGTCAGGTCAGGGATAGCATTACAGTACGTTACAGTGTAGTGTTTCAGAAGGGTTTCTGGTTACAGTGTTCCTACGGCGTAGATTTAACACTGAAGTATAAAATCCCCGTTAAGCTGATTGTCTTAGTGCCTCATAAAATACTAACAGTGATCAAAACAAGCCAGTGTTAAGGTAGAAATGGAGTCCACCAATCATACTGTCAAGAAGGACTCAAAAATGCTCAACATACTCAAAAATGCAGTTTACACAGGGACAAAAAAACAAACCTGAAGCTACGGTTAGCCAGCTAGCTGCGATGTTTGCTAGCCATTTGTACACATCAACATGCAGTGGTCTAAGGAGCTTGGAAAGAAAATGTTTGGACTTCTTTAAGAGTCCTTAAAGAGGTTTCACCTCTCATCCGAGAAGCTTCTTCAATTCTGAAGAGCTGAAGAAGCTTCGCGGATGAGAGGTGAAACGTCTTCAAGGAAACTTAAAGAAAATAAACGATGGACATCCACCATGTCATTACCTGATTACTTTTTTTTTTTTTTAAAGACACAAAAAACTAAAGCAATCAAAGCTGTCATCCCACGCCTCTAATTTTGAGCCTTACCAGTATAACTCAAACGTCAGCATCAGCAGGACTTGAGATTCATGTAGGCTCTATATGTAAAATGTTTCAGTTTTCAGTAAAAATCTTTGTGCTCTGACATACAGCTCGTTGTCTCTGTCTCCATGTTCAGGAGAAAGCCCGTCGTCAAGCAGCAGAAGACCCTGATTACCTGTGCCGGGTGCTGCTGGAGGTGCAGAGGCTATGGCCTCCTTTCATTGGTGGACGCAGAATAGCTGATCAGGTAGTTTTTATGTAAATTTCAGTGAATGAGCCAGTGCTCCTCATCTAGCACAATTATACCGTGAGTAATGTCTTAAAAGTGAAAGAGAATGAAGATTTTAATTTCGTATCCATGTCAAACACGTCTGATTTTTCCACCACTCATCTGGTCAGTTAGAAAACTTTTTGCAGAATCCTTTTCCTGTTTTTGGTCCACATGAACTCTTCACCTGCATGAAACCAAAGCCTGCTCAGACATCACCGGTCAGCACAATTTGCACTTCAATAAAAACTTGCTGAATTCAAAGGAAATAAATCTAGCAGCATGTGAACAGGTTGCTATTGAAATACCTCCCAGCAAACCTGTGTTTTCAGATATTTTATGGTTTGTATTTGTGTTTATAATTTTAATCCTGAGGTAGAAGTAGTTGTAGTAGTACTTGTAGTAAGCATTAGTTGTTTTGTCTTGCTCTGCCTTCCTCTAGATGGCGACAGCTGACTGTAGATGAAAGACTTTTCTAAGAGCGTTGTCTGTGTATGCTGTCCTGCAGAAGGACTTAGTAAATAAATATTGTATATCTTCAAATGCGGTAATTCAACTTTACAGTCGTTTCGAGACTTCTTCTGTTCTCTCACAGTAGCAGTCAGTGTTAGTGAAAGTCCTCTTGAAACCTTTATTTGTGTGCTTTTACAACTACAGCTGTGAAGGTTCGCCCAGCTGTGAGGTTTTCCACAGGTAAACCACTCCACGTGTCAGTTATTATAATATCTTAAAGTTTGTTTAATTGTATTATTATTTTTCCTTTCACCCTGTTTGCTGTGCATGGTCCGTTGGTTCTCATGTGATTATGTAAACTGATATTTTGTAGGCGTGTTTGCTGAGAAAAGTCTAGTAAAATGTAATCTGTACACTGATCAGACATCTGCCTGATAGTCAAAGCCCACGTCGTCTCGACTTACCGCCTACTGACTGCTTTTACCCCAAGGATGAGGAATTCAACAGTGTGTCCGCCTCTTCCCTCCGTGGCAGTCTTTGAACCCTGTGACTTCAGCAAACAGGCTTATGCAACAGTCCAATCAGAGACATTGATCTCTCTCTGTGATCGATTTCCTCCGCTTCCCCTCCGGAAGGAAGCGAGTGTGGGAGGGGACGGTGGTGCCAGTGTTTTCGAGTGAGGGTAAAGTGAACTGGTGATGCTCTGAAGCGGAGTGGAAAGTTTTGTCACTCCTGTGAAACATACCAGTGCACCATTCTTGCCAGCGTCAGTGGTTTATACAGAGATATAAATAAGATAAACACAAATGCACGAGCAAGACTTACAGGACTGGGCGCTAGAATATCTACAGTGACTCGAGCAGCTGTGAGAATATTTGTATACTTAAAGATACTCCAGCTAAAGTTTGAAAAGCAGTACTTTGAAGACAACTGGCTGTTAATAATGACATATTGCCAGTGCCATAGCTGATGCCCTGCCAGAAAATGCAAGAGGCAAGTGCTGTGCCTGCTCTGAAAGGACTGATGAGATGTTTATGTGTGCAGGGAAGTGTGTAGGAGAATGAGTGGTCATTAGTATTCACAATCAGGTGGAAAAAAGTGGATCCTCCCATCAGGTGGAACTAAGATATGCAGTGGTGTTTTACAACCTGTGTGCAAGAGTGAATGAGAGAAAGGGGAGGAGGGAGAAAGAATGAAACCAAGTGCTGAGGCATTTCTCAATGAGAAGAGGGAGAATGAAAGAGATTTTCCACTCCACCAGAGAGAGGCAGAGAGAAAAATGAGTGTGCACAGGAAAGAGAAACAGTGATCATGTTCTCCGGCAGTCCATTAGTGCGGCTGCTAATGGATGTAGTGAAAAAGGTGATTTAAAAGGGCAACAATTGGTCTTTTTGCCCCAAGGTGGCTCTTTTCACCAGGGCTTAATGGAAAACTGGGCCCGGGATATTTTGTTTAAAATTGAGTTTTTATTCAGAATTAAAAGTGGGGCCTATTCACTGTGGTTTAAAAGGGTTTTTAACCCTTTCCCCTTTTTGCCAAATGTTGTCTTTATGGGGGAAAGAGTCAAAAGTTTCTTTCTTACAATTGTGCCATTTTCACTGCAGGTCAGGTGCGTATGTACACATGTAAAATGCAGTGTAAAGTAACACAAGCGTTCAGTAAAAGACCAGGAAAGCATTTCAAAGCCAAGTTTGTTACCCACATGATATTTAATAATATGAAAATAATGTGAATATGTCTCTCTGTATGTTTGTGTAGGACTCCACGCTCATGGGGTTTCATGTTCCTAAAGATTTTGGTGTGATTTATATCAGCCATGCCGTCCATCGCGACCCAGAGGTGTTTCAGGAGCCTGATGCCTTCCTGCCAGAGAGATGGAGCGGAAGGTGAGGATCTTTTCTCTCATTCTTTTATTTTATTTTCTAGTTGTCAAGGAGTGTCATCGTGGTAGTAGAATTTCAAACTCGATGTCGACACCTTGGAAATACTTGATACCATTGTCAATACTATGGGGGAAAATAGAGTCATTACAAAACAGAAATTAGAACAATGCAAACAATAACATCAATGACAACACGATTTTTTTAAGTTGCCTGATATGGTGCAAAAAATTGCATCACTAATGCAAAGTGTAGATATGACAAATGTTTAAAGATTGTAAAATGGTAGTGAAAAAAACCCAACACATAAACACAAAAGGACGAGGGGCAGTGAGGTAGTGCCGCGCTTCTGGTGACTTGGTACCATATTTTTGTTGCTGATGAAACAGAGCAGTTAAAGTAGACTGCTATTGTTTCTGTGTAGTTGCTGATGAACTTTTCTCACATTCAATCTGCTGACTGCCTTTAAGAGAAAAATAACTCTTTTCAAACCCAAATAATTATGTTATACTGTAAAACTTATGCTGTCTTTTAAAACTACAGTCAGGGAAATTAGATAATGTTTTGCTACTTACTCCAACATTAATGTTATCGTTTTTTTATTTAGTTGTAACTGCTAACTAAGTAGTAAATGGTCAATTGCTAATAGTTAAACAGCAAATGTTAATGTACGCGCCAGCCAGGTAAACATTTATGATAACGGTTTAATACTTCAGTGCTGATGAAACAGGAGCGCTACTGACCTCTCAAAATTCCTCATAGAGTGTGAAAGTACAGCAGTGCAGTGTGAAGTTGTGTGTCAACTGGAGGGCACGAGGAGAGCACTAATGGTAACAGTACTTTTGCAAACGAGTATATAATCCAACAGTAATTTTGAGGACCAGTTAGTATCTTTTCCTTTCTTTTTTGACAACACTATTATCGAGTTAACAGCTCTTTACAGATATAGACCAAAGTGTCTCTGGTATCCTAGCACCAATGAAGAGGAGTATTGTACAAGAACATGAAAAAGCACGAGGGTTAAAACGAAGGTTTCTAGTCATTCCCAGCATCACCGAAAGTCGCAAACCATGCAGTATTTAGTCATTAATGTCTTTAGAAAAAGCAATCAATTATGCCTAGAACTTCAGCCTTGAAAAGGTAATGTATCAGTCTTTCAGGGAAAAACATTATTAATCAAGGCTTTCCCACAGACTTAAAATATATGAGCTGTGCCTCAAATGAGGTGTTAATTTCATGGGCTTTTTTTTCAAACATAGGTTTTCTTGATGTTGCTGGATTGACCTGCACATTAAATAAATGTGACTGACACACAGCCAAAGAGTAAAAAATTGTAAACTGACAAAATAGCTTCAAGAACGGACAGGACTTTGTGGACCAATGGAAAAAATGGTAAAATTAAAAAAAATGGTGAATTTTTTTTGTTTTGTTTGTTATTCTGAAAATTTCTTAGATCAAACAAGAAGGAAGCAAACGGGCAGTTCTGTTTATACTCCCTTACTGATACATACTTACAAACACGCCACATTTGCACAGTCAAACACAATCAGCATTAGAAAGAGTAAGTGGGAGGAAGCTTTTAGTGCTGTGACACATCAGGGATCGAGGAAATGCGTCACAAAAAGATGTTTAAAAAAACACAAAGAAAAAGATAAAAGAATAAATAATAGAGCATTTTCTTCCGTGTGCATTTATACGTATAGTGATTTATAAGGCACTCGATAAAATCTGAAAAGAAAGAATTATAGTAATGGACCCTGCTTTGAGGCATGCCACAAAGCAAAAATGATTCGGGAATAGTTTGAGTAAAATGAGATGAGTTAAATGGACTTCCAAATAGTAGATGATCTGCTCTACCTCTCGAGCTTCAGCCACCCCAAACGCCAGCTAAGTCCAATCGAGCATCTGTGGATGTGCAGGACAAACAAATCTGACCCACAGAGGCCCCACCTCGGAGCTTACAGGACTGTAAAGGATCTGTTGCTAACATCTTGGTGCCAGATAGCAAAGCACACTCTCAGGGGTCTGGTGGAGTCCATGCTTTGATGGGTCAGGGCTTTTTTGGGAGTGGGACCAACACACGGTTAGGCAGGTGGTCATAATGTTATACCTGATGGGTGCACATATGGCAAATATAATGCTAGTCACAATTTACATATCCCCAAAATGCTTTAGCTTCATTATATAATGGCCAAATGGCTTGCTGCGCAGGCAGGGTGAATACCTGTGTTGTCGATTATATTTTCAGTTCAGCACCTTGTAAAAACTATCTCTGTGTTGGGTTCTTCACCCTGTTGGAAATGCACCATGTTCAGTCTTTATAGCACAGTATTACGCTTATACAGAAAGTATGAACAGCTGAAGAGGTTCTGAAGCTGTTGATGACGTGACTAAATGACAAAGTTATACTGTATTAACATAGGCACAGATAATGGATTACTAATTGCAGCAGGTACCACACAATAACTTCCTGTTTCAATGATAACTTTAAGAATAGCTGAGGGGGTTTAGGCCACATTTGCTGCGGTCAGACTAAAATGCACAGTTTTACTGGATAGAAATGCACTCTTAAAATAGATGACAGCAAGATTAAATCAATAGTCTGTTCTACAACTTGTTTTATGACCGCAAAGCAGAAAAGAGTGCTGGTTAGTACTTTATATACATACGCCCACGTCTTTACTATAGCAACCAATGCAGATAGATAACAGTGCCTGAGCACACAAGTCTGACTGCATCGCTTTTACATGTACTTGCTCAGACTGTCTGCTGGGAAAGTAAAATAAAAAAGCCTTCTGAATACAAAAGGAGATGCATAAAGACTCTCTGTCTGTTACCTGCTCTGGTAAAATGAAACCCAAGCTGGCTCATTCTCTGTCAGCCATTCATCTGTTCATTCACTTCCTTCATTCAACTGTTTATTGTCATTCATGCTCTCTCTCTCATGTGACAGAGAGTGGAGAAAAAAACTATGAATGTATGTATGTAGGAAGGAAGCTGCTGCCATGGAAACTGGTCACCTGTCAGTATTTTCACCAATAGGGATTCCCCTGTGTGTATTTCTGTGAGTGTGTGTCTGTGTGTAGAGTGGGGGGAGAAGCTTTTTTCTCTCCCATGATGCCCTGGGAAAGAGTGTGATGGGTTACAGAAGAATGAGTCAGAGAAGCTCCCATCCTTTTTGCGATGAAACAGTAATAATGTTGAATTTCTTATATATACTGCATATATTTACTTTATTTACTTTTTTGTTGAGCAGAGAAATCTACTGCCATCAGTTGTCATTTTTGAAGGTGTGTGTAGAGACCTCTTCTTCACTCTTATCTTGTTAAAACTAACCTAATTACGTGTTGACTTTTATTTTAAACCAGATAAAACCATCACACCAAATGAAGCAATCTAATGTTACAGTTGGCAGTTTGGAGTTTCTCTCTTTGAGCTGATCCATTATCTTCCGATCGGTTTGAAAAATGGAAGCAGAAGAAATAGCCGGAAAAGCTCAGGAGGAATTGATGGTGCTGAATTCAACAGTCACAGTGCGAGCTTTAGTCAGGTTACGGCATTGGATTTCAGAGGGGTTTGCATTTACAGCATAGATTAACTCTCTCAGGTATTAAAGTAGAAGGTACTTTCTACCTTTTCCCAAGGGGTCGTCACACCAGACGATTCCACATATTTGGTTTGGTACAGATTTTATGCCAGACGCCCCTCTTAATGCAGCCCTTCCATTTATCGGAGCTGGGAACCAGCACTGGGAGCACACTAGCTTCTTACCCCCTGAGGCTGGGTTTGTGCTTCTTTCTGGTCTCGAACTGGGGGTCTTCCATCTGTGAAGTAAGGAGACACAGATGGAAGATGGTACACAAACTCAAAAAAGAAATTATCCTAAAACAGCTTAATAACTTAAGACGTAGATCCAACTAGATACTTATAGCGCAAAAAAAAAAAAAAAAGAGTCAAAAATCTGTTCAGTCTGCCTAACAGGCAGATACTTTTAGCCTGGAAATGGACACCATTTTAAATACTCTGAAGTGTGTGAACAGAGCACTCAGCTGAGAAGAGAAATCTATGAATGAATAGATGGCATGCTTTGTGTCTGCGTGTGTGAGCATCAGGTAAGATGGTGCAGGGTTAAGGAGTGAGTCAGAGGAGATTTTCCTTGAGATAGTCTGATGTAAAAGAAAACTCTAGAAAAGTCATTAATAAGAAACTGCACAAAAAAAACCAAAAGACAAAGATGAAACGTGGAGTGTAGGCGCTAGAAGTTTGACTATACCTCAATAAAGGTGTGAGTCATCCACATTAAGAAGATGTGTATATTTGTATGGATGATTCTGGTCACCTTTTTGATATTTCTTACTGTCAGTAAATTTTATTGAACCCTGAGAAGCGATCTGTGCGACCAAAGCTGATATATCTTTCATCCTTGCCGTGCAAACCTCTGCTGCCTGTCTTTGCTTGTCTTTATTTTTCATTTATCACCGTGTTTGTTTCCCTTTCCTCCCAACTGTTCCTGTCTCTGGTTTTCCATCTGCCAGTCTTCCTGGTGACCGGTTTCCTGTCTCTCTTGATAGTTGCCCAGCTCATTTTCTTGCCACCTGGCTGTTTAATTTAATGACTGCAGTCCTGTTACATAACAAGCCCACCTACAATCACCACAGTTTCATCTGTTTATTTTTTATTTTTTTGGGCAGTAGCTGGGTGTATTATCTACCGTGTGTGTTCCCGTTCATACTCGTCGTATATTGTGTATGTGTGCTTTTCCTGTTGGAGGCAAATATTGGAGCTGGCAAGTTAACATCCTATCAGCTCAACGCCCACACAGACTCTGGCCCTAGATAAGTGAATCAGAAATGCTACCAAGCACAGATAAAAATCTTAGCTATTGCAGTGGGCTGTGTTGCTAGTTTCACATAAATCCGAGAATAGGGACTTTTCTTCTTGTCTCCAAAAATAGTGAGAGACATCTTTTTTTTAATTTGAAGTAGAAATTATCTGAAATGTCTGTGTTCGCGTACGTCAGCCACTGTATGAATTCTTAGAAACGACACAAACCAGAGTCACCAGTTCATAAAGATAATGCCAGGAGTTTGTCATAGTCTAGTTGAACTAAGTATAACAGTTTTGATAATAGGCTTTACGTTTTAAAATAATAGACTGCATATAAATGACACATAGAATTCAAGATGCTGCCCATTAGTTTGTGCACTAGTGTTCCTAAGCCTCAAGTTTGGCACGTGAGCTAGGCTATAAACTCACACTTCACTTTCTTAGATGCACCTTGCTAGTACTGTGTTGGACCACTTTTGCTTTCAGAGCTGCTTTAATTCTTCATGGCGTAGATGCAACAAGGTGCTGGAAACATTCCTCAGAGATTTTGGTCCATGTTGACATGATAGTTTTACACAGTTGCTGCAGATTTGTCAGCTGCACATCCATGATGTGACCCTCCCGTTCCACCACATCCCAAAGGTTCTCTATTGGATTGAGATGTGTTGGAAGCCATTTGAGTACAGTAATTGCATTGTCATGTTATCAAGCTGGAAACAGCCATCAGAAGATGGGTGAGTTGGTCATAAAGGGATGGACATTAAACAATGCTCAGTTAGTACTAAGGTGCGCAAAGTGTGCTAAAAAAATATTCCCCACACCACCAGCCCGAACTGTTGCTGTTTACAGTCTTCTGTTGTCCAGTTTTGGTGAGCTTGCGTGAACTGTAGCCTACATTTACTGTTTTTAGCCAACAGAAGTAGCATCTGTCATGGTCTTATTCTGCTGTTGCAAGGTTACTGTTGCCTCCCTGTCAGCTCAAACCAGTCTGGCCATTCTCCTCTGACCTCTGGCATCAACAAGGCAGAGAACCATTGCTCTGCCTTCTTGGATTGGATATTTTCATTTCTGGTCCATTCTCTGTAAACCCTAGAGATGGTTATGTGGGAAAATCCCAGTAGATCATGAGTTTCTGAAATCCTCAGACCAGCCCATCTGGTGCCGACGACCATCCTACCTTCTAAGTCACTTAAATCACCTTTCTTCCTCATTCTGATTCTCACTTAGAACTTCAGCAGGTCATTAATGCTGTTAATATTTGTGTTAATAAGCAGTTGAACAGGTGTACCTAATGAAGTGACTGGTGAGTGCAACTTTGATGTAGGGTTTTTTTTGCCATTGAACTTTAAATGCAACAAGATGCAAATGAAAATAAATGATGAGAGTTTTTAAGTGATCTGCAGCTATTTGTTCGTCCTCTTCCCTGTCTTCCCTATCTAATAATTAATCTGATGATGCCCTCTTGGCCTCAGTCATGATCTCTCACAGAGCTTTCTCATTATACTTTATTGCAGAAAAATGAATTATACTTCACACAAGAGTATACTGCTCTGATTCACTTCCTATCCACTCAACATATTTGATATAGCATTACGATGGAGTGCTTGGTAAGACTTCCTTTCCCTTCCTATAGTGTACGCCGCACATCTTACTGTTTCAGGATGTACCTAATAGTACATTAAACCATTAGTCAGATGCTAGCGAGGACACTAATAATAACACTTCTCACACACACAAACCATCTGACACAGTGGACCCAGACTATACGCACCACTAATGCTTCCTGTTTGCTTTTAATCAGAGCTCAGGTTTCAGGAAGACAGGATCCATTAGAGGCAAGACACGGCCTGCATCAGATGGATATTGAGTAATGGTTGGAAAGGACCTGCTTTCTTAAGTATATTTTTAAGAAATATTAGAAAGCAGGCATGATGAAGTAAAGTTGGGTCCCTGCTTTTTGTTCATTTGTCTTGTGGAACTTCATTCTAAGCTGCACTCTTGGTTGGTTTCCTTTGAGGTCTAATTTATTTGTCTTTTGTGCCAAAGAGAGAGGGGTCAGCTGGATTGATCGAGAATTCTGGGTGTTTTATATGATGCATTGTAGAGTTTTTGATGATGAGCATCACCGTGCAGCAATGCTCTCCTTATTCTTTGTACACATTTTTTCTTCACCCAGCCAAGAGCTGAGATGGAGGCAAGCGATTGGTGCCATTTGTCAGCATTTCTATCAGATAGACAAACAACTACAAAGCCATAAAACTTGGTGCAGAGGTGGAGTGTGGGCAAAAGAAGAGCCCACAGAGAAGCTGCAGTTCATTGTCTTTAAAAGTGAGAGATGAGAGAATTGGCTTTGGTGGGAGACCTGCTTTCTCTTAGTGCCCTTTTTGTTGTCATTAGTAAAGTGAAACATAAAGTGAAACAATGACCTGAAAAAAACAGTCAGGGTGTTTTAGTTTGAACAACTAACTTAAAAAATACTTTGTATTGACAAAAAAATCTACAAGATACATCTCTGGTTGGTCTATATCAGATTTAAATATGGTCATATGCCATGCTGTGAATTTCTCATGGATGAAACACAACTTTAAATAGCTATTTTTTTTAAACAACCTCAAATACCATTTGGGATAAGTTTGCATAACGTGCATCTTTTTTTAAAATCATTTTTTCAAGATATACCTTTTGATTGACGTTTGTGAAGTCTGTTCAAGATAGATTATTGATTGATTTTTGCATCTCTGATTTGTCTACCCTATGCAAAATTTAATTGTAGCTCTTGTGTTTTGCATATGCAGGAACGAAGGCCATGAGCACTTCCTGTGTTCCTTTGGCAACGGGCCCAGGAGCTGCATCGGAGCTAAACTTACCAACGTCTTTCTGAAGGTGACCTTCACACACAAGCGTGACAAAGAATACATCGACACACACTCTTTAATTATCACTGTAAAAGTGACTTCTTTAACATAAAAGGTTTTTTATGTGGGTTCTGGGGGGGTTTGGGGTTTTTTTTTTACTTCCTCTCTGAGACTCTGGTGCATTTAATGGCTTGTTGAAAGATTTGTGGTCTCTGAGCCTCAGCTCTGCATTTTATATTTTGGGCTTCTGGGTTACATGTGGAGGGAAATCGGCTGAAAAGTCGATGGAAAGTTTACTTGCAATGGATTTATCCTCTTTAGAGACGAAGCAAGCGATGCAGCTGATCAGATGTGAAGTAAGGTCTCAGTTGAGCGAAATATTACTGATGTGAGACTGAGGCATCCAGTTAGGTTGTCTGTAGTTGTCCCCAATAATTTGACTAACAAAACTAATATCTTTCAAAAAAGAATTGACAAGAAGTTCTTAATTTAGATTTTCACACTCCGGATGCTGAACATCAGCAATATAATTTCTAGATGTTGTGTAAACAAGTCTTAAACGTTTAGTTAAATTAGTTAAAGAGTTATCATTAAATGTAAAAATAGAAACTTCATAATCCTCTTAAAAAGATATTTGTGTTTGCCGCAGTCAAACAAAAATTCAGTGTCTTGTTTGGGGTTTTTTGGGGAATATGTAGGCCATATGCGTTAAAACGTTATGCAAACCACAGAGATACGGCACCTATAACAGCATCTTTACTAAATTTTCCTGCACTGAGATGTGATTCGAGCTTCTCATGTCAATCCTTTAATGCAAAAACAGCTAAGCGTGAACCTGTTTACTGCATCTGTGTTAAGTGTGATTAAAGGGTTCAGTTATTGTTGTATGTTTAGATATTATTTTAACTGTAATTAATTGTGTATGTAAATGGGGGAGGGGGGTCTAAACTAACCATATCTGTCATTTGTAAAGAGGTTGCTATTTGTAGCTGTTACAGTAATAGCTTAAGCTAGTAAACTGACAGATGCTGTTATTGTTCAAAGTTAGAGGAAATATAACGTAGATGAAACGTGTGAGTCAGAACAGAGAAACAGAGGATAATGCTACCTTGTGCATAGCAGTTTATCAAGCTACTTTGATAAGCTGCTCCTTAATGACAAGGGGTCACCACAGCAAGTTGCTCCACATGCAAAGTTGGCAAAGTTTTATGTTGGATCTCCTTTCTGACGCAATTCAAAAGGAGAATTGCTTGCTAAGCGAATGTGTAAACCTCCACACCATGGGGCCACTTATTTTGGTATACCTGTTCAAACACTCATTAATGTATGGACATGGTCAATATGACCTTCCTTAGATCAGACAGAGCATCAGAATGGGGAAGAAAGGTGATTTAAGTGACTTTGAATGTGGTAAGGTTGTTGGCGTCAGATGGGCTGGTCTGAGTAATCCAGAAACTGCTGATCTGCTGGGATTTTCACACACAACCATCTCTAGGTTTTATAGAGAACCGTCCAAAAAAGACTAGAGTCCGGCCAGACTGCTTCAAGATGATAGAAAGGTAGCAGTAGCTTAAATACCTACTTGCTCCAACTAATGTGTATTGAACACACAACACATTGAACTTTGTCTGCTAAGAACAAGAAACTGTGGCTACGGTCCAACCCTATACTAGCAAGGACCACAAGTTACAACATAGACATCATGACATATATATTAAGACGTGAAACCAGTGATTGAGCCCACAGAGTTACCAATAAAGAGTCCACTGAGATTGCATGCCATGTGAGCAGAAAGGTAATTGACTGATGTGTAACTGGCCTCTTTCCTTGGGTAATCAAAGAACTCAACCCCCGGCTGGCCATTAGACATTAGAGTCCAGGTTTGCAGCACTTCTGTATTGGCTTCATTGTTTTGGGGTTTTTTTAGACCTGGTGGCCGCATCTTTCTTTTATAGCCTACAGTTTAACACAGAGTTAGCAGAGCTTCATTAGCAGAACAGGTCAACTACTTTACCTTTCTCTGAAGTGCACTGGGAAAAACGCTCACAGCGAGCCAGCTGTGGATGACAGCTGCGGCTCAACTGATTGTGGCTGTGCAACCCCCCCAACACACATGCCCACACACACACAGTGGAAAAACCAGTCAGAGAAGGAAACCATCCCCCAACCATTCAGTAAATAGAGCACTGCTCATGGGAATGACGAAATGCTTGGCTGGCTGTGTGTTTATTAGATATACCAGAGGGAAAGATCCGGGCACTGACTGTCCCCTTTTAACCACCTCACAATCCCAAAGGCATATTCACCATAGCTGCCGTTGCCTATATACTGGGCACACGCATATACACACGCAGCCATGAGAACAAGACAGGTGTGTTACAGGTGTGACAACAGGAAGCAAAGAGATTTAATTTCCCATGTGGGGGCATTCCTTCTAGAAAGAGGAGGGCACGTAAATAAACGTGTGCGTATGTGTTGTCAGCTTGACACTGGAAAGTCAAAGTGGTGACACCAAGTCAACAACAAATACTGTGAGCCAGTGGATTTCCAGGAAATATTACAGACTTTCAGTTGTCACTGATTTACAGATTTATCTGTGACCAGCTTTGTTTTTAGGCTGTGGTAGATGAAAGCAGGCTTCTTATTTCTGCATATTTGCCAAAGATTTGGTTGAAATGGCTACAGATTTTATCCAGTAGGTCATTTGATAACGTTAGCACCATGAATTTTTATGTATTACAATGTTTCTTTTCAAAACAAGAGTCCTGTTAAATTACTCATAAATATGAATTAAATGTTTCGATGGCCATGAAAAGCCTAGCTGCATGCATGCATGCCTCAGGAAAAGAAAATCCCCTTGCTCACAATACAACAACGCTTGCTTGTGTACAAGACTTTGAAGTAAAGGAGCGTTTTTGTTCTTGTATTGCTCTGTCATATATTAGTGTGACTGTAATAACTCAGTCTGGATTCTCAGAGCACTGTTAGAATGGTGTTTCAGTTTTTTCTAAACCTCCTCAAAAGAGGTACTCAGATGCTAACATTACCGCAATGAAGGACACACAGGAATATCTCCCACACACCCAGGAAAAGCAGAGCATATATGTGTGATTAGTATTTAACTATATCTGTACAAAATGTAGTTGGCTAATAAATCTACTTAGACTAAAATCTACTAAAACTAATTAGTTAAACTAGTTCACCTACTCAGTTTATTTTTAATTAAATAATCAGGATGTTATTGATGTGCAGGCTTTCAGCTTTATTTCAAGGGGTTTAAAGTAGAGCAGGGCGATATGGCCAAAAATATTTATCACGATATATATTTGAAAATTTGCGATAACGATATAACTGACGATATAATTGATGCGAGACAAAATACAACTCCACAACATTACTAGCGCAAAAAGACAACCTATCATTTATTTTCACTTAAAAATTAAACAAGAAGCTGGTTTTTATGTACATTAAAGCTTTATAAAATGTAACAGTGCAAATGCAAATTCCTTGCTGAAAGTTTAACCAAAAGGCATTTCCAGTAGAAATGGGCTGACATATCCTGAGCATAACCATGTATAATATCCACTGAAGTTAAAAAGAGGTGCTTTGCAACATTAAACTGCAGTGTGCAGTACGTATTTTTCGGACCATAAGGTGCACGGGATTATAAGGCACATTAAGCGAAACAAAGCAGTCAGATAAATCAAACTTTATTAAACTCATTCTTCTTGCTTCCTCCACTTCTGTACCATTGATTCATTAATGTTGAATTCTCTGGCAGCTGCTCTATTCCCATGTTGTTGCAGTATATTAATGACTAACCTCGTATTGTGGATGGATTATCTCAGTTGTTCTCCTGACTGAAGTTTGGTCCGTTTACAGCATCCTGCCATGCGATTGCATTTGTCTCTAACCATGAAGAACCTTCACGTTAACTTTTATAAGTGGAAAAGTGTTAGTGTTCGTCCTCCAGCTTCACTGTGTATGTTATGCTAACATAGCTGTGTTGCTAGCGATCACGTAGCACATAATTATATACCAGCTAGCCCAACTTCAGTAACCCTACAAACATCACTGCTGTTTAGTTTCCTGTCTTCATTTATGTTGGAAGTGATAGCAGAGCTGTACGTTTGATTTTTATTTTGTAACTATAATAATAAATGTGAATTCACTGTGTAATTGTGTAACTTTATTAGCAGCGTCCTCCTGAAATGTGCCAACAACATTAAGAGTAACATCCTCCTCTCTGCCCCTTAATGCTTTCTGGTCGCAATGGTAACACGTAAATATTTCTTTCAAAATAAGACACACAACTGCAACACAGGAAAAGATCCAGGGAAACCGAGTTAATGGTAAAAAACATGAAAACCATAAATTTCACACCCGAGCCTCAGCTCTCACGGCCCAGTACCGATCCATGGCCCGGGGGTTTGGACCGCTGCTCTTGAGGAGGCAGGTGCATCATTGTCAAAGTCTATAACCAACCAACAAACAAAAATAATAGACTTTGCCAGTAAACATCTAAAAGAGCAAGCACATTTCTGAAAAAAAGAAAAATCTTTGGATGGGTGACAGGGCTCATATTTTGCATTTTATTGTTAGCCAGTGGGCAGCAGTCTCCCAAGGTCAAGAGCTGTCCTGTTTTCTTCACTGAAAGACATTGCTAGCACAGGGCGCCCACAGAAACGCAAAGCAGGAGATGAAGCATCGCTGAATATGCTTCCAAACCAACTTCATTCTAAGCCAAAGACTAGAAAATATGGTGAAGCAGGTCTTCCCTTTGGTTTCACCTGCACAAGTGCCGAGGTAGGTCTCCCTGCAGAATTGGTTTTCCCTGTGTCTCGAGCAGCGCTGGGCTGTTCAAATCATGGACTAACAGTATCCTAAAGTTGTTTATATTTTTAAACCCATTTTGCACAGAGAGGCATTTTTTGAAAAATGCATTGATAGCAACGTTGAATATTATTACACATGAAAAAAAAAACTACATGTAAAATAATTACACCGTGACTCTGCCTTTCTAAATGGAGGGACAGTAACTTCGTGTGTAAATGTAAGCGTGTAAAACCTAAAGATAGTAAGATTGACAGTATTTTGTCTCTATCTGCCATTCTGCAATTCATCTCATGTAAACGGGGCGCACAGCGTGACGTGAAAAAAGGCACATACCTTTGATGTTGCGTGACGAACTCTGTATTCCTCGTCCACACGTAAAAGCAAAAAAATGAGTTTTAAAAAATCTCCATTTTCGGTGATTTTCAAAAATACCCGTGTAGGTCCGGACGTAGCCTAAAAGAGTTAGTAGTTTATTTTATTACTACCTGTAATTTATTGCAGATTACTTGTATTTGTTTAATTGTTTACTAAATGTTTGAGGTGTGAAAAAAAACCCGCAATGGAGCAAAATATGGGTGTGTGTGGTTGGAGGATGTGCAAACATTTTTCTTGTAAAACAAAGGGGGGCCCAGCAAAAAAAGATTGGGAACCACTGCACTAAGACATCATTTATATGTTTTTGTTCTCAGATTATTTAACAGTAAAAACAGCAAGATACATGGGGGTGTTAATGCACGCTATCTAAAATGCAACAGTGAGGGATGACTCAACCCTGCACTCACACTTATGAGTCACTGAAAATGTTGGGTGTGATTGAGTGGAGCTCAGGTGTAGTTCAAAGCAGTTTAATGTCTCTCCTCGTTCGGCTATTGTCCCTCTTCAGCAGGACAGTTATTGTTTCAAATTGGATTACTCATCATAGATAATCAGTTGCTTGTTTTGGATTATTTACAATTGTCATGATTTGTCTCTGTCTCTGGAGATATCGATATATTTGGCCACAGTAGTGAATACACAAAGTAGAATTACCACCTCTCTGATACTTAAAAAAATGAAAAAGTGTTAAATGCAGATGCTTAAGAAATGATGTAGTTTATTAAAGCTGTATAGATGTAGAGCTCGGAATAGATCGCACAGGTGTTCTCTTCCTGTTTTACTATTTACACTTTTATATATTTAATTTACATTTATAAAAATTATTCTACTTTTGATGTGTACAGTTTTAATAAAATTTCTTTTATTTGACTTTACTGGATATTTTTAAGTACATTCTAAATTAAATGATACAGACTGGCATCCATCAGCAGCGTTGCCTCTTAGTTTAGAGAGGACTGAAACAGTGTTTGATGCTGCTTCACAACACAAATGTACACTATATTTTTACTGCTTTTATTTTGCTGCTCAAACAGAATCTTCCCTTATCTCAGTTTTTAAGTTGTTAATCCTGTCTTTAAATAGTTAATTATGATAAATTTATAACAGAGCTATCTGCTTTGCTTTAATGATGCATGTGTTTGATTACGTCTCTTACCGTGCTTAATTACAGAAAAGATCAGACTGGCAGATTAAAGTACATCTGCTTGGCTTTCAGCAGGGTGACCATTTGCACACACACACACACACACACACACACACACACACACACAGACACACAGAAGGATGAGGGCATGACCAGAGTAAAAAGTAGACTGCAGGGATCTAGGTCAGAGATGTGACTCATCGCCTCACTTCATCCTTCCCCCTGTCGTCCTCGCTACCCACCCCCCTCTCATAATTCTCCCTTCATTCCCTCTCCTCTCCTCTCCGTTACTCCCTTGATCCTTCCCCGTTCATTCATCCTCCCCCTCACAAGGAAAATCTTCATTCATAAAGTGGAGAGACGCAGGGGAAATATGTGTTGGTTAGACAGGTCCATGGCTGAGGATAAGCCGGTAAGGAGTGTTGTCTATGACATCACCAGTTCTGAGCTCTCAGTGCTCTCACTAGAATAAAATAGAATAGAATAGTATATGTATGGGGAAAATGAAATAGAATAGAGAATGGAAAGTAATGCTTCATAATATAGGATAATATAGAATAATAGACTGGCAATAATAGAATAGAATGTAGAATTATGTGGAATAGAAGAAAATAGATTAAAATAGGAATATATATAATTACATGAAAAAAGTAATAGAATTGAATACAAGAGAATAGAATTATGTGAAATGCTATGAAACACAGTAGAAAAAACATAATAAAATAGAAAGTAATGAAATAGAATAGAATAAATACAACAAATATAATACAATAGAATGATGGGGTATTGGAGGGAAAGCAAAGAATCTAGACGAACTGAACAGAAGTGAAAATTGAAATACAGTAAAATAGAAAATAATACAAATAGCACAAAAAGTAATTAAACAAAATAGAATAGAGTTATTTGGAAAATATTAAAATAGAGTAATAGAATGGAATAATAGTTATATATAAAACAGAATGATGACTAGAACAATATATTGAATGAGTGAAAGAGAAGGGAATACAAAGGAGTGACACTGAGAGAAATGATATGGAATGAAATAAAGGTCTTCTCCTCAAATTATGCAAATTTCTGTGTTGCTCAAAGGAAAATGTGTTTCTAACTGTACGATTTTGTGTCTGAATGTAAGCATTGTTGATTCCAGGTCTAAAGGACCAAATGTTCCATTACAGCTTGCCTGGTAAAAAGTTGTTGCATTGCTATTTTCAAACCTGGAAAGGAACACACAAAAACAGGCTTGAAGTGATGTGGAGGCTGTAGCTTTGCAAGTTGGAGACTTATTCAGCGTTGGTGGATGCTCTAGGTCTGCCAAGTGCCTTCAGTTTTAACATTTTGTTTTCGCTCGGCTTTAAAATAGAAAATTGTCACTTACACCCATGTAGCTCTTCACTCTACATAAGTTTCGTTTATGTAAAATGGAGCAAGCACAACCAGAAAACAGTATTTTTGTGTTTCGCTGCCAGGAAGCGTGCGTGTACCTGTTAAACAACTTTGACTGGTGTTTGGACCCTCCAGTGCAGAACCTCGAGTACAAATGGCTGCCCGTGTCTCGCCCTGCCAACCCCCCCACCGTCACCTTTACCCAGCAGGATCACACCCTATCTGGCAGAAGTGACACCAGCTAGGGATGCACAGTATGCTCCATGATGCACCTAAAAACTCTACTAAAAGTCACACATGCCTGTGCAGAAAACGCTGGAGAATATCTTAAGACACGCCGAGGGAAGCCAGCAAACTGTGAGGCTTTCCCCCGCTGTATATAATACAGTAATCATCCCGGGGAAAGCCAGAGAGAGTGCTGGTTTTCCCTCTGTCTGTTCCTCTGCCAGATATTCTGCAGCTTTCCTTGATGACTGCAATGGGAGACGAGATAAATGAGTCATTCTTCAGTTGTTGACTCTGAAACTGCCAAACGGATGTTTGTGTTCTGCCTTTTTTAATGAGTAATATGCAACATTTTAAAAACATTGACCAGATTTTTGACGAGAAAATCTTTATATGAACATTGCCTCTTGCTTAAAATTCCCTTGTGCTCATTTATGTGTTTGTATATATGAGAGCAGAATGTGAAAAAGCTCCAAAAAATAAAAATCCATCCAGGGGGGACACGTGCACGGATGAAAATCGAGGTAAACCCTCAGATTCCATCACTGACTGCAAACCTGTCTCCCCCACCACCACCACCTAGCAACCAACAGTGCTTAGCAACAGTTCGTCATACCGACTTGCCTCCTTTTAGTATGCAAGTCTCACACGCGCACACATACACACACTAACCTGGTTATTTTTGAAAGCGTTCACTTGACACGCCATCTGAATTCCATGTAAATGACGCCAGAAGGCAATTCAGAGCACGCGTCTGAATTTTAAGCACCATGAATGATTTGAGTCATAAATGGAAACGATTCTGTGCCTCCTACATTTATAAGAATCAGTTTAATGTCATATTTATTAATGTGCAGCTGAAGTATACATGCATCATCTTGTGCTGTATCACTTAGATACCTTGTTGTTACTTGCATTTTGCCTTTAGTAGTGTTTTTATGTTATCGTAAGGTTTGACAGAGGATTCATGCAATGTTCTGAATATCTGAATGTTATCTTATTGGCTGAAAAAAACTTTAAAATTTAATTCTTGTAGTATTTTTATGCATTATATTAGTAAATATTAGTATTTATTTTTCTGACCTCAAGATTTTAGGTTTTACTGTGCAGTGATTTTCCACAGGATGGTTCTAAGAGGTCGTCAAGCAAAAAATGGTGACAGGGAAAAGACTGTTTACAGGCCAGTATTTTTAAAAGCATTTTGAAGTGTATTAAAAACACATACAGTTAAAATGTCCCAATTTAAAAACAAGTTATTAATGCTGTAATTTATGAAGTGTTGGAGGTGCTGCAAGAGCACTCTTTTTTCTGTTTTTTTGTTTTGTTTTGTTCCAATAAAGATTTGTCAGTGAAGTAACACCTAAGCTGTCTAACATGTGGAATGTAAGCTGCGCTGTCTGCATAATCAGCTAAAAGCACGTCTCGGAAAGATGTTCTTGTCCTGTGGGAGCTGCTCAACAAACCTACTGTTCTCTTTGCTGCACTCCTCTCTCTCTCTCTCGCACGCACTCGGCTAAGCTGCCGCCATGCATGTTGCTCGTCTCCGTGTTTTTCACTGTTTCTCTCTAACGCGCACACTTGCAGACATACATCACACAGGATCTGGCAGAAAATGAGGTTCTTGTGAGCAGACTGGTATGACTCACTCTTCTGCCTGCACTTGTCCATTAGCTGACGCTCCTACTCGCAGTTTATGACAGGCAAAAGCGACTTAGAGTGTATCCTCTTATGCATAAGGACATATGGCTCTGTTTTATTTATTGGAGCTTTTTTTTCCTCGTCATTTAACCGTCCACTTTCTGCTTCTAGTTTAAAACACCGGCGAGATACTGGCAGACTAAAGTGTTCAAGTGCGCTGGGTAAAATGCTCCCTGTTTAAGTCCAGCAGTTTATTTTTCAGAGTATGCTCAGTTAGTCTAAAGATTCTTTCACTGGCTTATTTTAAATTTACGTCATTATGGTAGAAAATATACTTAGAGAGACTTGTCATTTTCTTGATGTTTCCGTCTGTACAGAAATAAAAGTTCATAGCCTGAAAAATAAATTGGTGAAATTCTCTCGTCATTCAACCTTTGTGCACCCTTTAACTTGCCTTATTGAGATATCTGCAGTTTTATTGCATACCACTCTGTCTTGTTGCCCACATAATCATATTTTAAAACGTGATTTAAAAATTAGGTCTAGTTTAAACAATGATCTTCTAAGCTGTTTTTGTGAATTCAGCATTGAGTGACTTTCAGGAATGTGCTAGATAATGATAAGTTCATTCAGTTCATCCAGAAGTAGGTGAAAGCTCTAGTGTTCATTATGTAGAAAGGATCTTGCAGTACAATGTACACTGTTTGTCATGCACACTGGAGTGAAGGAGGTCCTAACAGATAGATCACATCCACAGATTGTAGAGTTAAAACTAAGGGCTTATTGTTGTCCAAAGACAGAGTGTTTCCATTGTCTCTGACATGTTATGTATTATAAAATGGTCAGATGATAAGATTTGACCCGATGTGTGAAATTAAAGAGAATGTGAAAATATGCGAACCATTTAAACTCAGTATTTTATTGAAATGCAATATAAGCAATGTCAAAACTAAGAGTTTTCTTTCTTATTTTGAATATGGTGCTGCAAAAATATTTCACTAAAGCTGGCACAGAGAAACTAAAAGGCTCGAAGGCCATTTAATATTTAAAAAAAAAGGTTTGTTGAAACATCTTGCAACTGAGTACATGGTAACAAAGAAAGTATACCCTCTTTCAATCCCAAGATTTTATGTAACAGGACATAATAAAGATCAGCTGGTCGTTAGCAGGTTCTAAAATTAACAACACATGACACATTACCAGTGTCATTATTTCAATAACAGAAACCAAAAACAGAAGCAGTGTGTGAAAAAACGAATTAGCCCCTTACTGCTTTCATAGGACTCTAATCAAGTGCAAGTGATTAATTGAGCATCAGCACCTCTATGAAAGACATGGAGAATTCAGGTATTTGATAGCACAATGCCAAGAAGGAAAGACATCAGCAATGATCTCAGAAATAATTGATCTCAGAGAAAAAACTGTTGCTGCCCATCAATCTGGGAAGGGTTATTAAGCCTTTTCCATACATTTTTAAGTCCATCATTCTACGTCGACAGTTTCCAGTCTTCCCAGGAGTGGACATCCCAGCAGATTCACCCCAAGGTCAGGCAATGCAACACTCAGAGAAACTGCAAAAAACACATCTCACATCTCAGACTGTACAGGCCCGAGTTAGCTAAATGCTAAAGTTCGAGTAGAAGAAGGCTGAACAAGTTTTTTGCTTTTTTGCAAAAGTTGCCACTTGCAAAGATAATACATACATAAAGATTATCCAAAAGCACCCATTTTCAGCTATGACAGTTCAAAACTCAACATCTGAGAGGTGCGGGGATGGATCAGTGCACATGCCACAGATAACAAGAACGTCTGTGGAGGTGCCAAAAATGGTTCAGCGTATTTTTCAGGTAATGCATTGCTTATTGGACCAAGAAAATGCCAAACTACACGCTGCAACAACAGTGTGGATCTATAGAGAAAAAGTCAGGGTCGTAAATTGGCTTTCTGTGCAGTGAAGACGTGATCAAGTGGCAGCATCACTCTGAAGCTGATAGCGGTTGATAGAGTACATTCTAGGCTGCACATTCATAGGTAAACTAACATATTTACTAGCCTGTCAGATGCAGTGCCATTAGTAAGGACTTTAATTGCTAAAAATTGAGAAAAAAACATTGACTTTGTTTGCTCTCCGGTTGCCGCTTAGCTGCAAAGCTTTGAAAACAGTTTACTTCTGTGAGGGTTTTTAAAAAACAGCACCATCAAGGACCAGGCAGTCCTTGAAGCAGTTCAGTATAGAATTTCTCGGTGCTTTATTTATAATATTTGAAAAGACTGAAAACAAACTTCTGGATGAATTCAAAAATAACAAATGTTCTTCAGTACAAAATGATAAGACTGAGCTCTGTCACAGTAATACTATGTGTAAGAAATTATCAATTGATACATTACTGATGATATGTTTCAGTACAGCCACAGTGTTGTTAGGTGTCTACAGGTCTTTGCCTGTTTGCTGACTGAATTCCTACAGCAAACCTGAGAAGTCACACTCTC
The DNA here is from genome assembly GCF_057382095.1 of Aulonocara sp. 'chitande type north' Nkhata Bay. Taxonomy (NCBI): domain Eukaryota; kingdom Metazoa; phylum Chordata; class Actinopteri; order Cichliformes; family Cichlidae; genus Aulonocara; species Aulonocara sp. 'chitande type north' Nkhata Bay. The sequence goes on from NC_141350.1 coordinate 40,106,465, forward strand.
ATGCACATAAACACCTAAGTGTGTGCCCGTCAGTGTTGGACACACTGTCCTTTGCTGCTTACTATTGTTTGTCTGTACTTAAGCAGGCAGGAAGGAAAAGCCTTTAGTCACAGAGGTGCCATCGAGCCCTGTTTAATTGTCTCATTTATCTTCCCTTTGCTGCTAAACCTTGCACTGCCGCTCGAATTCACCCTGGGAGGCCTCAGGAGCAGATACAAGTAGATCATCATTTATTACAGAAAATTGTTCATATAATATCCCAGTCTGTGTCTGATAGAAACTGAGGTGGTAGTTTCAGGTTGCTCAAAGAATGAAAGCCTTCATGAGAGGATTTAGCTGTATGAATTTAAAATTGTGCCTGTATTATGTTTTCTTTAATTAAGAGGAAAAGCTCATATTTAGCTTTTATGCTGAACATGTGTAGAAGTAATCTAACTAGTTCAAGCTACGCAGAAAAAGTTAGCACGTCCAGTAGAAAACCTTTTTGCTTTTTTGACATATTTGGACATTTCTTGATATGTATACTCAATATTTACAGATGGAATATTCAACCAGTCTCTGATTTGCTCCCATGCAAAATTCCTTCATTTCAATGATGTTTTGAGGGCTTTTTTGTCTTTTATGTCTGTTTCAAATCACTCCATAAAGTGTCAGTGGGATTCAGATGTAAGCTTTGACCGGGACGTAACTCTCTGCTAATTTTCAAGAAGGAATATGAGCCAAAAGGTCCACTTCTGATTCAGGTTCACTGTCAGGCAGATGTCCTCACCTTATCTTCAAGTAATCTTTCACATGATGTACAACTCATTGTTGATCAATAACTGCAAGCTGCGTTGTGCCTGAGGCAGCGAAGCAACTCCAAACCCCGACCAATTCACAGATGGTTTAAGGTTCCTCTGAAAAGCTGTCTACTGTAACTGCGGCCAGACTTTTTCACTCCGTCAACAAAAGCACAAAACCAGCTTTGTTTGGGAATGCAGTTTTGTTGTATTTATGAAAATGATTATGAAAAGTGAACTTTCGTGTGATCAGTTTGTCATCAGTGCATCCCCTATATCTGCACGTACTGCCTCCAAGGGGTCATGGATTTGCAAATATGCAAATAAATGTGCAAATATGTCAAAAAGCCAAGTTCCATGGTATTGACTCACCTTTTCCTGACTCTAAATGGCGTGTCCACAAGTTAATATGTTATGTTTATGAAATGAAAAAGGAGCTCTGCTGATGATTCGACGTTCAGAAGAATTCAGGCCCAGACCTACTAACTGCCCTGTGGCATAGCCCCCCAACTTTATTCAGAATGTGATTATCCATCCATCCATCCATTCGCTTCCGCTTATCCTTTTCAGGGTCGCGGGGGGCGCTGGAGCCTATCCCAGCTGTCATAGGGCGAAAGGCGGGGTACACCCTGGACAGGTCGCCAGTCTGTCGCAGGGCTAACACACAGGGACAGACAACCATTCACACCTAGTGACAATTTGTATTATCCAATTAACCTATCCCCACAAGCTGCATGTCTTTGGACGGTGGGAGGAAGCCGGAGTACCCGGAGGGAACCCACGCAAACACGGGGAGAACATGCAAACTCCACACAGAAAGACCCCGGCCTGATGGTGGAATTGAACTCAGGACCTTCTTGCTGTGCGGCAACAGTGCTAACCACTGTGCCACCGTGCTGAATGTGATTATATTATTTATTAAATATTATTAGTATCTAAAGTAAATGTACTCACTCTAAGGTAACTGCTGGAGATTGTAATTTCTTATAGACTGCTGGGTATCTTTATACTAATACAGAACCAAAGCAGAATTATATTTTAAAATCTGCAAAACAATAAGTGCCTAAAGCTTTCAAATGAATGGTACAGAGTACAAAGTATAACATTTGCTTTCAAATGTGTAGTAGAATTAGGAGTAAGCATAAAATAGATATATTTAAATAAGCTATATTAAATCTCTACTTTAGTACTTTTACTCAAACAAATTTAGTCAGTGACACTCACCACTGGTCCTACCCATGCTCTCGACCAGTAGAGTTGCGCATTGTAAGGTTAACAGTATTCTAGTTTATTGGCATTGGTGGAGGGGCTTATCCAAGGCCAGGCCCTACTCTTGACGTGACCCTGCCATCATTCCAGTCCAACTTGTGGGAAGAGATTTGGAAAGCATGTAGTCGTATTTCTTCAAATTCTTCAACAAACTAAAAAGCTAGAAAGCCAAAGGTCTGGAATGTCTGTGTACTACAAATAAGCCCACTGGCCACTTCATTAAGTACATCTTCCTGTGACTGGTTTAAATGCCCTTTTAGCCTTAATTCTTAGTGGCCCAGATTCCATAAGGTGGTTTGCAGCCTTCCTCTGAGATTGTTGTCTATACTGAAATGACAATATCACACAGCTGCTGCAGATTTGTCAGCTGCACATCCATGATGCGAATCTCCTCACACCTCCCCATCCCAAAGGTGCTCTATAAAACTGACATCTGGTGACTGCGGAGGAGTACAGTGAACTCATTGTCATATTCAAGAAACCAGTCTGAGATGATTTGAGCTTTGTGACATGATGTCTTATCCTGTTGGAAGCAGGCTGTGGTGCTTAAACAATGCTCATTTGGTACTAAGGGGCCAAAATGTTCCAAGAAAACATCCCCCACATCCCACTACATGACTACCAGCAGCCTGAACCATTAATACAATGCAGGATAGGTCCATGCTTTCATGTATATTATGGCAGATTTGAACCATACCATCTGAATATTGCATCAGAAATCAAGACTTATCAGACCAGGCAACATTGTTCCAGTCATCTGTTGCCCAGTTTTGGTGAGCCAGTGTGAACTGTAGCCTCAATTTCCAGTTCTTAGCTGACAGGAGTGACACACAGTGTGGTCTTCTGCCGCTGTAGCCCATCTGCTTTAAGGTCCCATGTGTTGTGCATTCAGCATACATTGGTTGGAACAAGTGGGTATTTGGGCTATTGTTGCCTTCCTATCAGCACGAATCAATCTGGCCATCCTCCTGTGACCTCTGGCATCAACAAAATTGAACTGAAATGATCACTTTGATGTGTGGATAGGAATTAATTAAACCAATCTGCCCTGCTGCTTTTAGTCTTTGCATAGGCAATACCTTGACCTTGAAAATCGTAGGCTACTGTGCATGGAGACTATTTTAAGACTCACTATCCTGTTGTGACTGTCATTATGATTTCAAAATCAAAGTGTCGTTCCACGATGTTCCGGTCGTAATGTGAGAGGGAGAGTGGGAGAGCCAGAGAGGAAACAGGGGAGTTGCAGGCCGGGAACACAGTTGAGTAAAAGCATCGCTCTCTAGACTCCCCCCTCACTCTCTCTGTGACATGTACTCACTCTGTCTTTTAAACACTTTCTACTGCTCCCATATCGCTGCCCTCCATCTCACCACCTTTTCCTCTCCTTGGGACTGCAGCCAACATCACGGAGCAACACTTGACCTGTTTTTAGCTGCCGGGGTAATAGTTATGTCTCTGGTGACGTCCGCTCGAGAAGAAAAAAGAGGAGGAGGCGGAATTGGAGGGGACTGTTAAAAACATCCAGGAGCTATACAGTGTTGCAAAGGGCAAAATGTTCCAATGTGGTGTTGCAGATACTTATATAATCATTTATAATGATCCACCTTTTAAAACTGTCACTAAAACATGAATCTGTGATGCCAGAGAAAGTGTACGGGAGTCTACTAAGAATATAAAATCTCTTAAGTATTGCTACTAAAATGAAATTTTTGCTTAAGTTTGGGATTTTGGTAATGATATGCATGTTTAACGGTAAATATGTTCCTTTGTGTTGTTAGTTAGAGTTAACATTTTACATAAAATAAGATATTTGTCCAGGAAAAGAGCCATGTTTTTGCTCAGACAGTGATATATATATATATATATATAGATATATATATGAGATATATATATTCATATTTAAAAAACAGATCATGTCCCATTCCCCTCAGTGTGCACGCAGACAAGGAGTAAAAAGAAACAAGGAAACAGCATCCACAAATACTGCTGTTTTTTACCCTCAGTGCAGTGCAGTTTTCCTTGGAGTTACACCTCTGAAAAGCATGTTTATCCTTAGCCATTAGGAAAGTCGCCTGCTAACACGCTGAGTTACAGAGACAGCAATACCAGGCTTGTTTGTTTTACAGCTTTAACCATGCTCACACAGTTCAGATTAAAATGTCAGGACACTGACACTAAGAGTCCAACTTTCACTTCTGTTTATTTTGCACGTGATAAAAATTCTGTAGTTGCAAAACCCAGTATCCAGTTATCCAATACCCACCTCATTTGAAGTCCAGCTTTTATTTCTGTGACTTATTCACATCACTATGTAACATACAGGTACTTTGGTATGCCTCACAAAAAGAATGAGAAGCTGCATTATAGTCTGACCTTTTTGTAATTGCCAGAGCAGCTTCTCTTGCTAAATTTAAAGTAAATTAAATATTATTTATATAGTGTCAAATAACAACAGCATTCCGTTCAGCGTTCAGTTTTGTACCTTTATTTGTGTTCTGATCTTAGTTTATTATTGCGATGGTTTTGGTTTCTGTTTTGCATTTCTGTTTTCCCCAGTTCTTCTTGGTGTGTGATTATGCAGTTCTTACGTTTTGGTTTCCATACTCCCCCTATTCTGTGTCCAGTCAGTGTCTGTGCCTGCCCCGGTCCCACGTCTCTCTTCCCTCTGTTGCAGTGCCTGCTTGTGAGTCTGTGTCTGTGAGTTCAGTCTGTGGTTCCTGTTTTACTTTGAAAGTCCGTATCTCATGTTAATGCGTCTGGTTTTGCTTCCTTTGTCTCGTTAGCCCTGATTTGCCCCAGCTGTGTTTCCCTCCTGTCTCTCATTCCACGATTGCTCCCTCTGTGGATTTAAACCCTGTGTTTTCTTTGGTCTGTGTTGTGATCTACCCTCATTTCATGCTGTGCCCGCCTGCTCTTACCAGTTCTCTATTTGCCATCTAGCAATAAATCTAAGTTTGACTTTACTTTCTGCCTCCGAGCGTCTGCACATTGAGTCCTCCTTACCACCACTCCTTCCTGCATACAGCCTCACATGACAGGCTTGGGTTTTGTTATAGCTGCATACTGAAAAGGCAAATTGTAAGAAATTACAAAATGTTACATTTAAAATGAAGTCTCGTACATTTTAGCATTAAAATGTTTGCACAAAAAGTTGTTCTATTTAGGTATTGCAAAAAGTGTAAATTCTTTAAAAGGGGGAAACTATAGAGTGCCAGCTTAGCTCACTGTAGTGTAAGTGACACGTAAATTGTGAGGCTGAAAAAGGGTGCGGGGTTTAATCAAAGCATTTTGCCAGTGACCTGATGGATGTTAAGCGATACAGGTTTTAAAAAAATGGACATCTCTCCTGCCTTTTTGCCACATTTTTTTGTACAGCTGACTCCCATCAGCAGTTAAGAATACTTAAGGCCAGAGAAAGGTGAGCTTTACTGCCAGAGAGCCTTGTTGGGTTGCAGCTAGTTAGCTGTGTGTATGGTGGTTGATTGCTCTGACTCTGTGGAGAGGAGTGTGTTTTGGTACTAACCCCTTTTTTCATTTTATTGACCAACATCTGAGCTTTGTTGTTTTCTTTCTTTAAAATGTGTTAGCGGCTTTTCCGTCTCATTTCGTTTAGTTAGTAATAGAAACATTTATAAAATCCTTTTCTTTTCTTTTTTTTAAATCTAACCATTTTGCCTCCCTGTCTCCTTTTTTCAACCTGGACACCGTTTGTTACTTTCCCTCATCACCTGGACCTTTTATAGGGGAAAGTAACAGTGTCCACTGAAAATGCTAACTTGTCTTGCAAACACTTGCCAGCTACTAACTAACTTGAAAAAAGGGTTAGAACAGAAACCAGAAATGAAGAATGTTCATCTTCAAAGTAGAAGTTGTGCCTTACTGCTGCAGCCAACAGCTTTCAGAAAGCACAGCTTTTACTTTGATGGGAATTTGTCTCAGTTTCCAGTTTGTGTTGCAGTTTTGACTGTTTCAGTACTGCTTAGTGAACAGTTGGTAAGGGTTAAGAGAAAATTTGACATCTTCCATGCAACAGGCAACTGCGATATTCTGCTAGTAATCAAAGAAATTAGGAGGGTTTCAGTGTAAGACCACAAATATCCATCCATTCGCTTCCGCTTATCCTTTTCAGGGTCGCAGGAGCCTATCCCTGCTGTCATAGGGCGAGAGGCGGGGTACACCCTGGACAGGTCACCAGTCTGTCGCAGGGCCAACACACAGGACAGACAACCAGTCGCACTCACATTCACTCCCGCATTCACACCTATGGACAATTTAGATTTTTCAATTAACCTATCCCCACAAAGTGCATGTCTTTGGACTGTGGGAGGAAGCCGGAGTACCCGGGGAGAACCCACGCAAACACGGGGAGGACATGCACTCCACACAGAAAGACCCTGCAAGACCACAAATATCTCGCAACCAATTTCAATTTTAGAAACTACCAGCAACCGCTTACTAAACGAATAGGGAATACACATTTTTTTCCTCACACCTTGGCGTTCGTCCTACAAATATTCTGTTTATGTTAGTGTTAATTTAAATTTTTAAGCTGATGTCCACAACTGATAATGAAAAAAGTGAGAAAATGGGGGTTTGTAACAATATACATAAATATGTGAAGAGATCGAACTGGAGCTGTGTTGATAATTGAGTGTTTTCACAGTTTAATAAGTAAGTTCATATCCATAAGATGAAAGCATTGCAAATTATGTAAAACTTAAGCATGTAGGCGTCTAAATCTTCTTTAGTTGCACTCCTAGTGCTAAAGACAGCTGACCAATGACAGCACTCTTTCTTTTTGGAAAGAGCCTCTATTGTATTTCACATAGTAGGTGAAAATATCGGCATGCAAATGTGTTCATGCAGACTAAAGTAATGTGAATGAACACAATGTCCCTGTTAAGTACAGTGATTTAACTGCCTAAAGAAGTGCGTTGTCAACAGGAACACAGAACTGATACAATATTATTAGGAAATTGATAATAATATGTCAGTTTCCGTGACGAAACGTTTCTCCCACAAAACGCTACGTCCAGATGAACAGAATCAACTTTTGGAGGGTCAGTTTCCTTGTTTCAACATTTTGTTTTTAGACTAATGCAGTGAGTCTAACCACACTATTGACCACAAGCAGCAAAGCAAGGTCACAAGAAACGAACAGTACAATTTACCATTATATGACATATAGAAATATGCCATTATAGTGCAGAAATACACTGTAATAATAATCAGAGGACTGAACGTGGACATACTTACTTTATAGATTAAAAAAGCTAAGAAAAAATGAAGCAAACAAAAATAGTACTTAACACCACCACGACAAAGGGGATAAATACAGAAGATCAAAAACAACAAACTCTCATAGAGTAATTCTTCAAGTTTTTAGTTCGATTTTAGTTTAGCCCATCTAAAAATGTCCAATCTGAGCACATGTGGTGAAATGTAATATTTGTGTTTTTATTATGTAAGAACTGTCTTTGGACAGAATAAGACACATTTAGACTTATTTTAATTGTGTCATCCCTGTGTTCCCCATCCTGTTTTTCCTTGGAAATGTATCCCATTGGGAGCTTAGGAGGAGATGTTTGTCTTTGGATAATTAGAAAGGATAACAGCCGTTTCAACACTGGGAAAATACTTGCACAAAAATATATATTTTTAGAGACTGAAGGATGGCCTCTGTGTGGATGTAGGACTGACTTCCAACAAAACCTTCAGTGTATTTCCCTCTTGGGGTTTCAATGGTTTCAAGAGTTAAAGATATAATTAAGTAAACTACCCACAATAGTGTCTTTGCTGAATATGATAAACAAGGTGAATTTCAAGAGCAGCACAGATGGGAAGAATTCCCAGCCGGAGACAGCAAATGAGAGAAGTGGCCTAAAATATTATCAAGTGTTTTCTGGCAACCACAAGTTTCAGTTCCTTTAAAGCACAATCCTGAGGCATTTGTGTGACGCTGCTCAAGGCTTAATTCATGGGAAACATTTTCAGTATGGAAGCATTTCCCCTGCGGTGAGAGTGGGCACTGATTAGTAGGACGTATCTGAAACAAGCAATGCTGTCATCTTTTTTTTTTTTAAAAGAAAATCCCTTTAACTATCTTTGGTTCCCTGAATTTGGTCCAATCTCTGGTCCAATTACGTAAGGTCCTCACATTCTCACAGCAAAACACGATAAATATTGTTCAAAAGTTGCCCTTACCAAGGGGTAGGTATTTATAGACAACACGTTAAAGCAAAGGGCACAGGCAAAATGGCTTGCAGCGAAAACATACAATTGGTATCCATGGCAAAGTCAAAGTGGATAATGGAGTGTGCTTTTAAAGAGCAAAATATCATGTCATATCAGCCACAACACAATAAGGTCAGCGGAGAGGTCCAGTAAATGTGACTCGACCCTCACTTCTGAAATATAATGCTATTTTGTGGCCTGCTTGGAAGTTAATCCTAAAAAAGGATACGTCAGATTAGATTAAGCAGAATGAGAACCATGTGAAGTTGCACTAACCTGTTACAGCAGAGAGCAGTTTGACCATTACAGGTGACTCGGGAAGTTCAGCAACTTTTAAGAAAAGCTTGTCACTAAAACTTCAAAGTTTTCAGGTCCTGCTCATAAAGAGAAATTTGAAGAAAAAACACAAAAGCACATGTGTTATAGTGTTAACAATTTCCCATGTGATGAGGAACATGACACAGCTTAATGGAGGTTAACTTACTCAGATCAATTATGCCTTTGTTTACCCTCATGGTTTTATGATACATACACTCACAGACTTTATTAAGTGTACTTGTTCAACTGTTCATTAAGACAAATATCTAATCAGCCAATCACATGAAAGGGAATACACATTTGTATTGTTGTTGGTTGTTGAGTATGTCAGAAAATGCTGATCTACTGGGATTTCACTGCACAACCATCTTTACGTTTACAGAGAGTTGTCTAAAAAAAAGAAAGAATCCAATGAGCAGCTCTCTTTCATTGGAGTGTGAATGTGTGTGAAAGTGCTAAGGTGTGGAAAAAAGTTTTGAATAAATCTTTGAGCAAAATAAAAAAGTGTTGCGGAGGTCAGAGAAAATGGAATAGGAAGGTAACAGTAACTATACTAGCCAGTTGTTACAACAAACTTAGGCAAAAGAGCATGAAAAAGTTCGTGTTATTTAAATTAAAAAGCTGCTAAGTTTGAGCAGTAAAATACCAAATGATAATCATGGGGTTAAATGAAACAAAAATCTTAATCCTTGACTTACAGTGAGGAATGAGTGGCTCTGCTGTGCCGTGGAGTCATTTGGTGTCGTGATTTAGACCCACATGATTCCATACAAAGTTGTATTGTTGCAGATAAACATTTCTATCCTAATGTGATTAGTCATTTTCAGAACAGCAGTGCCCTCATCGGTAGGGCCACTGGATAGTGTGGTGTTGGTTGTTAGTTTCTCCATCGTCTATATTTATATAGTAGTCATGCAGTATGGGCAAATCACTGACTAATTGGAATAAATCTTTTCCTTTATGTTTTTCATTTATCCGAGCATAAACATCAATATGAACTGAAAAGTCTGGCTGTTAATGACCTCTGTTTAGATTTTTGTTTTTTCCTATGTGGTGATTCAAGTTGTAGGTGAATATGCCCTATACACTACTGTGGGTTTTTCCGGGGCAGTATTTGCTGAAACGTTGACTCATAGAATTAAAAATAAAACGCATGCATCAGAGTCATGATTGCACTGCTCTCGCCTCCATCTACTTAGTATTTTTATCGTTCCGTGAATTTAAATTGGTCGTCTTTAGCAGCCAGTCCAATTCTCACTGCTTTTTTCTGATCTTGAGTTGCACTATCCAAGGTTTTAATGTAAAAATATACCATATATGAGTCACTAAATTAGCTGAAATAGAAAAGTTGACAGAAGTAGTTAGTTCGTAACAGTTAACAATTTCTTACAGTGTAGTACAGAGTTGCTGAGAAACATGTTTATTAAAAATCATGTGTTTGTCAGTGTTGTTAAATCTTTTAACCCAACATGTTCTAGGATCCATTGATGTATATGTATTTTTGTGACTGGCTACAGATTATATGTTGTGTCTGTAATGTGATAATTGTTCCAAACAAACCCACAGTGGAAACTAACTGGAACTAAACCAAACTTTGACATGATTGCATAATACAACCAAATTTTCAAATCTGCATGTCTTGAATTCATTTTGAAGAAGCGTAGGTGAAAAGAAATCTTCCCACACTGCAGACTATAGCAAAAAAAAAACAAAAAAAACAAAAAACAGTTAAAAAGCAACATTAGTTTTAACAGTTAACGGCTTTATTATTTAAATCTCATGGGGCACCACAGAGTTTGAATAAAAGGGTGGAAACAACTAAAACCTTACATTTCATCGTGACTTTGTTGGTGCTTATTTTTACTGCTGAGGGAGACACATGAGTACTGTAGGAAACAGACAGGAAATGATAGCTTGTCAAATCTTACCACAGACAGTACATAGAGTGATTCAGCGATGCTGTACTGCGGCAGATTGTGATAACACCTCAAACCCAGAGTTTCATTCTGAGCCACCAAGGAGCCACCAGGGAGGCGGGGAGGGAGATTTTCACTTGTGTGTTGGTAATGTTGGCTGTCAAGCAATTGGGCAGTTGACTCAATGCACTCATACACAAACACACACAGTCACACACAGGAAATCTAGTCACTTAAATGTGACAATGTCACATTAACAAGGACACTCCACTTCCTCCTGTTCCTCCCCTATTAATCTCCCGTCCTACCCCTGTCTCCCCTCCTCCTATATCCTGTATCATGGTCAGCTGGCCTTCTTGTTGTTTTCTAGGAAAATAAACAGGACGTCATAGGAGACACAGGTCAGCGTGAGTTCAGCGTAGTTTGCTTTTCTTTATAAATGCATTTGAGGACCTATGTACAAATACGTATTTTTGCGTCTCTACCTGTCATTTCTGGTCATACTTCCTACCACACCCAGTCGTTGCCTTAGTAACCACAGTTTGTTGCTCTGTCACACTCTCAGACAAAAAAATATGACAGACTAATGACGTCAACCTGTGTCAGGTCGGATGCACCTCTGCCACATAACACAGAGAGTGGTGCCTGGTTGTGTGTGTCTTTGTTTGTGTGCAGTAGGAAAATTTACAACTTTTGCATACAGATTTCCAAATTAATTGCACCATTTACAAACAAACTACAAGAGAGTGACACGTAAACAGCCAACAGTGTGTGTGTGAGTGAGTGTGTGTGTGTGTGTGTGTGTGTGTGTGTGTGTGTGTGTGTGTTGTTGTGCAGATGTGGAAAGGGTTTCAACAGCAAGCTGTTTCCTGTCTTTAATCCCTGCGTCTGTGTTCTGCTTACACTGCCACATGTCAGACACACACACACTCACATACACACATGCGGCCTGTCACGCGTTAGTCCTCCCTGTTTTTGACCTGCAGATAATCCTCACAGTCATTCATTCACAAATACACTGTGGATGAGCCAGTCACAAAAAGAAGAAGAAGAAGATGACCCATTAAAATGTAAAGGTTTTTAACGGTTATTAAACGGTTTACTTTGTGCACACATTCAAGTGTTTATTGTATGCTGTATATTTCGTTTCATTTTGTTTTATTGTCTTAAATAGGTGGATATCAAGTTGCAAATCTAGGTAAAAGGCCGTTTATTCCAGTGGATTGACTCAATCAAGACTGGTGAACTTTGAATGGCAAACTCATGCTGTGTACCAATAGTAAGGCATGTTGACAGTGAGTGTTTATTTATCCCTTATTATTTGACTTAAGATTATGGGAACTCTTTTGATCTGCAGACCAAAATAAAGCTTCCTCCATGAACTGAATGACCTGCGGATGTTGAACTTGATTTTTTGCATTTTTTGGTCACATTCCGGCATCGCTAGATGTAACATGACCTAACTCGTTCTTCTGGCAAATTTTAGCAAAGGGAAGCTTGTCTGCTTATGTGGCGCATAAGCAGACAAGCTACCTAGCTTAGCAGCTAGCTGACAAACAACTTGCAGTTAGCTTGTTGTGCGAACTGTGTGTCTGAGTTTAATGCTAGTGAATAGTTGCCGCCATTAAAGTTACTCGTAAAATTATGCTGCAGTCACTTTGGGGAAAATAATGGTTAGAGACTATGGCACAATAAAAGCTATGGCCGCCATGAACTTGCTGTGTCTTTGTCTTTGAAATGGTTGCTTCAAAGACAGGGACTAGGTCTGTGACCACTTATCATCTTCAGGGCAATTTTGGTCTATCAGTCAGACAGAGTCAGTCTGCTATCAGTTTGGTTCAAGCTGACAATTAAATGGTAAATGGACTGGTTCTTACATAGTGCTTTTCTACTCTGAGCACTCAAAGTGCTTTACACAACTTGCCTCATTCACCCAAGCACTTTTTTTCTATGCTCTTTCCACGTAAGTGCTTTCTATCTAATGTTCACACTCAGAAGGATGCACCGCAGAACAACCTGGGGTTAGTATCATGCAATATTTGTCATCCAGTTGAGTCAGAACAATCTGTTGGAACTCTCTTCCAAATAGGCTTGGAAATAGGCTGCCCCCCACCAGGCGACCTGTGCAATCGTATTACGATCAAAAGATGGTTGCTTAGAGGTTGAGGGTCTTGCATGGCCAACCTCTGAGCAACCAGTTGGTTACCACAACTATTTTTAATTGTTCTCCATTAGCAAAATAAATCAATGCAATCCACAGGCAACCATAGATTTTCCTGTTTTCACTCTAGTGTCACCGGGGCATTCATTAATGTCTCTGTTGGTGCATTTAACCCAAGCTATTCATATAAAAACAGTCAAATGGACTGTTCGGTGTGGGAGAAGGCTTCAGTTTTGACGTCAGGTAACAGCCCATTCACACACACCAAGTACAAGTATTCAGTACAGGAGAAAAGCTTCCAATAGAACGTAAGCATTAACAGTAAGTGATGCAAAACTCTGGTGGGCACTGTTTAATATCTTCCACTACATGATGACTGCCTATCGTCATTGCTCTTTGGCAGTCCAACTGTCTGTACACCCCTCCGCACTAGACTGTTTATATTATGCCAAATGCCAAATATTAAAGCATTCTGGACTCATGCCCAGGCTGTGAGACAGTATTTATGACAGGAAGGTACCACAAAAGAGCAATAGCTTCATCTTGGCCACGATCGTAATCGTGTTCACATCAACTGAAACAATATTTGTCTTAATGCGGTAATTTAAAAAACGTAGTTTGAATGCTGTAGTCATACACAATGTGAATAGCTTTGAATATATCTCACTGTTTCATCCTGTGCTGCTTTGACTATTCAAAATATGCAGTGATATTTGAATGACGAGTGAGTTTTTCTGTGTGTGTGTGTGTGTGTGAGAAAGACAGAGAGAGAAAGAGATAGAGGCAAAGGGGAAACCAAGCTGATTCACACTGTAATGTGGATTGTAGGTATTCATAGTGCTCCTCACAGAGGTTAATTTATTTAGCGTCTTAGAAAAAAAGAAAAAAACATTTAGTTGTTTGTCACCACTTTCTCATCTTGTCAGTGAATCTGGAGCAATGACCAGAGATAGTGTGCTCAGCAGCTAAACAAAGCTAGTCTCTGTCCAAAAAGGGTTCAATTTCTATATGAATCTTTTGAAAACTACAATTTTACTTCTATTATATTTTCTGTGGTTATCGTATTTATTGTTTGAGGGGGTTTGCATTCAATTAAAAGTAACAGCCTTTAGGATAAAACTGAAAATTGCACAAATAGTTTCCACAAACTGAGGCTCATTCATGGGAGAAGTCAGGCTGTTTGTGCTTAAGGCTAAGAAGGAAGTGGGCAAGAAAAAAAACAAATAAGGAAACTGGTGGGAGTGTGTCTGTGTGTGCGTGTGTGCGTGTGTGTGTGTGTGTGTGTGTGTGTGTGTGTGTGTGTGTGTGTGTGTGTGTGTGTGTGTGTGTGTCCCTGCTAAGTTGCATTGAAATGGGGATAAGTAGCTGGTGACCTGTTAGATGTATTACTCATTAACGCATGCAGTCTCCACAAACAGGACTGGGCAAACATTACACTGGCACGAAAACAAGCCCAAAGCATTTTGCCATTGAACTCAATCACGAAGAATGAAGGTATAAAAGCAACATTTGTTGTCTGTGACAGACAAGCAAGAGAAATGCAGATAAATCTATAATATACAAACCCAACCCTGAGAAAGTTGGGTTGCTGTGTAAAATGCAAATACAAACAGAATCCAACCATTTGTAAATCTCATAAACCCAACATCTTATTCACATTCTTTTCACAAAAGTTTTCTTTTCCAACAGTTCTGGTCTTCTTTGTTATGTTTTCATTTCATGATTTACCGAATATTTTCAGCTGATGAAAGGTCTGGACTGCAGTCACGCAACTTCAGCATCTGGACTCTTCCACTGTGACGCATGCTGTTGGAATAGATGCAGTAATAAAATATGGCCTAAAAGATAGGAACATATGTGGCTTTAAAACCTGTATATACTTCCCAGGATTGATGTGCCTTTTATGTAGATGCCAATTTCATAGGCACTAACGCACCTCCATACCATGCAGTGTTTTGAACTGAAAACTGTGAACGAGCTGGATGGTCCCTCTCTTCTTCATTGTGGGGAAAGTGGCATCCATGTTGGTTCATCTGACCATAGGTCAGTTTCCCACTTTGCCTCATTTCATGTTGAATGAGCTTTGATGAGCCCGAGAAGATGATGATGTTTCTGGATCATGTTCACATATGCCTTCTTCTGTGCATGATAGAGCTGTAACCTGCAGTTGTGGATGGCACGGCATCACAAAAAATGATTTCTGAAAGTGTTCCTGAGTCTATGCAGTGAGTTCAATGACAGAATCATGCCTGTTTTAATGCAGTGCCACCTGAGGGCCCGGGGAGATCCATTGTCCAGTATTGATTTTTGGCTTTTTGTCTTGCGCACAAAGATTTCTCCAGACTTTCTGAACCTTGTGCTGTAGAGGATGAGATATTCAAAGTCTTTGCAATTAAATAAGCTTAAAAAAAACTACTGCATCTATTAATTGTGAAACATTATTGTGAAATTGTTATACCCAATCATTTTACTTACCTTTTGCCAGTTCCACCTGCTGTTTCGTTTTAGTACCGCTTACTTTTCCAACTTTTTGTTGCCCCATCTTGATTTTTTTGAGACTTGTTGCTGCCATCAAATTTAAAATACGCTCACTATTTTTCTTAAAATAGTTCAAACCTATAAAATATGAGTTTATTAGAACAGTTCCTTAAAATCAAGACTGCATTTTTAGCTTTTCTAAATACTAAAATGTAGATTTGGAGATAATTCCTCACTTCACTCATTGCTGATCACAAACTCAGGCCAGAGTTGGTACTACTGGTTACAAAAGAGAAGAAATATTCTCCTACGTAGCAAGACGGTTTCCATTTGCTCTTGTGAGGAGTAAATAATTTACCCCTTTAGGCCTCTGAAACTGCTGCCATTATTTGGTGGGGCACTACTTTATGACTGATTTAAAAATCAGCATTTTTAAGCATTCCTCTGGCAAGGTTAAATTTCTTAGTAGCTAAAAAAAAAAGCGATATCTCCACTGCATAAGCATCAACATGTCTCTGAGAGAAAAAATAGATCAGCTGCAAACAGGAACAACCCCCACCTCATCGCTTGCCCACTTCCGCTGCTTAAATCATGCCACCTCTCTCCCTCACCCTTTCTCTTTACTTTATTCTTTTGCTTTCTTTATTGCTTCCTCGTGCTTTTTTTTGGACATTTTTTTTCTTACATGTTACTTTCACTCTCAAAAAAGCACACACATCTGCCTCTCTGCCTCTGTCAAAGTCACACATGACAAAACACGAACTCATTCATGAGAGTGTAGCAGCACTCAGTCAAGGCTTAACCACTGGATTATGGGATTAAAGGGAGGCATGGATTTGGCTATACGTGTGTGTGTGTGTGTGTGTGTGTGTGTGTGTGTGTGTGTGTGTGTGTGTGTGTTGTTTTATTATAGTATGCTGGTGTTTAAGTTATCTCATATCTTGGACTTTGTATTCTATATATGGGGAAATTCAGCACACTCTCATCGATGGCTGACTACTCATAGCATGCATGTACATGCAATAAAAAAATGTAATCTCAAAATAGCGACACTTTTAAATCACTCGATACGTCGCACAATATCGTTTGGGCACAAAGTCAGAGAAAAACAAGCCATGGTGCAAGTCACAACAAATTTGGTGATAGTGATTCTAGTGTAGGAAAGACTACAGGCGGACATGTACAATCCCACAAGCCTTTTTCATTTCTGCTGTTGTTGTAAATTGAGTTCTAGCTGCTTGGTTGCGCACCCGTCATGTTAGGTCCAGAGTTCTTTGTCTGCTAGCTTTGTGTTAGGGTCATAGATTGTGTATAAAAGTGGTTAGCATGCTAGGTTCACAGATATTTGGAAAGCTTTGTGTCATTTTTGTTTCCAGACAGAGGGTTTTTTTTTTTTTTTTTGTCCATTCATGCAATTAATTACACTGCTCACAAATTTGCTAAAAATGTGCTAGTTCTTCTGGATTTCAAATATGTGTCAATTACAATAACTGATTTCCAAGATATTTACATTCTACACCTGTGTATGGTCGCTCGATATGATAACATTTCACCTGTAGTGTGGAGTTTCATCAGTTACCCTGAATACTATGACATGTAGATATGTTGGTTTCATCACTTAGCTGCATGTCTGTCTGTGCAAGTCTCCACAACCAAACCAAAGAACTTTTGGTCTCAGGATGTACAGTGGGGCAAAAAAGTATTTAGTCAGCCACCGATTGTGCAAGTTCCCCCACTTAAAATGATGACAGAGGTCAGTAATTTGCACCAGAGGTACACTTCAACTGTGAGAGTCAGAATGTGAAAAAAAAATCCATGAATCCACATGGTAGGATTTGTAAAGAATTTATTCGTAAATCAGGGTGGAAAATAAGTATTTGGTCAATAACAAAAATACAACTCAATACTTTGTAACATAACCTTTGTTGGCAATAACAGAGGTCAAACGTTTACTATAGGTCTTTACCAGGTTTGCACACACAGTAGCTGGTATTTTGGCCCATTCCTCCATGCAGATCTTCTCGAGAGCAGTGATGTTTTGGGGCTGTCGCCGAGCAACACGGACTTTCAACTCCCGCCACAGATTTTCTATGGGGTTGAGGTCTGGAGACTGGCTAGGCCACTCCAGGACTTTCAAATGCTTGTACTCCTTTGTTGCCCGGGCGGTGTGTTTTGGATCATTGTCATGTTGGAAGACCCAGCCTCGTTTCATCTTCAAAGTTCTCACTGATGGAAGGAGGTTTTGGCTCAAAATCTCACGATACATGGCCCCATTCATTCTGTCCTTAACACGGATCAGTCATCCTGTCCCCTTGGCAGAAAAACAGCCCCATAGCATGATGTTTCCACCCCCATGCTTCACAGTAGGTATGGTGTTCTTGGGATGCAACTCAGTATTCTTCTTCCTCCAAACACGACGAGTTGAGTTTATACCAAAAAGTTCTACTTTGGTTTCATCTGACCACATGACATTCTCCCAATCCTCTGCTGTATCATCCATGTGCTCTCTGGCAAACTTCAGACGGGCCTGGACATGCACTGGCTTCAGCAGCGGAACACGTCTGGCACTGCGGGATTTGATTCCCTGCCGTTGTAGTGTGTTACTGATGGTGACCTTTGTTACTTTGGTCCCAGCTCTCTGCAGGTCATTCACCAGGTCCCCCCGTGTGGTTCTGGGATCTTTGCTCACCGTTCTCATGATCATTTTGACCCCACGGGATGAGATCTTGCGTGGAGCCCCAGATCGAGGGAGATTATCAGTGGTCTTGTATGTCTTCCATTTTCTGATGATTGCTCCCACAGTTGATTTTTTCACACCAAGCTGCTTGCCTATTGTAGATTCACTCTTCCCAGTCTGGTGCAGGTCTACAATACTTTTCCTGGTGTCCTTCGAAAGCTCTTTGGTCTTGGCCATGGCGGAGTTTGGAGTCTGACTGTTTGAGGCTGTGGACAGGTGTCTTTTATACAGATGATGAGTTCAAACAGGTGCCATTCATACAGGTAACGAGTGGGGGACAGAAAAGCTTCTTACAGAAGACGTTACAGGTCTGTGAGAGCCAGAGATTTTCCATGTTTGAGGTGACCAAATACTTATTTTCCACCCTGATTTACGAATAAATTCTTTACAAATCCTACCATGTGAATTCATGGATTTTTTTTTCACATTCTGTCTCTCACAGTTGAAGTGTACCTCTGGTGCAAATTACTGACCTCTGTCATCATTTTAAGTGGGGGAACTTGCACAATCGGTGGCTGACTAAATACTTTTTTGCCCCACTGTACATGGTAGCTTAAAATGAAAACTTGAACCAACCGTGAACTTAAAGCATCATTTTGAATTTCGGTGATAATTATTAAACACCAAAACGTTTTGCTACAAGACTAGAATTGCAAACAACTTTCTGAATGATCTGCACTATAACACAAATGCTTTTGTGTATTTTACAGATACATAGTGGCCTTTGACATTTGGATATTTGACTCCTCAGTGACAAAATGCTTGCTGCACACATAGACAGACTCTGTAAATCTTAGATTCCACAATTTTCCTACTCTTTTTTTCCTCTAATGTCACAGGTCTTATTGCCATTATCCACTTGTTTGTTCTGAAACACTCAGTTATTTCATTCTTATGTAAACTCTTTTCTGTGTTCCTTCATTTTCTGGTCTCTACATTCCAGTTTATTATATCACACAGAATTGACAAGGAAAGACCATGAGTAATTTTCCAGAACCTAAACTGTCACTAAAGAAGGAATCAGTGTTTTGCTCAAAGGCACTTTGATATCCAGGCATAAGGAGCTGGGCCTGTGAGAGGCGACCTTTTTTGTGTCTTGTTCTTATATGCTGTTGTAATCTTGCTATCAACAGATTACAACAGTATACTTGTGCTGTGTATGTGAATATATAATTTACACTGACATTTAATATTATTGCATTGTTGTTACTTTCATTAGTGCACAATTAAAAACAAGGGTAAATAAATAACCCTTTGGTTGCCTCTGCTGCATTCACAGCCCTGTTGTCCTCCTGAGCTTATTCACAAGGAGAGCTTGTGAATAAGCAAAAATTAAACGTGGAATGGGCAGAGTCAGATGTGTGAGATGGAAACGGAGTAAACAGAAGCGGGAGATATCCTCCCTCTTTGTGTTTCTGTCTCTCTCCCGTCTGCTGTATTGACAGATGACGGCATGCCAGCGAGGGATGTGATGTGAGGGGATGAATGGGTGGACATGAGAGCGCAAAGGGAGGGAGGATGACATCAGCACAGAACTGATTTCCGGCCAATCCCCTCGCAGCCCCCCTGGCTTCTGTCTCCGCCTTCCCACACCTCTCCCTTGTTGCTACGGCAGCAGCACCATCCCGTCTGTTGGAGGCATTGTTTAGGCTTGATAGTAATGTGCGGTGTTGTGCGTATGTGTCTGTGTTTATATGGGATGCCAGAGGCTGCAGTCCAGCACAAGTAGACACCTCTTCTTTTGTTCTTCTACCTCCCGCCCTCCTCCTCCTCTTCCTCACCTTCTCCGTTTTCCTTCCCACCCTGCCTTTCTTTGTGTCGGCTTCCATCTCACCTTCTGTCAACTCTCCGGCTCACAGTCACAGTCCTTTCATTCATTTTTTTCCTGCTGTTTGCCCATTGCAGTCCATACACATACGCTAAACATGGTGTTCCAACTCTCGGTTTCTTTTTATATATAAAATGGGCAAATCAGATGTAAAGTATCAAGTCTGATAAGGTGACAAATAAAGAGGAAAAACCTTGGTAGAAAATTGGCAAACAATGACGTTTGTCACAATTTTACATCAGATGGCCTTCCTCGTGCAACCCCAAAGGGATTTCTGTCTTCTCCTGGAATCAAACCAAGGATATATCCCTTGTCAGGTGAATACTAAAGAGCAACTACAGCAAATACCAGGAGTGAGAATGACCTTATTCTATCATATAATCACTACAGAAATAATGAGTGAGGCCTGAAGTCCATTTGTCTTAATTATTTGCTTCCTGTCATCCATCTTTAAAGGCACAGTTTTGGGATTTTCCAACATCACCCAGTGAGGCAATTACAGATCATTTTTGTAATCCCGGGCATTACTATTCTTCCTGTTGTACTAAAAAAGGGAGTCATGTTCAGCTGCATTGTGGGAAATGTGGGCATCAGTTTATGGATAAAAGTCAGCCTTTGCTCCATCACTGCCTATACCTTTCTGTCTCTTGAGGAAGTTGCCATAGTACCAAATTGCTATGGTACTGCACCAAGACAGCCTCATTTTTTTAACAAGCAGTATAGGAGTAAGGATATTTCAAGGGTTTGTTCAACTTTACCATCAGATTTTACTTATAGTGAACACATGAAGTCATGAAAATGAAAGAGACAGCCTCCACAACATAGATCCAAACACTCACGGGAACTCAAACATATTATTTTCTCCCACAGCAGCCCACCCATAAAAGTGTTAAACATTTTTCCCTGCTGTCTGTTTGTTTGTCTCTTTCAGATGTCTTCTCTCCACCTGTTTGTGTCAGGGTGTCTGCATTTTCCTCCTGTCATCCGCTGCCGTGCTGCTCTCTTTCCTCTCGTAACCATGGAAATGAGATCAACATGCAAATACCTGAGCACGCTCGCCAAGGCTGCGCGATAGAAGATGCAAATTGCATCTGCTTGTAGGATTACACACACCCACACACACAGATGCACACCCAGACGTATGCACACGCACACACGGACCCTTGTACGTAAGCGCACACCCACCTGCAGTCCACCAGCAGCATTTCTAACACTGAGCCTTGAATGATATGAAACTGAGCTAAGCTGAGCTACATATGCAGTCAGTTGAATTCCAACACATGCGAAAACCTGAAATTTAGATTAATTTATTTTATGACCTTAAACTTGTAGACTGAATATAATACAGTTTATAGTAGCCTACATTTGTGATGACAAATGATATCCTTTACAAATTATGAGTCTTATTTGGTTCATTTGATTATGAAAAAAAAATCATTTGTAAGTTTAAACTGTAAAATATCAGTAAGATATAAAAAAAATTATAGTTCAAATTTACTTCTATAACACTTACATTTATTTGCACTGCTTTGCTTACTTTGACACGACTTTTAAAATATCTTTAATTTCCTATTTATTTATTTTTTATCTAAAAAATGATCCTTAAGTTATGAAGAAGAGCTTGTTATGGTATGAAGCCAAGCTCTCCTGCGCTTAATCTTCGGTCCCATGGCCTCTCGTTTCATTGATGTGTGTGTGTGTGTGTTTTTTTTTATGAATGAACGGTAGAGGAGGAAAGGGCACGGGAAACTGGACGCGTTGCGATAGGCTGCTGGTTGGTTGACGTCACCTCCGCCGTGACGCGATGCACCCATTCATAAAAACAGGAAAAAAGAGAAAGAGTCCTGTGGAGAAAATACTCGGAGAGGCAGAGAGGAGAAAGAGACAGAAGTGACCGGACTGAGCTTAAGAAGTAGTGCGGTTACAACGATGATGATCATGACGGTGTTGATGCGCAGATAGAGGAGAAGCGCAAGGGGAATCCACCGCAGGATCCGTGCGCCTTCTCCGGGTTCCGAGGGGTCCGGTGATCGTGAGGGGGCTTAGAAAGAGCGAGAGAGGAGATTTAACGACCGTGAAGCACAGCCTAACAGCCCGAAACGACGTGCCAATGGAGGAGCTATACGAGATGGACTGCACGGTGCTGAAGCGGCTCCTGAAGGAGGACAGTGCCAAGTGCCTGCTGCTGGACTGCCGCTCTTTCCTCGCGTTCAGCGCGGGGCACATACGGGGCGCCGTCAACGCCCGCTGCAACACCATCGTCCGCCGCAGGGCGAGGGGCTCCGTGCTGAGCCTGGACCAGATCCTGGCCGGGGACGAGGAGGTCCGAGTCCGCCTGCGTTCCGGGATGTACTCCGCCGCAGTGCTGTACGACGAGAGGACGCCGGACTCGGAAACGGTGAAGGAGGACAGCACCTTGACGCTGGTGCTCCACGCGCTGTGCAGGGACGCCTCCGACACGCGCATATATCTGCTCAAAGGTAAATTATGTCGTTTACTCTTTAATCCTAGCCTGTGATGTGTAGCAGCGCCAGTTACATCAAAAAGTTTAATGACTGACATTAATTATTTCAATTAGAGCAGTAAATGTAATGTAACTGATGAATGGCTGGGTATAATTATAATAACTGATACATGTGTAAGCAGTAGGCATTATGCTTAGCAATAAATTATATTTTTTTTAACAATTAATTTTTAAAAAACAGTAAAATAAGATAAGAATTGGAATATATGTACTGACATCCATTAATAATAATAATGACCACATTTTAATGAATTGCTATTTTCCAGTGGCTAACCTACAATCCTCTCTAGGCCACCAGATATTTTATTTTTCACCAGTTCTTAGAGATATTGGATATTTAAAAATTTTATGTGTGTAACTATTTGTTATTCAATAAACTAGAAATATCCTGCTCAGTGTGTTCTCCCTTCAAATGCACTGGTGTTTTTTTTTTTAAACAACACACACTCTCACTCACTCATTCACATCTACACACATTCACACACAGACCAATGGCTGTGAGCTGAGTGAATGAGGTAATGCTGATGCGTAGAAGCCACATCAAACCGGAGGGACTTACAGGACACACACATAATCTTTTTACACAGAGTCCGCTTCGGGTAAATCACCCACAGGAAGCAGCGAAATATTAAAATCAGCAGTTGATTTACACACCCTATATATAGACTGCTGAAAAATCTCGAGGCTGTTGCAAGCTGTGGCGTATTCCTTTTTTCACTCTTTCTTTTTTTGTGCATCCTCTTGATGCTGATGCCTCGAATAACATAAATGTATGCTTGCAGATTGTAAATCTGACACATTTCAGTTGATCTGATTTGATCCTTGAGGTGCAGAGAGCAACATACTGCCTACAGATATATGAAAAAAACAAAACTTATGAAACTGTTTTCAAATCCACAGCAAGCAGACACAGGACAGCCCGTCAGGGGTTTAATAGACTTTGCGTCAAGCTACCTGAATGCAGACTAGAAATCCTGTTGTAGATTGTGCTGCGATGTGAATGCAGGCTTCTTTTGTCCTCATATGTGCATCTGTGGTGTGTTTTGAGAAGTAAACAACCCCCCACCCCCACCCCTAAAAAAGGAAGCTGGTATTTCTGTAATATTTTCCCGTGGTACTCATTCTTGCATGTTTTGCGTGCTATTTTGCACCACTTATTAATGTCCTACAGCAAAGCACTGCATATGTGATTGTGACATGTATTTTGTTGTTTTTGTGTGTTATAGGGGGATATGACAAATTTTTCACAGAGTATCCAGAGTTTTGTTTAAAGGCCAAGTCCTTACCGTCCCTCACCAGCCAGTCGAGCATCGACTCTGCCTGCTCGTCGTGTGGAACGCCGCACAATGACCAGGTAAAATGCAACGCGACACAGAAAAAGTGTTAAACGCACCTCACCTTTAAAATAACATCTGCCTGTAATAACATGATTAACATCCGCCAGTGTCAGACTGATGGAAGTCCTCTCTGTGCTGCAAGTAGTGTGCATGTTAATGTGTTTCAGCATTCAGTTTATAAAAACATGCAAAAGAAAACGTCCTTTTTTATGTATCACACTGACACAGAGCACCCTGACAGTTATTTGCTTTGCTCAGGGGCAAGTCAGCTGCCATTCTGACTGCCAGAAAACAACACAAGAGAAAATAATAATTATGAACACATTTAAATAACAAGAAGATATTCAATTTATAAGTCTTTTGGTGCATAATAACACGCTGGCCTGGATGTCATAGATGGGCATTGATTCACCTCTGTAGCACTTCCTGTGACCTGGTTGGCCTTGTTTTGCTGGTTAGTAAGCTGTTGTTCGAGTCTGCAGAGTTTACGCAATGCTCACAGTCACATGTGGTCAGGGTTTAATTCCCCTGGAACCCACGAGGGGAGCGGCACAGACAAGCCAGCCTCTGTGTGTTTTATAAGAAAAACGTCTGATTGTCTCTGCTCAACCATCAGATGCATTTTTAATTCAAGAAATGCTTCCACTTCCTGCACGAGCAGCAGCGGCAGTATAGATTTAGCGGGCTGCTCGCCACCACCACAAACATCCCCCTCCTCACATTACACCTCTTAGCAGTATCGATCATTTCCTGACGCTGTGTCACTACCGAGTTCGTCAGCAGCACTGACACAAACAGCCGCAGCTCTTGTCAATAAGCGCCGGTATAGACTGCTGATCAGCTGACCTTTCAGATCCAGTAAAAGGGGAAACGGCACGTCAGCTCTTACTTTAACATGTCCTCTGAGATGTGGCTGAGCAGTGACATAATCTGGCTCTAAACTGGGAATATACGTGTTATTAAATGTGCGATATGCGTGCATGTAACTTGCACCAGTGCAGTGTCAATCACAGCGAAATTGCCTGTTTTCCTTGAACGATTTTTTCGTGTGCTTACAGAATCACATTCTGTGAAAATGCTGTCGCGGAGGATGTTTTTCCCCAGTAGAGCTTCTGAAAGAAGGTTTTCCATATGCTGATACAATAAAGACGCACAGATATTCACGCTGAATACGGTGGTTTTGTGCTCATAATTATAAGCCAGTCGATGAGACGCTCAGCTCCAACAGTAAACTCTGTCTCCAGATGTGAAAATATAAATCAGCTGAAGAGAGAAAGTGACAAACTAAATGGCCCATATCAAATGAGTTTCGCATTATTCACACAGATATTAAGCTGAGAAGCATGGCTAATGTGATTAACAAAATATTTAAGGGCGGTCACGCTTATACTGAAGTCATCTGGTATCTGGCCTCTGCGACTTACCGAGACAATGAATTCTTTGTCTTGCCATGCACACTGGCTTTCACCTAAGGACAATTCTTCAGTGTAGCTCCACATGCTGCTCGGGTCAGGAAATGTTCCTACAAGCTGCCTCATAACAGTAAATCTTTGCCTTTACTGCTGATTATTAAAATATAATAATAAATGATGGCCCTATCCAGGGTGTACCCCGCTTCTCGCCCTAGAACAGCTGGGATAGGCTCCAGCACCCTCCTGCGACCCTGAATTGAATAAGCGGAAGAAAACGCATGGATGGATGGATAATAAATGATCAACTTGCCGTTGTCCTTTTTTCCCAGGGTGGCCCGGTTGAGATCCTCCCCTTCCTTTACCTTGGCAGCGCCCTTCACGCCTCGAAGAAGGAGGTTTTGGATAGTATAGGGATCTCTGCCTTGCTGAACGTGTCAGCTGACTGTCCCAACCACTTCGAGGGGGCTTACCAGTACAAATGTATCCCTGTGGAGGACAACCACAAGGAAGAAATCAGCTCCTGGTTCCTGGAGGCTATCGAGTTCATAGGTCAGTGTGTAAGTGTGTCGTATGCATGAGAAGAGTTTTGTTTATTTTGGGTGAATATTTTGAGTTTTTGCAGTGTTTGCTGATACACATTAAAGATTTGTTCTCATTATTGATTAATGCACTTATTATTTTTCTGATAATGTGTCTAAAGCTATAGGAAAAGACTAATAGAACATCAGAATAGTTGCAGGTCAACATATTACATGTCTACTTTAAGTAGACTGAGCTGGCATTTTTAACCAGTATGCCTCCTCCATCGAGCAGCGTGGGTTGGACTGCGATGTTCCTTCTTTCTTTGTGGATTCAGTAGTTTCGAGTATCCGGAAAATGGTGGCTTTTCACTGTTCATGCTGATGCAGTTCTCCTTTCCTCTTTATCTAAAACATCACTTCTTGTCTAGAGTTTGAGAATTTTTTCCCATAAAGGAGCTTTTATTTGTTCAGAGACCTGTCATGGAAAAGCTTTTAAGCTCCAGCGATGATGATGATGATGATGATGACAATTCAGACATTTATTCATGGGACTCTGTCACCAATTGTTATTTCCAGGTTAATCGTATACATCTCAGCAGACACTGCAGAAGCACTGAGAGATAAGACAGATTATTTGGAATGATGAAATATTACCATCAGTAATTTCTCTGCACCATAATCTTATTTTGTGTGTGTGTGTGTGTGTGTGTGTGTGTGTGTTCTAGGCGAGTCTAAGCTTTGCTTTTCCTTGGAATATCCATGCTGTGCATAAGGCACGGTGTGTGTGATTTCTGTGTTGTGAGCGTGTGTTTGTGTAGGTGCTGGTATGCGTCATAGTTAGATGCTGTGGGACCAGAGTCGAGTCTGACTCATCCAGTGTTACTGAGTGAACAGGCACTGTGGTGGAGTTACCTGAAGTCTGTCTGTGTGTGAATAACTGAGGGAGAAAAATTACAGATATTTGATGTGAGAGATCAGGAAGCTGGTTGTTAGCAATCAGGCAATCTATGCATTTAAAGAAAGGCCAGTAAACATCTGATGTTGTGTAATTCTGCTCATGTGCCCAAGAGGTTGTGGAGTGAGAACTCAGGACAACACATTACATAAATTCACTCTGTTTTCTTCTCATACTGTGCATCTGACTTCCTGGAGGTAGCCATACACATTATACAAGAATTAACACGATGTCCCACTATTCACACTAACTGAGGCTTTAGGGGAGAGGAGAAACTGTAAATGCTTGGCTTAAATTGTTACCTAAATCTGGTTATTCTCCTTAATGGAGTAATGGCATGCATCTAAACATACTTCAAGAAGTAGAAGCAGAAATAGGTTGGGGGAGGAAGTGTGAAAGAAAGGCTGATGACTCAAATTTTGCACTTGTGCGTGTCAGTAAAATGTGATTCGCTGCTTTCTCACTTTGAGGTTAGTTATCGGTTTGACTGTGCAGCGAGGAGAAGGCGTTAAAGTGTGGAGGACAGGAAATGAAAACAGGCAAAGCCTCACTGTACATCTGCTGTGTTTAAAAATACTTGGTGGCTGTAAACAAACTGTAGATTCATGTGACACTTTGTTCACAGTGTATGTACTAAGTGATGATTGGTGACTGATAGTTATTTCATTTTCTTCATTATAAATCATGAATAAAATATTTTTTTCTAATCAGTTGATAATAATTCAGCTTACAAAAAAGCACAACATGTCATAATTTCCTCTTCTGTCTTGTTTAAAACCAAAATATATTGTTTTTACAGTAATGAGAGAGAGAAAAAAATGTGTATTTGAGAATTGGAGACCTTTTGATTTTTGCAATTTTTCTTTAAAAAATTATTAAAATATCAAATTGTTGCTGATAAACTTTATGTTGAAAGTGCTAATTCTATTCAGAAGGAACTAGTGACATTTCATTTATTTTTAATGTAAAATTAGATTTACATTAGCTCATTGCTAACCAGTCACCTAAATAATAGGATGGAAAGCTCACTCTTAAATAAAGTGCTACAGATTCCACAAACACTTACAACTTAAAATTATAAAAGTGTCATTACAACAGAAACAAGCAAGTTTAGCTATAGATAAAGACAGTGCTGTATTTGGTCATAACTTGGTAACTAACTTTTCCAGATAAATACAAAATTACTATAGAAAATCATGGTTACATTAGTGACAATGTAAGTATTATGTTACATCAAACATGGCATAATGTTAATATGTTATAAAATGTAAATGTAGCTTATTTAAAACTACGTTATTTGACTCTTGAATGCTAATTGGGGCCAGTAAACTAAATATAAAGATGGAAAGCTCAAACTTAAATTAACTACAACAAATTACACAAGCTTAGTGCTCAGAGAAAAATAAAAACAGAACAATCTAGGTATTTGAATTTATAGCAATCCCCCAAAACAAAATAAAACAAAACAAAATAAAAAGTGTGCTACTAAGCTAGCTTGGTGATAGCATGCTAGCATGTGCAGATTACAAAATATTGAAAACATTGTTAACATTTAGTTAGTTTTCCTAAATACCAATTCAATAAAAACAAATCAAACATGACCTCATGCTTACACTAAAAAAGGGTTCAGAGACTGATGCTTCATCTTAGGGTACATGCTTGTTAATTATTTAGGCCTGTATAAACTTACCCAGCAAACATGCCTGAAACTCTGGCATCATATCCCCGGTCAAAACTGACAATGGTAAGACTGTGAAAACTAATTTGTAGAGGAACAGATGTTGACATTATCTCCATGTAGAATAGAGGTCTAAGCAATATTTCTTTACAAAGTGAGACATATTAATCATATTGTGACAATGAAGAAATTAAATTTTTTTTAAACAATGACTAATCTGGTTAGAACATGATATTGAATAGACAGCCGCATTTTTTTTTTTTTTGTACAAAAAATACAATTTTTAAGCCACTTATGTTTCTGTCTAATTTCTGTCTTATTTGAGCATAGTTAAAGTGTCAGACTAATATAAACGCTGCCTCTTTGTCAGCATCACAAACCCAGGGCCATGGCTAGCTCACTAGAAAATAAAGTTGGACCAGAAAGCCTCAAGACAGTAAAAAAAATAATTGTTGAACACATACTTTATCTTAGTAGAAAGCTTACAAGAATATCCAGGGAATTGTCCTTGCCATTTGCAACTATTTTTCAACCATGAATAGATGTTGATAAAAGTCCACCGGCCAGTGATTAGTCAACATTGAACTGTTTGCTGGATGTTTCCAATTCATTCAGTACTTGTTGAGACATTTAACTGGGTCCATAACAGTCATTCTATGAAAACTATGGACATCTTCACAGATTCCATGGCAATCCCTCTCACAGTTGTCAAGAGATTTCAGTCTTTTATGTATTCACTTAAAAAATAATCTTTTATTTTTTACTGACCTTGCCGACCCGCTCTCCTCTGTCTTCTCAGATTCAGTACGGGACTCCAGTGGGCGAGTGCTGGTGCACTGTCAAGCAGGCATCTCCCGCTCTGCCACCATCTGCCTGGCCTACCTGATGAAGCGAAAGCGGGTACGTTTGGACGAAGCGTTCGAGTTTGTACGGCGGCGCCGCAGCATCATCTCCCCCAACTTCAGCTTCATGGGCCAACTGCTGCAGTTCGAGTCGCAGCTCCTCGCCACCTCGTGCGCCGCCGAAGCCGCCGCCACGGCAAGCCCGCTGCTCGGACCCAAGACCACGACAACCACCACCTCAACGGCAGCCACGCCCACCTCGCCGTTCATTTTCAACTTCCCAGTTTCTGTTGTGAACCCTGCTTACCTGCACCACAGCCCCATCACGACCTCCCCCGGCTGCTGATAGACAGACAATCCAAGCCTTCCCTCAATACAAAGCGAGCACAGACTGGGGCTGCCGCTGGTAGTATGCTTTAGAGCACGGAGGTGAGAAGCGTCATGGTGCCTGATTCAGAACTCAAAGACTGAAACACTTTTTACAGTTTAAAAACCAGCCAATGCTCCTTTCATGTCATTGACATTTATTTAAATCAACCAAAAATGAACTGGCTTTTGAGTTCAGATGGAGTGTTGGACTGATGTTTACTAAAGATACAAACTCTTCCTTGGAAAAGAAAAAAAACAAAACAATCACGCCGACAGAGGCACACTGACACACAACCCTGACACAGAGAGGCATGAACAGCAGCAAAACTGTCTTTCTCTCTCTTTTTCTGCCCCTCTCTCTACGTCTCTCCCACACACACACACATTCATGACTGCCAACTGAATAAGCTCAGTATGAAGACAGGGTCTGTTGCTATGGAGACGACAGGTCTTTAGGAGAGGAGATGGACACAGGAAGGAAGGAAGAATTTTAAGCACCCGCTCTTTCCCCCTTTGGGTGTCCCTCCTTCTGCCAGACAAAAGAGATAGATGAAAAAAACGAGGGGAGGAGACGGTGATAGAAAGCAGGAGCCTCTTCAGTGACAGGTGCTCTGCCGGCGTTCCGGCCGGAGCTTCCTGTCTTTCATACGTCCTCTTCCTCTCCCTGTCTCTCCCCCTCCCCACACCTTCCTCTCCTTTCCTTTTCATCCTTTTATATTGCCCACTCCTTCCATCCTTCTCCTCTCTCATCTCGCCCTCTCCCGTCTGCCCCCACCCCCCTCATCCGCCCTTTATCTTAACACTGGAGAGGCTAAATAAATGTAATAAGATGCCAAATAAATGAATAGGCCAGGGTCTGTGTCAATAGACTGGGGAAACCCCTCTACTGGTGTCATACATACACGCTTTTTGGGACATTTTGTGGCAACATCTTCCAAATTTCCTGGAGTCTCCTTTTAGATCAGAGTGCAGATTTTAGAGCATAGTAGTTTTGGACGACAGACATTTAAAGGGCCATCGTGGTGGTTTTGTACTTTTTTAAACCATCATTTGTCATGAATTTTTTACTACTGATAATGTTCCAAAACATACACAAGACACTGGCTTCGAATCTTCTCAGTATTTTTTTTTATAGAGTACTGAAATAAAGCGAACACCGCCTCATATGAGGTATTTTGGGAAGCTGTCGTTTGTTTATATAACAGGCTAAAATGTGCATCATCACCAAATGGTCCTTTGAGATGTTTGTGCCTTGTTCACAAGGGTATCCTATGGATTTGCCAGTGGAGCATTGTTTTCTGTTCACTCTTACGCCGCAGCATCGAAAGAGCAAAACTGTCTCCGTTCATCATTTGCCAGACTCACACAAGCACACACACAAAAACACACAAGTAGATTTATATGTGCAAAAGATTTCCCAATCCACGAAAACACGCAAACATGCTTGAATGGACAACACAATGATGACAATGGGAGAAATGTTAAAGGTAGGACATTAAACCATGGGTGCTTTTTCCACTCACCATTGAAGATCATAAAAAGTAGAATCCAGGTTTTTAAAAAATTACTTATTCGTTTGATTTATTTATATATTTTATAATAAACATAAAATTTACCTCTTTTTTTAAAAAAATTTGAGCTTTATTATATCACAATTTGAGATAATATTTTATATTATGTTTGCTTCTGACCAGGCTGAGCTCTACACTGTGCCAGACAAGCAAAGGCAAAAAAAAATCCAAATCCAACTACATTCACCAGAAGAAACCAAAAAAAAAAAGAAAATTTGGACTGTTTCAAAAGATTGTCGACACTTATCTCTGTAGCACTTTGAAATGATGCAATACTGTATTTGTAATCTTTGACTGATTTGCACGTCATGGCGATGCTCAACTGACTAGACTGTGAAGAGAGAGAAAGAGAGAGAGAAAGAAAACAGCCAATCAGTGAAAAATGCAATACTTTGTACACATCTGTGTAATCCATACACATCTGTCTGTCTGTACGCCTCTCTGTGTTAAGTGTCTCGTCTTGATTGTCTCTGGTCAGTGCTGTTCACTCATAATGGCAATATCAATCCTCATATATAAAGCAAAACAAATTTCCTTTGGTTTTATTGTGGAATAAATGATCTGTGCATTTATTTATTACTGAAGCTTCACTGTTGAATAAATAATGTTCTTAATTAAAGTTTTGTGGGTTTTTTAATGATGGGATTGACTACTATAATCTCCAATCTATTAAAGCATACAATTTGCCACTTAGCATTTGTAGCAGCTTATGGTGAAATTTATTATTGGTTTGTGTTTTATATTTTGTAGTTGGTTTTCATTTTTATTTCATTTTGACTTTGACTTGAAAACATGTCCATCAGAGCTTCATAAGGCAAATTGGGATTATAAATTCGACCAAATTAGCAATACTAAAACTGAAAACTAATTTAAAAAAAATTTAAAATAGAGGAAATATATAATTAGTTTTCCCCAAACTGTAGTTTTATAAATATTTTACATGGGTAAAATGCTTTTTCACATCTAGTTTTAGTTTTTAGTTTAGGTTAATTATAACAACCTTACTGTACTTGGCATTTTAGTGTGTTAATTCCCACCCAAAGGTTATACTCCAGAGGATGCAGGTTGAGAGATTATCTTAGTTAATTAGTGTTCAGAAAAGGCAGAAATTATAATGTAATCTAGGAATTAAGTGGACCGGAACAGGCTTGAGCAGAAAAGTTAAAACTTGATTAAAAATAATGGATAAAAAGTAGAAACAGGCATGTAAAAGCAAATTTACAGATGATTTTAAAAAATAGAAAAAAAGGAGCCGTCAAAATATTTTCATGTGTTTGACTGATCTCACATTTGAAGTCAACTTCTGCGTCCTGTCCCGACAGTGTTTAGCTCTGCGATTTCACCACGGCCCTTCACGCTTGTTCAGAGAGGAAACATCAGCAAATTTTGTGTGAAGGATCATTTCTGGTGACGAGAACACAGCTTTGCGATCAAAACGAGCAGTTTTCAGATGAGATTGTAAAGTCCGGCTGTGAACAGTCAAAGAGAATGATCTGAACTCTCATACTAAAAACACAGGAGTTTTTTAATTGCTTATTTTTAAGAGACTTGTTAGCCAAACAGGGAGGGAGAGAGACTCACACACAGAAAATGCCCTGAACAACATATTGACTCATTGGTGTGTTCATGGAGACAGAGCAGTCAGTTTCTTCAGCCTCGGCGTATTGAGACGGTGGGCAGTGGAAGACTTTGGAGGTGGGCTGCCCACCAAATCCGACGTTAGAGATGATCTTTTTCCACTGCCTGGATGGGCAAGACAGCTCATGTTGGTGCCAGGGGGCATATTGAGATTTCCACTAAGAGGTTGAAAGGTGCACATGGAGATTACTTTGAACATGAGGAACGTTGGAGTCATTTTTGACAAGCATAATTCCTTTAGTACACATATCAAACGAATATGTAGGACTACTTTCCTGCATTTGTGGAATATCTCTAAAATTAGAAAACATCCTTTCTCAGAGTGATGCTAAAAAATCTAGTTCAAGCATTTATTACTTCTAGATTGGACTGGACTTTTATCAGGCTTACCTTTCAGTTAATCCGAAATGCTGCAGCGAGATTACTGACAGGCACTAGAAAGCGAGAGCATATTTCTCACATGCTGTCTTTTCTTCACTGTTAAATTCAAAATGAAATTGAAAATCCTTCTCCCTACATACAAGGTCTTGAATAACCAGGCTCCATCGTATCATTAAAGACCTCATGGTGCCATATCAGTACTTTCCCACAGCTGGCAAGCGCTTGCTCACAGGGGGTCGTCTGATTATTGGGGTTTTCTCTCTATTATTGCATAAAGCACCTCGACTTGTTGTTGTTGTTATGTGGTGCTATATACATTTAACTGAATGCATAGCTGTTAAATCTAGTAGTAAGTCATTAGTGGACAAATGGTTGCCAGTGGTTACGGCTAAATGACCGAGAAGGTTCAGTGACACTGACTGATTATGCTAAATGAAAACCATTAAGAGCAAAAGCAAAACGCTTTAAAATGGGCTCAAATGAACACATCTGAACATGAAAGAGGGTGTTGATGAAGGGATTTTTGATTCCAGAGGGCTTTAGATGTTGGTCAGATGAAAAAAGTTGGGAAGCACTCTAGAGTATGTAAGAACAGGAATGAATGCATATACACAGGTGTAAGGGCAGCAATGACTTAGCAAAGGGGTGATATCAGTAACTAATTGTCATAAACACATATTGATGACACTGTTGAACCTCTAAACTTGCTTTAAACTATTAGAGTGAGAAAGTGAAAGGGAACCAGAACATTAGTAGGTTCTTGTAAATCTAATGTGATACAGTCCATTGTTACTGCCATGGTGTTTAAATTCTTCTGTTAATGAGACATGATGAGGATCAGTTAAACTCAGATCAAGTTTAGTCAGTAAACTTGTCTAAATGTATAAAAAATGAGAGCAATAAATGAGAGCTGCCTGTATTCTTCATTGTTTACCCCTTCACTTGTTCAACTGGTGTGAAAATGATCTTGCAGTGCCACCTACTGCTAAAAACACTGATTCACACTGACGGGATGCAGTACACTGTGAAAGATTATGAACCAGTGACGGGACACAAACAGGTTATGGAGGTAAAACTGCTGGGACTAGTACCCATCTATACAAAATATATACAATCAGACCTCAAAGGTTAGACATTTAATGGTTCCAATCACTCCACGAAAACCCTGTCAAATAATGCAATTTCCTTTGGACCAATGTTAGGCCTGATACCTGTTGGTCTATAAGCTCGGCCTATAACTTTTTTCAGCTTAACTCAGAAAAGACAGTACTATCTAATTATTGTCCCTGAGAGCATTACTGCCCAAATCAGACAACGTTTGGGCTTTTTTCCTGTTCACCGAACATAAAAGCTAATGTGCAGAACCCTGGGATTATTTTCAATCAGTCTTTAAGATTTGATCCTCACATCAACCTTCTGACCTGCTCTTGTTTTGTTTTTGCTTTTTTCATGTAAGAAATATAACTAAACTCAGGACCGTTGTCTCAAAAAGCGAACACGCTTGGATTATCGTAGTGGACTGTTTTCCCATCTATCTAAAGCATCTAATTCAGTGGTTCCCAAACTTTGTTTGCTGGCCCCCCCTTTATTTTACAAGAAAAATGTTCGCGCCACCCCCACCCCCGCGCACACACACACACACACGCGCATGCACGCACAAACACATCCTCCAACCACACACACCCTTATTTTTCTCCATTGCGGTTTATTTCACACCTCAAAACATTTAGTAAACAATTAAGCAAATACAAGTAATCTGCAATAAATTACAGGTAGTAAGAAAATAAACTACTAACTCTTTTACGCTACGTCCACACCTACACGGCTATTTTTGACAACGCAGCTGTTTCGTCCACACGTGAACAGCGTTTGGAATCACTGAAAACGAGATTTTTTAAAACTCCTTTTTTGCCTTTATGTGTGGACGAGGAATACAGAGTTCATCACGCAACGTCAAAGGTATGTGTCTTTTTTCACGCCGTGCGCCAAGTTGTTGTTTACATTAGATGAATTGCAGAATGGCAGATATTCAGATTAGCAGTATTTTGTCTCTATCTTCAGGTTTTACACGCTTACACATACACACGCAGTTACTGTTCCTCCACTTTGGGAAGGTCTGATCTAATTAATTATCTCTGATCTCCAATCTTTTAACTTATTCTCATAAATCTTCACATATCACCCCACATTCAAAGCTTTTGCACTGGCTGGCTGTCACATTTAGAGTTCAATTTAAAATCTTGGTTTTTACTCTTATGGCCTTATGGGGTGAAGCTCCCACCTAATGCTCTACCTTATTTACTAAGCTGGGTTCTCAGATACTCAGATAGGGCCCTTCTTATTATTCCATGGAACAGAAGACTGCGGGAGACTGTCCTTTGCAAACCATTTAACCCCTTCTCTCTCTTCATACCCATGGATGCATTTGGGTAATCTTTGTGGTGTTTTGCTCGGTCCATGCGTGTCCATTTTGCCTTTGCTGTGCTCTGGCTTTTATTGATAGGCCTACCTCGGTAAAGTGCTTTGTGACTGTTCCTTGTCTTAAAAAGTCCTATAATGAACAAATGTACTTATTTTCTCTTTTTTGGATCACTCCCTGTAAAACCCCAGTGATGGTTGTGCAGGAAAAATCCCAGTAGTAGTTTAGCAGTTTTTAAAATACTCAGACCAGCCTGTGTGGCACCAGCAACCATGCCACGTTCAGAGTTGCTTAAATTACCTTTTTGACGCTCAGTTTGAACTTCAGCGGGTCCACTTGACCGTGTCTAATTGTCTAAATGAGCTGAGTGGCTGCCATGTGATTAGCTAGTAGCTTGATGTCAGTAGCCCTTGTGTATTTAGATAAGCTAAGAAGCTGTGCTACAAGTATAAAATCCAGCACAAACCATTTGTGTGTTTACCAAAATGCATGGTTTGCTATCACAGTAACAGCTCACCCCTTTGTTTTGTGTTCAGGTACTCTTTTTTTTTTTTTTTTTTTTTTTAAATTTACATTTCAAGAGTAATTATTGATTTTAAAACATTTAAAAGTACTCTTATTAACTACACTGTGTGAGCACAGGTGGAAATGGTTTATTTTTAATATTACACAACAGTCTGAGTGCTCTTAAGCTGGTTCCAGTCTGAACCCTGTGTTGGCGTTTTACCTTAACCACAAATGATGATGGAGTATTACATAAATGGTGATTCTCACTGTTATCTGTGTGGGTTACTGGTGATTATTCTTTTTTTTCTCGCTATCCTTCCCGAGGAACATTTTCTTGATAAATTGCTGTGCTTACTTATCTACTTACACTGATGCTGCCAAATGATTAAACCCCCCATGGTCGTTTATCTCCTAATACAGAAAACAAGTAAAATCAGTACAGTAAGCGAATTGGAGCTTTCCTAATCTCAGGGAAGAACATACAATTGTATACAGACTGTAAATAAAAGATGATGGTCAGCCACTGGTTTCTGAAGACCGCATGAGGCCTTGAGCTCAACATCTTGGCTGTTGCTGTGTTATTTTGAAACCAGATATGATGAGAAAACATCTGACTGCAAGAAAAAGGGACACTGCACTCTCAGTGACAGTGACTTGACCAGATGAGCTTATCATCTCATCTGGTCTTTAAGTGATGACGTGACGAATCCTGCTTCTGGGCCTACAGTAGTCTGCATTTAATATGGTTTTTGTGGTGTTAATTTGTTCCTGGGAATCCTCACGTTAACTTTTATAGAGTGGAAAAAAGTTAGCTTGTTTATATTATGCTAACATAGCTGTGTCACTAGCGGCCACGTAGAACATTGTTATATACCAGCTAGCCAAACTTCAGTAACCCTACAAACGTAACTGCTGTTTTGTTTTCTGTCTTCATTTATGTTGGAAGTGATAGAAGAGCTTTAAGTTTGAATTTGTTTCCAAAACCCCGCAGTCAGGACATGCTATATTGTATTTAGATAGAAGCTAGCGAGCTAACTTCCTGCTAATTTCTAACTCCGTTAAATGTCATAAATTCCGTTTTCATGGATGCCTGGATGTTAAACTCAATTGTTACACCTGGTAGAGCAGAACGCTGATCATTTTATTAAAGACGAAAGACTTTAGACAGTTTTTCAACTCTCAGTGATGCCATAGTGATCGTTTGATTTATGGACCTGCAGCGGAGTTTAGGCCCAGACACGGCTAGTGACGTCAGACATAAAGACCGGATTTTGATCATCAGACATGAAGCTAGCAACTGAGCCCAAACACTCACCAGAAAATTGTTTACTGAGGTCAAAGGTCAAGTGAGAAGTAGGGGTCAATTTAAACAGGCTTCTGTACAACCAGACTGTTTTTGCCCCCTGCTGGCCATTAGAAAAAAATGCATGTGTAAAGCACTTCTGTATTGGCTTTACCTTCTTATTGAGGTTTTCCACACATGTGGTCACTAACAACATACCATTAACTTGGAGGGTGAACCTTCTCCATTTACACTTTTTAAAAAATGTATTGCCACTGATCTAGTACTTATTCTTTTGTCACTGCTGCTATTGGTGTTTTGAATGAGAATGCTGTGTTGTTGCTTTTGCATGTTTGTGTCTGTTTGACTTTAGGTAGTGTGTGCATGTTTGCAGCTGGCTGTACTACAAATTGCCTCTTGGGGATAATAACGTTTACCTTGAACTTGACTTTACAACCTCCAGGAACCACTGCCAACCAATCAGGGAATATGTAGTTTTCCCCTGGCAACCAATGGTTGTATCACATCTAGTATGGTGGACAACTCCAAAGCAATGTGTGCATGACTTTACACGAGAAACCGCAGTGCCCACATCCACCTTTTATATACAGTCTGTGTTTGGGACTCTGATTTAGTGTTACGTTCATTAAAGCGGGCTGTAAAATGGTGCAGTGGCACATAAGTGTGAAACAAATAATCCAGCTGGGGCTTTAGGGAGGTATACAGTATGCACTTTGAAATTGAAATGTGCATAAATTCCTCTGGGATTTGTAAAGTATTCTGATTCTGAATTATTACCAATGAAACAGCCCTGCAATAAAATGTCAGGTGATCAATAATGTTGATGCAACTTTGTTGTCATTTAAAGGCGTGATAGTTTATGTGGCTGAGTTTTATTGCACTTTCTAGATGTTATCACCTTTGAGCTGATCTTATGTATGATAAAAATCATTGACTTTTTCGATACTTTTGACATTGACCTTTATTTATGATGATAGATGTTACGCGAATATTTGGTGATGTCATAGTGATTTTGGCAGCATGTTTTGGATCATTATCCTTTTGGAATATCTCTTTTGTCCTCTGGCATTCAAAGTCCTCTCTTCCTCTCATTTTGCACAATAGCTGCTCACATCCTGTGACTCTCACCTCTGCGATTCAGCATTGGGCCTAAACATTAACTGTGGCAGTCTTGGGGAGGATCACGTCAAAAATGCTGGACCCCATTTGCCAAAAGATTGTGCTTCAAATAGTCACCAGGCTTCTTTTTGTATTAATTTGCAGTTTTTGTGCTGAAGAGCAAGAAAGGTCTTTTGTTTGGACTCTGTCCATGGAGGCAGACGCTGAGCAATCTCCTTCACACTGACTGAGCGCCACTCGTAACCGCCGTGCCAAATCTGTGTCCGTCTTTCTGAGCTTGATTATGCAAGTAGTGTCCTGTCTGAAGCAGTAGGATGGCTACTTCGTTCTTTTATGTGGAGTCATCCTGCAGACAGATACAGCCCATAGGTTCAAAATGAGGAATTTGTGATGCCATGCCTTTAGGATCCCTCCATGTCAGATCATCACTTTCCCCCTGACTCAGATTTAAGTGACAAAACGGGAGGGGGAAAAAGATACACTTCTTTCATTACTGTAATTTATTTTCTTAAATATGTCTCAAGAAATGAAGGTAGGGCTGTTTATAAACATTTTTCTAACATCTTTTTAAATAAAAAAATGAATTGTCCTAGGTCCTTCAAAATGTTTATAGGTGAATATCTGGTACCCTCAGGATTGTGGCACAGCTGAACATAGAATGATGGATGCTTCAGTTGCCTAAAATATTTGGAGGCCTGCAGAAATCACAATTTTGAAAGAAGGGGTCTGATGTTTCATTTACATCTTCTTGTATACAAGGAAGGTACATTTTTTTCTTTCACCCTTTAAAGCTTGACCCATCAAATAAAATGCCATAAAGCCATAAATGCCACACTGATAAAATAATAATAAAAAAAGAAATTAAATATTAATTTGCACAAAATCTCGTCTGAAACGATACATTTACCACTGCAAGGTTCAAAGAGTCCAGATCAGGTGAACAGTTTTACAGACATTGAAGGTTGAAAAGGAAAAAAAAAAAAGTTACTCCAGGTAGCAAATCCAAAAGAACTTTTTTTTTTTTTTTTTAAGAAAGTTTCTGACAGTATTGCATCCAGAATATGTGATGGTGTTCTCTCTTTTCACAGTACAAACCTTTGAAATGTATGTGCTTTTTGTAGGAGAAGTTGCAAAATTGTGGTTTCTTCAGAGATCAGACATCCAAATGTTTCGGGGGTTTCATTATTTAATGTTAGCTTGAGCTACACTCCTGAGAGTCCATGTTCAAAGAGCCATAGTACCAAGTATTTACTCCCCAAATTTGAAGGACCTTAACTCAAGTAGTTTTCTGGGTAATGTTGTTGTTGGTTTGGTTTTTTGGGGGGGGTAAATATGATGAATGTGGATGTGATGAGTCATTTAGCTAATTACCACTTTGAAGCCTGTATTTTTATCAGTATTCTTGTTTTCTTCTTATTTTCTTGGTGATTTAGAAATGATACAAAGTTGATTTAACTTCGAAACATTTGAGATTTAGAGATCGTGCTCAGTTCTGGTGTGTCAGCACTCGACACTTTATTAATGGCAGGTCAGGCCTGTTTTTTTTTGTTCCTTCACGCCTACCTTCATTCTTTGTTTTGGAAACATTCAGAGATTTTGGTCCATAAAGATATGATAGGATCATGAAGTTGCTGCAGATTTGTTAGCTCCACTCCCAGTTTACGTCCGGTCAAGTCTTTTTTTCAAGAAATGAGACAATGAGCTCATTTTAATGAACCTGTGTGAATACAGCCTCAGTTTTCTCTTCTTAGGCTGAGTTGACACTCTGTGTTCCGCCAATATCTTGGGCTCACTTTGGACTCCATAACATTTAAATGTCACAGTAAAAAGCTACAGAATTTTAGGCAAATTCAGCTTTCCTTATGGACAATGCAGCTAGAATGTTTCTACACTTGTTCATTAACATGAGAAACAATAAATCCATAGAATCACCAGTCAACATAACTTTTTTTGCCATCCTTATTTAACCACCCTTCCATTCTGGAATAACACACACTTGAGTTTTTTTTGTCTGATTTGTTATTTGCGTTTCTTTTTTGCTGTATATTTGTGTGTCTCTGATATTAAACCATTATGTGATCTTCGCTGAAACTAGATGTAAATGAGCAGTTTTGTTATTATCTGGCATGTTTAATATATATATTTTCATACTAACGTTCATTTGCATGCATTGTTCATGTTAAATTTAGAGAAAAATCAGCACTTAGACCAGTCAATCTAGCAACAACAACAAAGTCGTTTTGTTGCCAAGTTTGAACTTCAGCAGGTCGTCTTGACCATGTCTACATACCTAAATGCACTAAGTTGGTGCCGTGTGATTGACTAATTAGATATTTATGTTACCATGCAGTTTAGTATCTAACTGAACTCAAGATTACAATGAAATAAAAACAAAAGGACACTTTAAATTCTTTTATTAAGGATTTTTCTTCTGTATAGTCATGAAGGAGTTTCTCTGTTCCACATGTTAGCTGGTCAGCAGCACATCTGTACAACCATCTGTACAACAGGAGGGCAAATGTAACAGAATGAAATGATAATGAAACCAGTGGCTTCTGGTAGAAGGCAGCTCAGACAGCTAGACAACACCTGACTGACTGAAGAGATGCTCCCCCCTCCAATCTATTTACAGCAAGGTTGGTCACTGAACAGAGACCAGCTAAAATTAAAATTCAAAAGGTTATGACATAAAAAAGGAGGGCAAAATAAACTAAAATTTAATCATGAAAGACCCGCTAAAAGGTGCATCTGGATTTAGTTTATTTACATTCCAATTTCAAGCAATGCCCACAGACCTCTGATCATAAATTAACATCTGCCGGCCTTAATGAGGTCAGTACCAAGACAGCAGACAGCGATGCTGCCGTTTTATCTAAAAACTGTACTACCGACACTCACTCAAACTTTAATTGAGCTTCTGGTGGAAGTACAAAAAACAGGCTTTACACGAGGGCCTTTCATTTTGTTCCAGCGAAGCAACCTCAATTCTCCACTGAAAACATCTTTTCACTTCAGTTTAATTTCAGGTTTTTTGAAATGTTTTCCTCATTTCTGCTTGAGTCATCTTTTCTTCAATCTCCTCATTCAATTTTTCCCATTTTTAGTCATTTCATTTTCATTTTCCCAATTCACAGTTACACAAATAATTTCTTCTACTGTGATAACCTACCTACACTATCAATTAGTCAATAAGTCACAACTTGAAAGAGGACACCCAAAAAAGGTTTCATTTGTTATTCTGAGGGTCAGCTACAGTGTTTAGTTCAACTGAGTTAATTCAGGCTTGCAAGTCAAAAAAATAGAAAAATCTGAAATAAAAGTGGCCCTATTGTGCTTATTTTTATTATATTCTTGGACTTTAATAGTGTTACCTCATGTGATTGACAGTTCAAAGTAATTTTATTGATCTTATATTGAGCCTAGGTGTAGCACTTGAGTTCATCCATCATCTAAAACAAGCCAAGCAACCTTTCTTCTGATTGGCAGCCCCTCACTAACAGAAGGTTTATACAGCCAGTGGGTGGAGCTTCTCTGTTCATAACCAAAGCTCTGCGCTCCTACTTGCATATATGTTGACCTCCATTATTTGAAACTTTGCCCATCCAGCACTGTAACAGCATTAAGCACAATAGGACCACTTTAACATTCATTTGTTTTACCCTCAAATTTACCACTAACAGAGGTCAGGAGACATGAACCATCTCTCCTGATTGAGGTGAACTCCATAATGGTTAGAATCACCGTCCCGGTGCTTTCACTCCAACTGTCTCATTAAAAGCATTCGATTTCAAAGACCATCAGCCCTGCTGCGTTTCACCTGACATGACCAGAGGTGAATAAAAGCATACAGCTACATTCATGTGTGGTCCCTCCCCATGATCTATAGGGAATTTAAAGGTTATAAATAAAGACCCGTTAACAGAAAAACACGTAGTCATTGCAGTTAAAAAACAAAAACAAAAAAGGAAAACCTTGAGCTTATAGTACTTTCTGAGAGAAATGGTAACATGTTGGTGTTTAGTCATGAGCGTCATACTTCATCCTGACATGAAACGTATCCATCAGCCTCATCATCATCATATAAAAAGACTCTTTTTGCAGGCTCCAGCTGCTGACGCCTCATTAAGTTGTTTCTACACAGGAATGCCAGAAAATATCAGCACAATCAGGTTCGGTTGTGTCCTCACTACTGGAACTGCTCTGTGTGATGTGATTAAGGCCAGCCAGCTGCCTGGGGTGGAGTATGCAGGAGGCAGGAAGATCACCGGCTCTAACTCCTCCACCCTGCCCCCAGTCACATATTGATGCAATCTGACATCATGCCGGCAAGTTAAATACACGCTTAATATCCAATCCAACTGCAGCAGACACTCTAGTGTAGACTAGAAAAAGTTCAGGGTTGAAGTGTGAAAACAGTTTACAGTACAGTGACACTTTCACATTTGAGGAGTGTAAACAGAGGAGCATGAAGTCTTTCAAACAAACAAAGAACTGCCTGAAATTGGGGGGGAAACGGTACTTTTAAACAAAATCAAAAATAAATGCCTCTCTGATAGCCTTCAACACAGTACTGCAAGCTGGCAATTTGTCTGTTTCACCACTAGAGGGCATCAACAGTAAAAGTTGGAATGGAAAGGAACTGAAATGACCACATGTGGGAACGTGTCAGTGACATTAAGATACTTCAGTGACAGTAGTATTGTGTGATTAGCTGAACCCCCCCCCCCCCAAAAAAAAAAACAAAAACAAAAAACAAAACCAAAATTACCCAAACCATCACGCTTGCTTAAAGTGAGACTTTAAAGAACGCCACATCTCTTCTACTGCATACATTCAACTTTTCCAGTGACTGAAATAACAAAACTGGACAGCAGCAGAAAGCAAGCGTGCCATTTGCAGACACAAATTCATCCTTTATCTGTCTTGTTATTGAATGCTGAGTGAAGTTTAACCCAAATGAACTGGAAATGAAGCTTATGCACAAATCTGTTTGCAACACACTGAGTTTGCAGGTTAGCAGGTGCTCCTAGAAAAATGACAGTACCACTTAAAGGTATAAAACAATGTGGGTGTAACAGAAAGCAGGATTTCATTTGAGCACTTTTTACTGGCTAGATGCGCCTAATAAACTGGCAGGTGAGAGTAGTTTATGCGTATGATAGCCTTAATCGTCTGTGATCCTCATGGCTCTAAGACTGGTTTTTAATCAGAACTGGGCTGAAACAACATGGCAGTTCTGGATGCAGTTCCTATAACGACTGCAAATTTCCTGTGATACTACAAAGGCAGCAATCAGTTCTTGAAACGAGATTTTTGGTGGCATATTTGAGAAAAATAAGAGGTATGTTTAGGTTAGCTGGCTTGTCACAGGTGTCTCAGCCTGTCATGCTTCTTATAATAATAATAATAATAATAATAATAATAATAATAATAATAATAATAATAATGGATTTATATAGCACTTTTCAAGGTACCCAAAGCGCTTTACAATGCCACTATTCATTCACTCTCGCATTCATACACTGGTGGAGGCAAGCTACGGTTGTAGCCACAGCTGCCCTGGGGCAGACTGACAGAAGCAAGGCTGCCATTTCGCGCCATCGGCCCCTCTGGCCACTTATAACTTAACTTCCCGGAGAGCTAAGATCCCAATTTTATATTTTGATGAGCCTGCATGTGGTTTTCAGTGTATGAGCTTGATATGTTGCGGATCTGAAACGAGCAGGTTTGGTCTGACTGACTTGCGGGTGTAAGGTGGTGGTTGGTCCCGGTGTGGACTGTAGTGGAAAGTCTGCAGCAGGTCCCGTCAG
The DNA here is from genome assembly GCF_057382095.1 of Aulonocara sp. 'chitande type north' Nkhata Bay. Classification (NCBI taxonomy): domain Eukaryota; kingdom Metazoa; phylum Chordata; class Actinopteri; order Cichliformes; family Cichlidae; genus Aulonocara; species Aulonocara sp. 'chitande type north' Nkhata Bay. The sequence goes on from NC_141350.1 coordinate 40,150,571, forward strand.
CAGCTTTATTTGCTTTTTGATATCAACGATTCTCTTGCTTCTCTGCGTTTCATCTCATTTCATATTCTCCTCCTGTGGCTTCTCCTTTATATCGGCCTCTGGTGAAAATGCGACGACACAGAAACGCGCTGAATTTCCGTTCTCTCGATGCATCTGGAGGTGGCGTTGGAGCATTGTTTTGATGTTGTGGGTGTGTGTGCAAAGCAAAAAGAGGACATAATATAAAAAACACATTAAAGCCTGGGGCTAGAATACAGGAGCAGTGCAAAGGTGCCAAAAAACAAAACAGCTTTTTGTTTGTTTTAGATATTTTTTTTTTTGTGGTAATTGCTTTCACTTTGAGATCAAAGCCACAGGGCCTGCAAAAACAGCTTCCATTAATACTGATGAAACAGTTTCCATTTTCTCCTCAAATGATTAATTATTACTGTCTGCTCCTTTTGGACTGAACCTGTATTACAACCCCAAAAAACTGAAAGACACCGTCTCTTCTTCCTCCTTATTTCCACGTTTGAGGGTCATCTGACTCCTGGCCAGCCGATGCTTCGTGTCACCCACCCCCAGCTTTGAAACTCCTTACTGTTCAGTTCTGGTCCTCTTAGAGATTTGTCCACTACAGTCTGGCTAACTTGGCACCCAGCTGTGCTTTAGGACTTTTGCTCAGCAGTGGCAGCAGGCGTGGCCAGACTCTCTGGCTTCACAATCTGGTAGGTGATCAAGTACTCTGGGTAAGCCTGAGGACAAAGAATACATGAAAGTCAAACAAACTGTTATGATTTCAGTGCAAGGAAAAAAACGTGGGTTACTACAAGAAAGACAAAGTAAATTAAGTATGATCTTTTAAAGGCTGGGTAAGTATTTCAAATGTGTGTATGCTGAGGATTTTTGGAATTTACAGTGTTGGTCCTTTTGAGGATTTAAACACCCAGTCACACGGGCCTAGAGACCAGCTGGCGACTGCCTGGCAACCTCCATTCGCTAGGAAAAAAATTAAAATTCTCTGAGTGCTTATGATTGATTGCTAAAGCCCCAGTCACATGGTCACCATTTCATACCACAATTCTGAAAACATGACAGTTCTTACTTGGTACCTTGGGTACCAGGCAGTGTATGTACTGAGGTACAACTGTAGGGGGCAGCATACGGCTACAAGTGGCTATATGCAGAATAAGAAGATGGCAACTGGTGCTGCTGCCCTTATAGGTTTGGTATCAAGAATCATGTAATTCTACTGGTACTGGTACCAATTAGTAAATTCCTGGTATTGTGACATCCGTGCTAGAGACTGGTCAGTGTTCCCATTGGGAATGACAGTAATAATGTGTATTCCCTGAAAGGCTGGTGAGTGAGTAGTTCGGGTTGCTTGCCATTACTGGGTGAAATTGGCTGTGGTGCTGCATCGACAAGGTCCTTACGATTACTTTGGTCACAACTGTGCAAACAGTTTGCATGGAAGATGCCAAATGTCTGCAAAGACTTGCCACTACTCACTAAAAGCTTGTTTCCGCCGCTGAAAAAACATGAATAAATACATACATTTTTTGCATGAGTTATTATGTCCAAATTTCAAAAGTTGGACTTAGTAACTCAAACTTCCAAGTACCTTGAAATTTAGAAGGCAAAAATGTTTTTCTGTGTGTACCAACCTGCTCCCCTCTGTAGATGACATACTCTGCATATGCCAGACCATTGACACTGGGTCGTCCTATTACGGAGTGGTGACCAGGAGGGGCGTGGGCCATTTTCATTGCACTAAACTGAAGGAATGATTTACCGAGTGTCACCCGACAGAACAGCATCTGTCTGCAAACACACACAAACACACAGACGCACACCATGGAATCGATAAAATCAGTTTATTTGATCTTTCGGTAAGGCAATTTTTATTTCAAGAATATTTTAAGAAACGAAAAAGATCTCGCTAAAGCTGCTCAGGCCGATGTGAGCACCCACCTGTGACATATGTAGCAGGAGCGGTCTTTGTGGGTTGGACAACCTGTTCCTCCGCCGATCCCATACACGTACTGATTGCTCTTGGAGGAGTTCTCGGCAAAATAGATGCCAGCACCAAACATGCCTCCGATGTATGCATGACGCTCATCAAAGCCCTTATGGATAATTGCGTTGATGAAGGGAGAACCTGGAAGGCCCGAAAAGTGAGAAATGACACAAAATATTCAGCTGCCTCCACTGTGAGCATGTCTGTCCTGACAGTGATGCCTGCATCAGAAATGTCTTCAGATACAAGAGTAATACATAAAAGATCACAGCAGACTCTGAAGATGCCAGAAAAGGTAGTGTACTGCGTACTGGAAACTGAGCTAAGAAACTGGGAGGATTCCACTCTACGGCAGTTAAAAAGAAAGATAATATTACAGTTAATTACAAAGCACCTTAGTCCTCAAGAGAACTATGAAACTAGGAGAGGACGGAGGAAGTGCAGAGTGCGACGCTTCCTTACTTTCCCTCCATGTAAGGAAACAGAATTTATGCATTTCACATACTCCGGTTAATTCATCTTTTTGAGCTTTAGAGGACGGCATGCTGACAGCCAAAGCTGTCACAGATATTTAAGGTGCTTCGACTGATTCACCACATCAGCTCATGTACTGATTTTTAAAGTAGATATCAGGAGCTGTCGGATACCTTTGAGCGGTGCAGTTCTTTTAAGTCTTTGCAGGAACTCATGTAGAGTTGAACCTATGGACCTTTTTTATGCTGTCTAAATTATAACCTCGTGGTTAAACCTGCCACCATGTTAGCCTCAGTGTCTGTAGAAATCATCCAAAACTGAATGGTATGCGTGCTCCTATTCTCCAAAATGCTGTATGACAGTTAAACGCTGCAGGTTAAATGGATCTGGTGTAATGTTTGTAGTCGATGCCGCAGCGCCGACGTGGATGTGTCAGACTGCAGCAGAGTTATCACACAATCAATAATAAGCACTTTCACGGTCCAATACTATGTGAGGAGGAAAGGGAGGAGCGCTGCCAGAGCCCTACAACAAGATGTCCAACGGGCTACCCGTGTGTGTTTCTGACCCCCATAACATCAGAATGCCATGAGCACAGCATGAGGACCCGACATCCTTTACTGGGACATGCGCTCAGAGTCCAGCACAGCCAGACTATGACAACTAATGACAACTGAGCTGCACTGAGCTGTGATTACCCCTTCCAATAAAGGATGTTGGGCCCTGCTCATGAAGTCAGTTTCTGACAGATAATGTGATAAATATGCTTATGGGTGGCCATCTGGAGGTCATTCTGTGGGGCTCTAGTGGTGCTTCTTCTGTTTCTCATCGATCAAAAGAGCAGACAGTAGTCCTGCAGCAGCAGACCATCTTGTGATGGCATGTATGGGCTGGACTATCTATGCAAGTTGAAAGGGATGCAGGTACCATCTCATGATACCAAAAGTTCCAAAAACATTAATAAAAGGAAAAAAAAATACTGGTAGCTGTCTCAGCCTCCCAGTAGGTACATGTATGGTATCGCATTCACAAAGTTGGGTGTCCACACTCCCTGCCCACCCCGCAGGGCGCTGACAACACCGTTAACTAGAGTAAAATTCAAAACTACTCCCCTTTTTGGGGATGAATTGGGGGTTTTTTCTAGTCCACTTGATGATGGATTCACAGCAAGAGTAATACTAAGTTTAACTAACTGTCCTATACTGAGATAATCCAATTTTGGATTCGTGTGCTTAGCTGTGTTTGTTGGAAGAGTTCATTCCTTTTCAGATGTTTGGTACATGAGTCAAATGTATTTCACAAATATTCATTACAGGAGTGCAAATGTTTGTCAGAGCATTTCAGCATAAAAAAGTAAATCAGCAGGACTATATTTAAAGAAGGTCAGCATGCTTTCATATTTTACCACATGCACAGTGTTTATTTACCGTGAAAGAGCATGCGCTCGTTGTGGTGGTTGTGATTCTCATCTGCAATTTCCTTTTGTCTGTGTGTGTATCTTTCCCGCAGCTTCTTATTCACAACCTTCTGAATCTGCAGTCAGAGGAAAGAGAGGACGGAAACAGCACACATAAAATGCTTAATTTATGTCCAGATTGCTTTTTCTTTTTTTGCTTTAAAGGAGGGAAGAAAATAAAAATCACTTATTTCTGTATTTGTACAGTGTGATGTGTTTTGTAGGTCATACTTTAATGATGTTGTAGCGGCTGAAGACCCCGCCCGCGTTGCCTCCGTCGCGGTGCTCTCTGATCGTGCTCTGTAGCTGAGGAGGAAATCATCAAACATAACAACAATGAATCATCATAAACACTAAACTTTTTTTCCCTCAGATTTCTAAAATGAGATAAGATGAGATGAGATGATGAGATGAGATAGCCTTTATTTGTCAGTTGCAGTTGCCCACAGAGATGAGAGACCTTGCCGACCGTACATACAATACACAAACATCACATTGGGGAGACAGGTCAGGCCAGGTAGCAAGGAAAAAAAAACATCGAAATGTGTAACACAAAAGGATAATACAGGAATGCACAGATATCAACACACCATAGCACAATAAACACAGACAAGCAACATGGGAGAGTATTCCAGTGTGTACAGCTGATCTGGGACCGCTGCAATCTTTGATTGCGCCTCCAGCTGATCCGGTGTCCACATCAGATGGGAGTGACACTTTTCACATGGATACATTTGAAAACGCTGTTTTCGCATTGCAGTGTGGACAGTGAACCCGGAGCCTTTTCGAAAACGATGACACATTTTAGTCATGTGATGCAGTCATGTGACCAATTAACCTAAGATAGCGGAGTTGTTTTGTTTGCTCTCAATTTTGACAGCCCTATTAAAGATTAATATCAGTTTGTACATGCTCCAGATCGCTTTTCTTCAATTCAATTCTTTAATTCTCACTCGCTTTTGCAACTTTGTACTTTTGTGTTACTCGCAGCAACAACACCACCTCATTGTTAACTCGATGTGAAAAGTTAAAATAACTATAAAGTGTGAGAGGAAAGCAGCAGCTCATTCAATCAAGAGTAGATGCCTTCACAGTGCCTGTGGGGAAATGTGGCATAATACAGCAAAAATAATGTGTGCAAAATAATTGTAGGTAAAAATATTTCATCTGCTTTCCTTCTGGTATTTAAAAAAAACAAATCAGTCCAGACTCCATGACTGTCATTTGTCAAGTTGTCGAGGAAGAATTACAGATGAAATTACCTGTTAAATTTCTTTTAACATGTGACTGTTCTCATTAATTTCAGCTCATTCACACTGATATCGGCTGTCTCGTTCAATCGCGGCTTCTCAATTACGAGAGCAATGCAGGCAGTGGAGCAGCTCCACAGATATGAAACCTCTCGTTCAGCTGGCTGCTGTGACACCGCGTGATGTGTCTTTAGGCACATGGTTGAAATTACTGTTCAAGCAAATGAATAAATGTTGTTTCACACTGAAAGAAATTCATGCAGGTGGTAAGATAAAAAAAAAAGGTGCTATGAATTTAAATGTGGTCAGTGTCGTGTGTAGGTTACATGTGCTTAAAGGGGCGTTTGCGTACCTCCTCCTCCACAGACTGGAATTCCTTGTCATCCGGTTGCAGGTCGATCAACATGGTGCCCTGGCTGGAGCAGTGGAACGTCAGGTATGGGTTTGCACCTATGAGCAAATATTTGCAAGAGAGATCAAGATGTTTAATTCAACTAAATTTTAATTAAAAAGGTAAAGGAAAATTATACAAATTATATTGTTCAGGAACGACAGTCATTTTTACACACAGAGACTCGACTTGACTGACAATCAGTTTCATGGCTTCATGTTAGTTAATGACATATTAATCAAATAAAAAATCCTGAGTTGATTCCAAGTGTTGATTCCAGGAAATTGATGAAGTCCAAAGAGGTGCTGATGCAAGTGAAGAGCCCATCATTAGGTTTACATTTGTTTTTTCAACCTATCAGTTGAGATAGCAAAGAGTTTAGGAAATGATAACTAAAGTGGTTGATCAGAGTTACTTTCATGGTTAGGAAAAACTACTTCACAACATCTTGTCAAGTCAAAAACACTCTTGAGCAGGTATCACGAATCACTGCCAACCTCTGTGATAGGAGAAGCCTTCATTAGTGTAAGACAGCAAGGCACAAACTACTTGTATCTAATCCAAGTGTTTGACATGTAGATATAAAATGAGTCACATTTCCTGGATAACATATCTGAACATTAGTAGAATATAATGTTATTGATTGTGAAATACGTCTAACTGATTGTTTTAAATATTTATTGGCAAGTTTTATTAACACCCCCCCCCTTCCTTTGAATGCTTTTCCACTCAGTTACACTCAGTGCGCTGTTCTCTTCTAGTATACTGACCTTGCTGGCCTCCCAGCAGTCTCTCGATGCCCTTGATGAGTTTGTGTCTGTGACCGTAGGCGTTGATGCCGATCTCCTTCAGCTCTTCGTGACCCATGTCTGCCAGCACATCCAGTGAAATCTGCCCAGAGATGGCAAAAAAAAAAAACAGAAGAAAAAAAGAGTGCACTTGTTATTTTTCCCATTGCCTCTAGTTATACAGTCATAAAAAATTGATTTAACAATGCCTTAATGTATTTAACAGTAAGTCATGTGCCGATAGTGGCAGCAGGTCATGCTACAAGCTGATAATCTGAACTGTCCGCTGTAAAGAGTGATGAGTTCAGTGATCTAAGATGTACCGCCGAGAAAATAGGTCTGACAAATATTCATGAAAAACAGCAGCCGCACAAAGAAAAGGTCAATGAATGGATGGCAGTAATCAAGCCAGTTGATATGCAAATTGACGACGGCGAAGTCATCGCCGCTCTCCTGAATTTGTTCAGGGTGAGTAGAAATGAGATTCATCCTTGAGGCAGAGATAACTTTCCCTCCGCGCTGCCTTGATCACTGATACAGGTGTAAATCATCACAGCTTGAGTAGTCTGCTGGGAGTTTACTGCGACGTGCTCCGTGGAGAAATAAGCTAAGCAGAAACCTGTCACACCGCGGAGGGGTAAACTATAGCGTTTGACTTTTGCGGATCTCCCTAACAGAATAAAACAATTTGAAGAAAGGACCAAAAACTGGTTAAATTAAACAAAACTGTTTGAAAAACACTAGAATTCAAACTGCTTTTCGCGTGAGAACTTCACATCTGTTTTTATTCTTTAAGGCGCTGACCTCAGACATTATTAAGGCCCTGGGCAAACCTCCTCTGAACGTCTTCCTTTACATCAAGCTAGTTAACAGTGAGGCTTGACAAGGAAGAAGCTTCAAAGAGTGCAAAGTTCAAACCATTATTCTGCGATTCATCAAGAACACTGAACGGCAGCAAAGTGCAAAGTCTGCAGCTAAATTAAAGGCGTCTATAACGAGTGACAGGTCAGCTGAAGCAATGTTTGTTTCTTTGTCACACCTCTGAGTTCTTGTTCATGTCATTCTGAAGTAGAAATGTAGACACAGCTGACTCTTACCCCATCACTCTGCATCACTCTCAGTTTGAATATTAATGAAGGCTTGTTTCCCTTTAGGAGGGGAGGGGGGCAAGAATAAATTTAACTACACACAGAATCTCCCACAATGCTTCCACCCTGCCTTTTACCAGCTGTCACCTTTCAGTGTTACTTTATTTCACTGTCTGTTTTCTCCTCGTTCTGTGACCTCTTTCATCTCCTTCACTGTTCTGTCTCTGCTTCTCTTTTCTTTTATCTTCATCCATTCAAGCACCTTTCTCTCTTTCCTCCCCTTTGTCTTGATTTACCTTCTTCTCTGTCTTCTGTGGAGATCTCCGCCTCCCTTTGTGTTCTTTACTCTCTATACATCTGCCCGTTTTCCACAGTTTTCAGCACGAAGATGTGCAAATTTGGTAATGCTCTGAGCTGAATGCTAAAGCCGGCGTGCTAAGCAGATGTTTGTGGTGTTTGCTAATTGACTTGCTAATAAAACGCAATGCTGATGGGAAGGTCTGCAAGATACGCAACCATAAATCAAACAATTACAGACGACAAAATTACCAGACAAATTAAAATTCTGAATGAGCTACTTAAAAGAAAAGAAAACAAAATCACAGCTCATTACATCTACAGCAGCGGTGTCAAACATAAGGCTCGGGAGCCAAGATCGGCCTGGCAAAGGCCATGTCCACACTAACACGCTTTCGTTTGGAAACGCATCTTTGTCTCTCCGTTTTGGCCTCCGTCCACACTGACGTTTTGAAAACGCTCTCCAAAGTGGATACATTTGAAAACGCTGTTTTCGCATTGCAGTGTGGACAGTGAACCCGGAGCCTTTTCGAAAACGATGACACATTTTAGTCATGTGATGCAGTCATGTGACCAATTAAACTAAGATAGTGGAGGGCATTACACAGCAGTTGTTTTGTTTGCGCTTAATTTTGACAGCCCTATCAAAGATTAATATCAGTTTGTACATGCTCCAGATAGCTTTTCTTCAATTTCTTTAATTCTCACTCGCTTTTGCAACTTTGTACTTTTGTGTTACTCGCAGCAACAACTCCACCTCATTGTTAACTCGATGCTTTTCCTCAACATTTTGCTGCGACGTTTCAAAGAGCCGGAAAGTAAATAAACGGCAGACAGAAATGAGGCAGGCCGCATCGTCTTGCGTTTCACGCGTGCGCAGCACTGGAACGTAAGCGTTTTCGGCCGTTTCAATGTGAACGCACAACTCTGTGAAAACGACTGAAAACGACAGTGTGGACGCACAGCGTTTTCAGACGAAAACGCCGTTTTCAAATTCATCCGGGCTAGTGTGGACGTAGCCAAAGACTCCAATCTGGCCCCTTGGATAGCTTTAGAAAATGTGAAGGAGGACATTTTGGACTTTTAACTTTTTACAGCTTTTCCTACTGATAAAGACCTCAACTGTGACCATTCATACTCCACTAAAGTAATTAAATGATAGATTATTTTACACATTTAGTTCTTACAGCATAAGCCCAAAAAGAAATCCTGAGAGATTTCTTTCATTTACTACAGGGGCTTTCTTTGTCATGATAAAAGTGAGACATACTGTTGAAATTTGGCTTCTTTTTCTTATATCAAGACTGACAGAAAGGGGAGTTTCACTTGTTCGGTTCACATAAGATCAAAGTGGTGCTGCATGTGGCCACCCTTGGTCCACAGCTACATAAAATGTGTGCATCAAGTTTTATGTCAATTGTGATACTACAGTCAGGATAACAGTGGTGGACCACAGGATGCAGACAGATCCTGCCATCCTTAGATCCACACACAACAAGTAACAACAACAAAAAGAGGGAGACCAATGAAGTTGTTTTGCTTAGAAACAGGATTGGATTCACGACAGCCTCTCTTCCTCCTTTTTCCTCCTATTTCACGCTTTAAAAGTCTGACACATCAGAAATGCTGTTTGTGTACCTGTTCCCGCTGAAAGATGTCTCGGAGGTGTTCCAGCCCCAGGCTCTTTAAGAACTGGTTGATGGTCATGTCAAGTAGAGCTGCAGAGAAAAAGTGATGTCAGCAGGGTTTTCACAAGTTTTGACTCGTGGTACAACGGGCGCTCTTGTGCGTTCACCCACCTTCTCCTTCTTTCCTGTCGGAGCCAGTCGCTCCATCTGCGGGACCGGTGGCCCCGGCCACCGTGATGTCACTCAGAGGAGCGGCCAGGTTGTCTATGCTGCTGGCCGCCGACAGGCACGAAGGGGAAGGAGACGGAGAGATGACCACACCCCCTGTCGCTCCTGTGCTCACCACATTGGCACTTACCTAAAAGTAAGAAGGAGAAGGTTTGCTTTGACTTAGTAAGACTTTCTAGAAATTTTCTTTAGTCACCAATTTTGAGTGTTTGAGCTTTCAGCTCTTGAGGTGAATTGAAAAAGCTAGCGACATGGCAACCAGACACCACAGAAAATCAGTGACATTCAGCCACTTGAAGCGACGATGGATGTTGATTGTCTTGATGTGTAGTTACATTTCACGGGAGATGCACGCAAGGTTATGATGTAGGATTTCACAGGGGCTTGCAGTTATGGTGTATCGTAATCAAACTAACTGTGGGACCATTCATTCATCAGAGCGGTGTAGTGTGAAACGTTAGCGAGACATGTCAATTTTTTTGTGGCTCTTTTTTACCGGGCTAAATCACCATGGTAACTTAGACCCACAATCTGTCTGGGAGCAGCTTATGTTGCATGTGTCACTTTAAATTCAGCTCAAAGAGCCTCATTTTCACCAATTCTTTTATTTATATCATGAAGTTACAGCCGAGCAAACTGTTAGTTGCATTGTGAGTGGAATGTGCATGTGATGCATAACACATACATTTTTATAATTGATCCTAAGTAAAGAATCAAGCTGCTAAGTCTCTTTTACACCTCTTTTACACACACACACACACACACACACACACACACACACACACACAGGAACACCTGTTCAGTCAGTAAGAATAATTTCACTTTGATGACGAAAAATAAACTGGTTTTTAAATCTCCTTTGTTTGGCTGTGGGACAGTACGGACAGCTTTAACTGTCCTGTAAATATAACAGCTATAAAGGGGGGAAAAAGCTGCACTGGGAACACACTTTGATATAAAAATAAATAACTGGAACCAAAATGCTTGTTTAACATTTTAGTACTTTTCACCATGGATCTCTTCTCTTATTTATTGTTATAGTTTTATGTTTTTTAATCACCATTTAATCATTATTTCAAAACGTCTCTGATCAGAGCAGGCAGTACTCAAAGGAATTATTTTATGCACGAGGATTGTCACATAATGTGTGAAACATCCCTTTTCTACATGAGCGAGTACAGAGCCTGAAACAAAAAGTGGGCTTAACAGAGAAAGTCGATAACCATCATTGTGATACCCGCCATCTCTGACTGGGGCTTTAGGGTTTCTTGAGCCAGCTAATATAAAGAAAGCCTTCAGTTTAGTGCTGTGAGACACTACAAATATTGGTATTGATCTGATACCAAGGAAATATATTGCTTTTTCCAATACAGATACCAATACTTTTAACCTATAAAGACAGCTTACATACGAGACAGCTTCTTAATGACCACATTTTAATGAACACTTAATTAATCACTGTGCTTTTTACTTTCCACTATAATTACTCAAGGCAACAAAACACACTTTTCAGTTTTTCATGTGTTATGAAACCGGATTTTTGGAGACCTGGATTGTGAATGTGCCTGTCTCTAATGCACTTTGGGTCACCTTGAGTAACATGTCAGTTACTTTTATCTCTTTAGGGCTCCTGCACAGTATGAAAAAGTGGATAAAAGAATAAAATTGTATCTTTTTTAAATCAGTATTTATATATGCAACATGTTTTGCAGTGGCGTAATTAGCAGAGGAAAAAAAGGCTCATCTACAAACTAAAAAAACAGATTTAAGAAAAAGGGTTTCAGAGAGCGGGTTGGGCAGAGACGATACCCTTCCCTGTTCCTCTGCCATGACAGCTGAGGTGAAACTTGCTTTTCTGTCATAACACTCGTTCGTGGGGTGGAGCAATGGGCACAAGAAGAACTCATTAAATTTTGGTGCAGATCCAGAGCAACTGAAATTGGCAGAGGATGCCCTCTCTGATCGCCCTTCACGTTGCTCACTTTTTTAGTTAATCAGCTTCTATTTAAACGCTGTGCACGGACCTTGTCTGGGTTTGGTAATTAATGTTTGGTTAACTGATTTGCAAATAGAACCTAGATTTTGCACATTTTGGTAATTATGTGACAACATAAATTCATACGCAGCTCTCGAATGAAGACTTCTGTCAGTGAGACGTCTGTTTAAATATGGAAACGTAAAAATGTTCACACATCTGGTCCGTTCGGTGTTTCGTTTAGGTTTAAATCAAAGCACGTTTTTCTTTACATTGAGCTTAAGATTAAAAACTGATATGAATTCTGCTATTAACACTTCATCCGATTCAACACAGAGACAGCATCTGTGCCTATACTGTGTGCAGACACTCACCACAGTGGCCAGTGGTTTTAAACAACTTGGCAGGGCGTCTGGCGGCATGGCATCAATCAAAAGTGCTCTGATGTCATCAGCCTGCAACAAAGACACAACATGTAGACACCTCTGAATTAGTTTTGTATGTTTGTTTGTATTTTTGAACACACTATCTACAGATCACACCAGGTTGTGTTTTTGCAGCAAATCACTGTAGTGCTACACTTTTTCTGGATTTTTTGGCAAATCTATCACTTTATTTTTGAGTATAAGACACTGTCTTTTCTTTTCTTCTGACTGAAATATGCACTTTCTTGTTGTAAGGGCACTTGTGTTTGTATTTTTTTGTGTAATGCCTTGAAAATGACTAAGAAGCTTAACTCAATCATGGTCAGAGGCCACGCTTTGTGAAGTTATCCCAAAGCTAATCTGGACTAAACTAGAAAATGGCACGTGTGACGTTTTCATTACAGGATCAAACTGTCACGAAGCTTCATGAGAGCAAGCCAAATTTTCCAGGCTTTTCCTGGGACTGCTATATCCATTAATGACTTCATCCAATGGTCAATAAATAAACTGAATGCATAGTGTGAGAAGAGCAGCAAATGCCTCCGTTTCCTCTTATCTCTAGCAGAGTTACAAGCCTGTAGATGTCAGCAGCAGTGATGTGCTGTTTTCCAAAGGAGGCTCTCAAACTTTGGTACCTACAGTCAAACAAGGAAACGCGTAAGGAAGCTCATTAGGAAACCTCATTAGGGTGTGAGGAGTTAGAAAGCTGTCTGTTCCACCATCTAAACTTCTGCAAACTCTCCTTATGGCGCTCAACTCTCTGAATAGTTAACCATAACCATCTGAACGTCTATTTAAGTCAATGTGCTGACTCATAAGTATGAAGACTGTTATGGGAAGAAATTAGGACAGATCCCAAAAAAAGTCCCACAAGAAATCCTTTCATACCGTGGCCAAGTCCAGCGGCGTCTGCCCCTCCTGGTTCTTCATAGTGGGATCGGCTCCATGGGCGAGCAACAGCGCGCAGAGCTGAGTCCTCCCTTTCTGGGCCGCTTCGTGCAGGGGAGTAAATGCCCACTTGTCGGTTGCATTGACACACGTGTTGTACTTGATCAGCAGAGCAGCTATGTCCACGTGCTGGACAGAGGAGAGGAAGTAGTGGGGAGACATAAAGAAGAAGAAACAGGAAAGCGGAGGAGAGGAATTAAAACGGTAGAAAATGAGAGCAGATGAGTGAGGTGGTGTCTGGGGGAGGCGAGGGCAGCACGAATAAAAGCATTTAACAAGAGCAAATGTGTGAAGTGTTGCTGAATGAGTGCTACAAAATTAAGATCAGGGGAAAAAAACATGTAAAAACGGATTGCAGGATTGTGTGAAACAGAAAACGTGTGAATTATTAAATCTGTCATGATTTTTCTTTTCCCTCCGGTCCTTCCTCTCCTGCTTTTCCCGCTCGTCTCCCTCATTCCCTCGTCGTCTGTCTACGGCTCGTGTCTTGGTGTCAGACAGAATGTAGCTTGTTTTGCAGTAACAGTCAGGGATGCTTGAGTGTGTATAACTGTTTGTGTGTGCGTTTCCAAAATGCACAGCTCATCAAGCTTTCATGCAAACACGTGTTTCATGACTCTTTTAGCAGAAGACTGCTGACAAGCTACGAGCGCTGTGCCACCAAAGATGAAGGGAAAAAGCACAAATGTAAACCTTCAACAGTCGAATATCCCCCCCATGCTAAAGATGATAGTCATTATTATTGCTGTTTAGGTAAGTACGATCCAGCGTCACAGTTAAATATCACACACTGTGTGCTACACATTTTCTAAACATCCAAAATATGCATACTTGTCAAACTTTACAACAACCTCTTGAGATGATTTTGACTTAATGTGCAGTTGAAAAAAGGTGATAAACTGCAATATATGCAATACTGAGCATATTGCAAAATGTTAAAAATCACAATAAAATCATATAGTAAGTGAAGTATTGTAATAATAGTGTATTTTAAATTTAGTGTATGTAAAACAATATAGTGAAGGGAAGCATATAGAAAGATTATAAGCAACTGAGCTGTTTTATTGATTAAAATACCCAAGTGTGGTTATCTATCAATCTATGTTCATCATGCATTTACACCTTTATCCATGAACGAATTCTAAAAAAGGTTTACGATAAAGATTTTCAATCACTTTTATGCAAAAATTAACTTGATTCATTTCCATCAGTTTTGCGCTTCAAGTATGAAGTAAGTCTTGCTACTCTAAAAGTCGAATACAATAAATAAAAAAAATAAACAAATGCACTATAAATATACAGCTGGCCTCAAGTATTTAAGTGAGTGAATGTTAAAGGAGATAAAAGACTTTTTAAAGAAACTATGAACAGGTAGCAAAAAAGGCAAGCGTCATGTTTGTGTCTTACCCCATATGAAGCGGCATTGTGTAACGGTATCAGCCCTCCTTTGTCCTGCGCATTCACATCGGCTCCATGCTCCAGCAGATACTCGGCTACCTCCAAGTTGTTATAGCCGGCTAGAGAGCGCCACAGGCGACGATTCCACGCAGCAGGACAGAAAGAAAGATGAGTGAGGAAGATATAAAAACGCAGTCAGCTAATGAGAGAAGACAAAATAATGATAAAGACAGAGTGAATGTCAGCCTACGTTCACGGCAGTGGGACGGCACATATAATCATCTTTTCCTTTTACAAGAAAGTACATCAACACAGAGGGTGCGTGGGCGTGTGTCTAAGTGGTCAGATTTATTCAGACCTTTAAAGTGTTTTCCAGCAGTTTCTTAACTTCTGAAGTACCAGTCATGCAGCAAAACCTCCTCTATTTAAATATACTGCATCATCACGCAGCAAGAAGTGTGTTTATATATATATTAAGACACAAAAAATCCATAATAGAAAGGAGAAACAGGAAGCAGTTTTTGGTCTTTAAACTTTCCTGACACAATTATGCACATTTTAGGGCACCAAATTGAACAAAAGCAGGATAAAAGCAACCTCTAAAGTATGACCCATAATGTAAAAGAGTTAAACAAAACTAAGTGCTCATTTTCAGCCTTGAGTTTGCATCTATAATGTGTTTTCATAATTCAGGACATGGTTTGTACTAAAAGATGAAATTTTAATGTAAATTTATGGATGATTAGATCAGCGTGAATCTCATTAGGCATTTGTGTGTGTGTGTTTATCCCCATGAGGGGCTTTAGCAGGATGGTGTATCAGCTGTTATCTCTGAAACTGATGTCACAATGATTGCACACCTTGAATATATACATAATAGTTTGTCTGCCTTTAAGGGGACAAACGCTGTCTGTGCTATCAAGACTTTAAAAACCGTATTATGCGAGTAATGTAATACGAGGTCATTGTAGGTCAACTGCTCGAGCTAGTTGTGCTATCAAAATGTGGTGTTTCGCTCTACCGATAAAATTAAGACGTAATTATAGATAAAAAGGTTTAAAAAAAAAAAAGTGTGTGGGCTGGGCGGCTTTTTTACCTGCAAGGTGCAGAGGAGTCGAGTTGCGTCCCTGCGTGTCCCGACAGTTAATGTTGTCGGGGCTGCATAACTTTTGAACCCTAGCCAGGCAGCCTTTCTTAGCAGCGTCCAGCAGCGCCGCGTCTCCCCTGAGCAGGTCCTGGATGTCCGTGTCCCCGTCCTTCACCAGGTCCAGAGGCGTGTTGCCGTCCCTGTTCTTCTTAGTGGGGTCTGCTCCGTGCTGGAGAGAGGAGGCCATAAAAGGGGGAGTTACACAAGGAAAAGAAAGATGGGGAAAAATACGGGCAGATATGTTCTAGAGATATTTATCAGATGTGTGGAAGTGCACGCCGACATCATTAAACAAGACGGCGGCTGCAGTCGGGGGCAGGATGAATGTTGGAGGCTGTGTGGTTAATCAATGACAGGTCATTTTAATACAGTGCACGCTCGCCCTTTAATTCGTTCTGGCAAGTGATTTCTAAGGAAATGAGCAGCATGTTTGGAACGGAGATATTAATTTGTCACATTGTATCTGGGCAAACTCACGGCTAAGGATGAAGATATTTATAACGTACGCTTGGTTGCCATGACACTGAGTGCAGACAACCCCCCACCCCATCATCATGAGAGGACAATTGGCAATTGTCATTTTTTTAAGTATACCCTGATTTAGGGCTGGGCGATATATCAAAAATTTATCGCTACTGAAATTTATGACTCTCATCGACGTCATTTTGCCCATGTCGGTAAATTCAGTATTTAAAAAAAAGAAAAAAGAAAAGGCATGTGCAGGTTGGCGATGTTCATGTCCCTTTAAGACGCTGTGCTATGTTACACACTTGACGGGGTGGAGTCACATGACTCTACTACCTGTAACAAGACGAGACACGGGTGAACAAATGGAGGACGATTTAAATGTTGAAGCAGCAGCGACGGAGGTAGAGCTGGTGGAGGAGGAAGAGGAGACGCTTGTTAACAAAAAAAATGCATCAGCAATCGTTTGGCAACATTTTGGATTCAACAAGGATGATATTGATCAAAATATTGTTAAATGTAAACTCTGCAAAAAGACTGTTGCGTCAAGTCAAGGTAACACAACCAACCTCTTCCGCCACCTGCAGCACAACCATGTGATTCAATTCGAAGACATAAAAAAAAGCTCAAAGCGAGAAGAGAGTAGGAGGACCAGCAAAAACGTCTTCCTCCACCAGGCAGCGGTCAATGACCGAAGCATTTGCTAGTACTCAACTATATGAGCGAACTTCAAAAGGATGGCAAGAAATCACAAATGCTATAGGCTACCACATAGCAAAAGACATGGCTCCTATTGCTACAGTGGAACGTAACGGGTTCAGACACTTCATGAAAATAACTGACAAGAGATACGAACTCCCATCACGAAAATATTTTTCAAAAACTATCATTCCCAGCATGTACAGCACAGAGAGGGAAAAGATTGCTGCTGAATTGAGATACGTTAAGCACGTTGCAGCCACATCCGATCTCTGGTCCAGCCGTACAATGGAGCTGTATATTAGTCTCACAGTTCATTACATCGACAACAAATGGGAGCTGCGTACCAGAGTGCTCGAGACGGCCTATTTTCCATCTGATCACACGGGGGAGATGGTTGGACAGGGGTTGAGAGCGATGCTGTCTGCATGGGACATCAGTGAAGAGGACCTTGTTGCTATAACAACTGACAACGGCCCAAATATTGTGAAAGCTGTCAAGCTCAATAAATGGACACGGGTGCAATGTTTTGGGCACAGGCTGCACCTGGCAATCGGTAAGTGTGTACATCTTAATATATTTGGGTGGTGACATCTGGTGTGTTTTAAAGTGACTTTAATTCTGTGCGTCATATTCAAAATTGAAAGTATTAATGTTTGAATAATGTTTGAGGAAAATCCACTAGATTGGTGGAGAAAGCATCAAGTAAACTTTCCCACTCTAAGTAACGTTGCAAAAAAGTATCTTTGCATCCCAGCCACCAGCTCCCCATCCGAGCGGGTTTTCAGTTCTGGAGGAAACATTGTGACATGCCTCAGATCCTGCCTGAAACCTGACATGGTCAATATGCTTGTGTTTCTTAGCAAGAACCTGGAGTAAACACTACTCAGGTAAACATCTACAACAGTAGTTTGATTGAACCGCTCAGGATACCAAGTCTGCTGCTGCCCCTTTTTGAAGTGCCCTGTTCAAGCCCTGCCTAATTTTAACTATCAGTGTTCTATTGAAGTTTTTTGCAAACAGCACTATTTAATGTTTTTGTTTAACAGTTTATAGTTTTCACTAGTCACATGGCAGTGCTTAGTATTTATTATAGTTTTTTCTGTGTTCAATTGACATTTGTGTTTGTGACATTATTTGTTTACAAGTTATAGTACCTCAAGGCCTTAGCAGAGATAGGCCTTTGTCCATGATGGCATTACATTTGCACAATCATTGTTTACTTTGTGAATAGCCAATGTGAAACATATTTATTATTAAACTATTTTGTTTACAAGGGATGCACATTTTTTAGAGAGCATGGTTACATATTGTATCCTACACTTTTTATTTTGTTCAGTTAATAAATCTTAACCACTAAAAGTACTTACTACTATTGTCTTCATTTATTTTCAGTGACATTTTACAGTCCTTTAAAGTGGTAATAATATAATTGCAAAGAATAGGTCTAGGGGGAATAATATTATCAAAATAACTGGAGGAACTATGATGCCTGCCACAGCCCCATCAAATGAAAAACAAAACAAAAACGTTTGTTTTTTTGGCACTTGGGGTGGTTATCGTCCATTTATCGTTATCGAGGTTAACTGCTCAATTTATCGTGATATTGATTTTAGGCCATATCGCCCAGCCCTACCCTGATTATTAAAGAAAACACTGGAAAAAACCTTGTTTGTTTGATGGGCAAATAAATGGAAAAATCTGATCCATCTCCAATAAAAAGCTGTTAAAGCTCACAACAAAGACAGCAAAATAGATAAGAAATGTAGAGGATTTAAGCCTCATGACAACACCACAATTAAAAGACTGAATACTGCTATACTGATTAGATACTTTTCTTTTACATGGACATTAAACAAACAAGAAGAAACAGTCCTCCACACTCTGAACAATCTGAACCCGCTGGAAGCGTTTCACTTAGACGAGTAAGAAATGATGACAAGTGACGAGTGAGAAGAGGATGGATGAAGGTAATTCACCGGAGAGCAGAAGAGAGGAGGTGGAAACGAAAGGGAGGTAGAGAGAGGTGAGGACAGGACACCCAGTGAAGTGGAAAACACCACATACCCCGGGGGACGAGGGGAAAGCAGACATTTTCATCGCTCAGCTGTCTCCTAGGTTGTGGCTCAACTTGTCATTTCATTGTAAGTTTTGAAATCCGCTCATTAAAATTGGATGTTGTGGGACCACTCCCCTGGGTATCCACTGCTGGTCTGAAACGGTCCTTTATAGAAATCTCTCTCATGGCTCTCTATCCCTCTATTCAAAGTAGTCTGAACCTTTCCCTCTCATGAGGTTTTTTTCTCTCCTGCTCCTCAATTTCCATTATCTCTTCACTGCTGTCACTCACTCACACTCTCATGAAAATTTGACTAGAAATAATTGGGGACATTTACATAGATACAAAAAGGGAAAAAAGATAGTCGACCTTTCAAGAACCATTATCTTTCTCATAGGAAATGCAATTTACAATTTTTCGTATCTGCTTACAAATGAAACGCTATACTAGCAGCTTATTGAAGCTCCAGTGTTCTCAAAAATGTCCAAAAACAAGCTCATTTTAGCAGGTGTGATTTTAACAAGTTGATCGCCACGGTGTAGTCTGCTAACAGGCTCAGATTGGGACATCGAATGAAATCAACTGAGCATTTAAAGTAAAATGTTGCTGGCTACATTATTACAAGTCCTTGAAGGTAAAATTGGAATTACAGCATCCAATATATGTCTGGATTTGTATGAAATATTAACTTTATTGTGTAGCTACAGGAACATTTAGAAGATTTTTTTCGTAGTTTTTTTTTTCGTGAAGGCTTGGCTTAATTAAGCCACCAAAAGCTCCTGGCAAGAATCTGCTTGGTAGTCTTTGTAGACCCATGTTAAAGCACATCACACAAGTCAGAAAAGACAAAGAGCTTCTTTTAAGTGAAGTTAAATTAACTCTGAAAGAACAACAGAAACTGTTGTCTGCAGCTACTGTCTGTGATTCTTATCTCTGTTTCTTTGCCTTGTTATTTAACATCATTGTCACTGAACTTTCCAACCAATTATTATACTACCCAGTACCCCAAATAGCTAATCAGCCAATCACATGGCAGCTACTCACTACATTTAGGCATGTACACATGGTTACGACGACCTGCTGAGGTTCAAACCAGCATCAGAGTGGGGAAGAAAGGTGATTTTGAGCGTGACATGGGTGCTGGTGCCAGACAGACTGGTCTGAATATTTCAGAAACTGCTGACCCACTGGGATTTTTCTCTTTAACAACCATCTCTATGGTTTACAGTGAATGGTCCAAAAATAGAAAATATCCAGTCAATTACCTGGACGGAAATGCTTTGTCGATACCAGAGTTCAGAGGGAAATGGCCAGACTGCTTTGAGCTGGCATAAAAGGCAACACTTACTTAAAATAACCATTCATTACAGCTAAAGTATGCAGAGGAGCGTTGAACCTTCAATGCAAGTGTCTCCTGACAGTTGAGGCTAAAACTGAGGCTATGGTTGGCACAGTTTTACCAAAATTGGATGATAGAGGAAAAAACAAGACTGCCTGATCAGATAAGTCTCAATTTCTTCTGTGACATTCAGATTGTAGGAACAGAATTTGGCATATACAACATCAAAGCAGAAATCCATCCATTCTTATATCAACAGTTCAGGCTGGTGATTTAATTGCGTGGAGGGATATTTTTTGGTGCTTTCACATTCTGACTTAAAATCCATTGAACAACCCAAGGTCAGAGGAACAGCTCTCCAGCTTCAGACATGTGACCCGAGGCTACAAATACTTGGTTTATTACAAAAGACATCCTTAAAGAACTCAAATATCATCAAAGGAAACTCCAAGCATAAAAATGTCACAGCCTGACTGACAGTTGGTCTTTTCCAAAATGATGTTGCATATTAGCATCAGACCTTCATAACTCACTCGAGTTCACAAACTGCATGCCAAGTGCTAATGAAGTAGATTATACTTAAATTGAGCTGAAATTCATTATCCTCTCACACGTCTTCACCAACAACGATGATGCTAATGTGCATTTTGCATGTCTTACAAGACCCATTCCTCAGAAACTATCTGGGTACAGGGAGGATGCAGCGGAGTTTTAATTTGAGCAAAAATCCTGCACAAAAGCAGGATAATAGAAAGTTAACAACAAACAAATCTAGTGTTGAACTCCACAACAGAGAACAATTACATCCCGAGGCCTCGGCAGATTAACACCAAAGTGCGGGAACACTGTCTTACTTCTGTGCACAAGTGTGTTAAAGGGAGAGTCGAGAGTACTAACGTGTGTAAACAAGAAACGCAACAACATGCTGAAATTCGCCACTATGAGAATGCTTCTAACCAGAGTGGGAAAAACAATACGAACCTCCTACAATCAATCATCCGTTTGTGTGTCTCTAACCTCTGCCTCCAAAGCCAAAGACCAACCATGAGATCAGGGGGAAAAAAAGAAAGAAGTGTGGCCTGAGGGAGATGCTGTATCTCTGAACTCCATTTGCTTTTTGAGCTGACTGGGATTTGTCTACACACGAGTCTGTGCGAGGCTTCACACTTACAAGTGAGAAAAGCATTTCATTTGGTGCTGCATATCTAATAATGAGTCTAACGATAAAAGCAACAGCCTTTAATAAGCCGTAAAGAAAGCCTCACTTTAATATATATAGCGAGAAAAACCCCCAACAAAACATCTCTGCTGAAGAAGAAAAAAGCCTCCATCACTGAATTTACACCAGACAAAAAAAGAACAATCACTTCTAATAAACTCCCACAAAGACAAAAGAAAACCTTATGGTGGCTGAACACAAATAAAGCTGCTGAAGCAGATGGTGTTCCTGGACATGTGCTGATCAACTGCAGCAGCACTGGTCTTAAACATCTTTACCTGGAGCTAGAGCTGCACAGCAGATGGAAAATTGAGTGAAAACAGCATAAAGTTTCTTTGTGCTTTAAGCTCAGGACGGCTTCAAATCTCAACTCACAATTCCAATAATGACATTGAAGAGCACTGAAAGTGTTCAACTGGTGTGTGATATAGAATTTCTTTCTGTATTCTGTAACCTGCAGCTCAATTACTGCAGTTTTTCCTTCACTTTCTTCTTTCATGCTATTTTTTTTTTTGGTATGTTGCCCTCATTAGTAAGGAGAAGTGTGGGGAGCAGAGGAATGAGGTGCAGTAAACATTGGGCTGGCTGGAAATAATCAAAAACTCTCTATTGATGCCTCTGCCCCCTGACCTGCTGGCCCAAGGTTTTTCCATTTAATTCGCAACTCATCCTCAGTCAAGTGAAGCTGTGAACTGCTAAAGGTCTGAACTATTGTGACGTAATATCAGTGTGTAAGAATACTTCAGCATTATCACAGTTTTATGAGCAAAGCAGCCTCTATAATTTGGCCCTAAAAACACAAGAGTGTAGACTGGTTTGGACTCTTAATCAGCAGACCACAGAGTGACCAGCTAGTGGCTAAGAACTCAATCCTCTGCTTTCCCTAATTTCAAGCAAAAGGAGCACCACAGGGAAGCGTTCTGGGTCTTCTTTCCTTCTCATACAAGGCTTAAATCTGCAGATTATGCAGCTGAGAAAGGATCAAATTGTTGGCTCCCCAAAGCCTGGGAAAGTAAAGTGCCGTTTCTCATACTTTTTTCCCTTAGTATTCACATTTAATGCTCGGTGGTAAAAGTAAACATCTTTTTTTTCTCCATTGCTTGTTTTGCTGGACACCAAACACAAAAACATTTCATAAACTGATACAGTGGGGCAAAAAAGTATTTAGTCAGCCACCGATTGTGCAAGTTCCCCCACTTAAAATGATGACAGAGGTCAGTAATTTGCACCAGAGGTACACTTCAACTGTGAGAGACAGAATGTGAAAAAAAAATCCATGAATCCACATGGTAGGATTTGTAAAGAATTTATTCGTAAATTAGGGTGGAAAATAAGTATTTGGTCACCTCAAACAAGGAAAATCTCTGGCTCTCACAGACCTGTAACGTCTTCTGTAAGAAGCTTTTCTGTCCCCCACTCGTTACCTGTATGAATGGCACCTGTTTGAACTCATCATCTGTATAAAAGACACCTGTCCACAGCCTCAAACAGTCAGACTCCAAACTCCGCCATGGCCAAGACCAAAGAGCTTTCGAAGGACACCAGGAAAAGTATTGTAGACCTGCACCAGACTGGGAAGAGTGAATCTACAATAGGCAAGCAGCTTGGTGTGAAAAAATCAACTGTGGGAGCAATCATCAGAAAATGGAAGAAATACAAGACCACTGATAATCTCCCTCGATCTGGGGCTCCACGCAAGATCTCATCCCGTGGGGTCAAAATGATCATGAGAACGGTGAGCAAAGATCCCAGAACCACACGGGGGGACCTGGTGAATGACCTGCAGAGAGCTGGGACCAAAGTAACAAAGGTCACCATCAGTAACACACTACAACGGCAGGGAATCAAATCCCGCAGTGCCAGACGTGTTCCGCTGCTGAAGCCAGTGCATGTCCAGGCCCGTCTGAAGTTTGCCAGAGAGCACATGGATGATACAGCAGAGGATTGGGAGAATGTCATGTGGTCAGATGAAACCAAAGTATAACTTTTTGGTATAAACTCAACTCGTCGTGTTTGGAGGAAGAAGAATACTCAGTTGCATCCCAAGAACACCATACCTACTGTGAAGCATGGGGGTGGAAACATCATGCTATGGGGCTGTTTTTCTGCCAAGGGGACAGGACGACTGATCCGTGTTAAGGACAGAATGAATGGGGCCATGTATCGTGAGATTTTGAGCCAAAACCTCCTTCCATCAGTGAGAACTTTGAAGATGAAACGAGGCTGGGTCTTCCAACATGACAATGATCCAAAACACACCGCCCGGGCAACAAAGGAGTGGCTCCGTAAGAAGCATTTGAAAGTCCTGGAGTGGCCTAGCCAGTCTCCAGACCTCAACCCCATAGAAAATCTGTGGCGGGAGTTGAAAGTCCGTGTTGCTCGGCGACAGCCCCAAAACATCACTGCTCTCGAGAAGATCTGCATGGAGGAATGGGCCAAAATACCAGCTACTGTGTGTGCAAACCTGGTAAAGACCTATAGTAAACGTTTGACCTCTGTTATTGCCAACAAAGGTTATGTTACAAAGTATTGAGTTGTATTTTTGTTATTGACCAAATACTTATTTTCCACCCTGATTTACGAATAAATTCTTTACAAATCCTACCATGTGGATTCATGGATTTTTTTTCCACATTCTGTCTCTCACAGTTGAAGTGTACCTCTGGTGCAAATTACTGACCTCTGTCATCATTTTAGGTGGGGGAACTTGCACAATCGGTGGCTGATTAAATACTTTTTTGCCCCACTGTATATGGAGAAGCGCTCATTCTTCTGGAACCAGATAATTTGAACTTTTTTGTTAGATTAATTACTTAAACAAGTTTTTATTGCAAGCGAGGTCAGTTTATTCAATATAATGCAAACCGATAAATGCCTCCGCCCCAAGGAAGGAAATCATTCACCATTTCTCACACTGCACCAGGCAGTGCATATTTAGTCTGCACCTCTCTGTACTCCTGCACAGCCAGACCGACAAGCTAATTTCTCCCCAGAGCTGTCACCTTCCCTAATACTCCACACAACAGCCACTCCCCTCCACCATCACTGATACCTCTGCTGCACTGTCGCACCTCTTAGTCCCAAAGTTTTCAGTGAACACTGCTGTGTATCAGTTTCACAGCCTGACCACGACAATCTTACACTTCTTTTGTGTTTTACGCTGCTGTCTGCTCACACAACTGTGTCACTACCTCGTACAAGCTGTGTAGGACGTTTATCTCATAATTCATTGTTTTCTTTTCCATTTATTTTTAATCATCCTTTAATACTCCTAAGTACATCTGTTACAAACTACTTTATACAGTCAATATGTAATTATGAATAAAGTAATGAATTTCTCTTGTTTTTCCGTGTGCTGCGTTTACCGTGTGTGTGTGTGTGTGCGTGTGTGTGAATTCAACTGTGTTCATCTAATAATTTATGCTGCCCCATATGGCAACGGCAAAGTGGTGACGTAACCTCGTCTGGAGGTGTTTGTGATAGGAAAAACAAAAATGCATTCAGCTGTGAAACTGCAACATTTCACAGGATTCATTTAGCCTCAAAGAGATGTGACAATTCAGTGTTACACAACAGATATTTTCAGCTTTGTAATTGGATTGGTCGGAGTTGATCCCGGCCGGGTTCAAAACTCGCACAGAGCACAAGTCATACCTTTCAGTGAGTGTTTGCACCCAATTTTCCAAATGCCAATCCCGGAAAAACCTCGGCTCCATAACGTTGATTTGTACATGCTGACTTACACCCATTATTCACAAGGCATTCACAGCACCAGATGCCATTAATTGCATTAGTAACAGATGTGCTATCATTTCATTGCCAGCTCTTGCTTCCGTAGACATGACTGATTTCTGAGTTTCGCTGAGCCCCGGCTCACCGCGTCTTGTAAACACTGTTTGGTGAACTTGTCTGGAGAAGGATAAAGTGCTTGTTTACAGAACATTAAAGCTGCATCAAAAATTAAATATTTCTATCCCACAGGCTTCAGTATGAAAAGGAGCAATGTGAGGTCACAGCAAATGGCACAATTAAGCCCTTCTCAGACATGGTATGTGTCACAGAAGTGGCATTCGGTCATTAAGAAATTAATGGCTCATGGCTTCATTCAGACATACCCATGGGAGAAAGTGACGGAGAGAGCTGCGGCACTCGTATGATTATTGCAACTCGAGGGCAAGCCGTTTTGCACTTGTGCCAACGACCATTCACTGGATAAACACTCCTGAACATTTAGTTCTCTCAACGGGTCTGTTGATGTTGCATTCGGGCTCAGAGAGTTGGATTTCTTTTCACATGGGCCATAAATATCAGAAACCTGACATCCAATGAGATCCAATGAAGATCTTACCACGCTTGGTGGTTCTGGAGGCGATTTCCTCCTCTAATTCAAACTTGGTGCAAAAACACTGGGCCGTCTTATCTTAAACTGAGTCTGCTTTAAATATATAGGAACATCAGCATGGTGTTAAGAAAGAGACAAACCTTAAGCAGCAGTTTGCAGATCTCGTATTTGCCCTTCGCTGCAGCTTCATGGAGCGGCGTAAACTTCCACAAGTCTGCCACGTTGACCGAGGCTCCGTGTCTGACCAGCAGCTCGGCCACCTCAAAGTGACCGTACGAACAGGCGTTATGAAGGGGAACCAGACCGCTGCAGAGGGAGACAGTCATTTTACTCCACGACTTTATTCCAAGACTCTCTGATGGGTGCCGGAAACGAACTTGGCTCAAAATTACACCAAAGTCACACCCCAACACAAGTGTCTCACCCTTTGTCCTTGGCGTGCACGTCCGCCCCATGGTGCAGGAGATACTCCACCACGGACACTCTGTTGTAGCCGGCAGCGAAGTGAAGAGGGGTAGAGTGCCGTCCCTCCAGATCTCTGCAATTCACATTCTGAGCCGTACACAGGGACTGCAGAGACACGCGGAGGAAAAAGAAGAATAAAATAATTCCAAGTCAAATTAAGGTGCAGCTCAAAAACAACCAGGATTTCTTTTGATCTTATTCCATTTTTTATTTATTCAGATTAAATGATTTCAAGAGGTTTCACAGAAATATTCATTGTTAAATTTTCTAGTACGACAGCAGGAATGTTTCCACAACCATTAGATAGAATTCCATGAGTTTTTGTGCATGTATGAGTCCTGTAAAAACAATTATAAAAACTCAGGTATTACTTAATTTCATATTATCTAATTTTATTCTTTTTGCCTGAGAATTTAGTTAATGATCGTTACAAAACTAAAGATGCTCCCCAGATGCACGAGTCTTGTAACTGTCTCTAGTTGCGCCGTGATTGGTCCAACAGAAACGTTATGTTAACATGATGTGCGAAACAGACAGAAAAAGGAACTGAAAAAAATGGTATGTGGAATTTTGGATTAGCAATAAAAACACACTGTATACTTCCGGCTAATTGCGAATAATGCTAAAAAACCTTATAATATCAATATTACTGTGTGTCTGTTCACAGTGGGTAATGCTGCTACTTTTGTTCTTTGCTGTGATTTCAAACTCAATTACACCTTAGTTCAGCAGTAAAGATGGGCTTGGTGGGGGGCTTATTTTACAGGTTTCTTCTACTATCTTGACATCTTATTTTACAGGAGATAAATTTAAATCCTGCTGGCACTAAATTCCACATTAAACTTCTCTTCAGAAGTTTTTTTTTTTTATTAGCCCCTTGAGCAGATCACGAATTCTACAAAACACGAAAAGCATGAAATAAATGTGAAAACCTGGTTAGCACACAGGAACACAGTTTAAAGAGTGGGCGATTGGTGGATTGATTCATTGGTTCCTCAAGAGAAAATATAAAATTTATTCATATTCTACATTTTATTATCAATCGGGTTATTTTGAACCTATGAAAATCGAGAGACTTTGTATGATTTTTTTTTAAACTCCTGGAAAAACAAATTGTTCAAAGCTTGAAATCTTGAAAATGGTGTCACTGCCCAAATGTTTTTGGGCTTATTCTATTTATTGTAGTATCAACAAAACTCATTCTCAAATATTTCCTCTTTTTTTTTAATGTTCCTGCCATTCTGAAAAATTAATATAATATATAATAAATCGAATGCTTGATTAAGTTTGGGTTCTGATTATAAAACCTGAGCTCACAACCAACAATTACTGCCAACATGCCTCAAATCTTCATCACATAGATGAAACAAGGTGCTCGAAACAGATTTTGGTCCATACTGATCAGATAATATCACACAGGTGCTAAGAATTATATCCCCCACACCATTATACTATCATCATAAGGCTGAGCCACTCATATAAGGATAGATGGATCCATGTTTTCATGTTGAGACTCATCAGACCGTTCTGTTGTCCAATTTTGGTGATCCTGGGTCCACTGTATCCTCAGTTTAGCTGACAGGAGTGGCACCCAGTGTGGTCTTCTGCTGTTGTGTACCATGTGCTTCGAAGTCTGACTACTTGTGCTTTCACAGATGCTCTTCTGCATAACTCAGTTGTAAAAATTAGTTACTGCTACCTAGAGCTGGGCGATAGAACGATAACGATATGTATCGCGATATAACTTTTACTCGATAGAGAAATTAAGCTATCGCGATAGACCTCGCCGCTCTTGTCCTCTTAAAAAAAAAAAAAAAAAAAGGTCAGGCAATCTAAATTAAGTAGCGCAGAGCCGAACCAATCACAGCCGCAGCGTCACGTCGCGTGACTTGTTACGTACAGCACAAGTGCCAAGCCGCACGTGTGTTTGTTTGGGAAGCAGCCAGCGGGTAATGGAGCCAGCGCGTAATGGAGGAAATGAGTGTGCCGACTAGAAAAATCAACCGAGCGTGACCGAAGAGAAAACAGATAATGGTTCCAATGCCGGAGAGATTGTCGAACGGAAGAGCCATAGAAGTTCCGTAGTGTGAAGGTATTTCGGCTATTTCAAGTCTGACAAAAAACAGAGTAGCGTGCACTGTAAATTGTGCCGAAAGCAAGTCTGGAAATACAATAAACTGGTGCATGCGTCACACTGTGCGCCACGTTATTGTTTCGGTGAAATGAATTTCTACAATACTGTTACTGTTAATTCTACTCTCTGCAGTGTTTAAATGCTTACATATACACACAGTTACTGTCCCTCCACACATACGACTCGGTTCTGCTTCTATGCCCCAGCTTTGTTTACTTTTTCCCACCGAGGCTTCTAGACTTCTGATTGGCCAACATTTCTGCACGGTTAGGAATCTAGCGCCACCTGCTGCTTTGGCATGTTCATAGCAGCGTTTTCCTTCATTTCTGCCTTTATGTGTGGACGGGATTATTTTTTAAAACGAAAACGGAAAATCTCCGTTTTCAAAAATACCCGTGTACGTGTGGACGTAGCCTCAGTCTCTGACTGGAAGCGCTAATTCGTCATTCGGCTTTTGTCAGACTAAAGTAACTGTTAAAACTGTTTGAAAAGCTAAGCTATACAACAAGGAGAGATTGAGAATTTCCTTTTAGTTCTCAGTTTATTTGATATTGACAAAAGTTAGTCAGTTTTGTCTGTTCTTCTGTAAAACAAACTAAGATTTATTTTTAGAATTAATATTTTGTTTCTAAGTGGAATTGACAATTTAGTCCGTTTCGTTTGTTCTGTTTTGAAACTTAAACGCTTTAGCGGCTGCCTTTTGTGTAGTTTGCAATATTTGCCTTTATTTATCTGAAAAAGTCTCATGTTCCTTAAGTACATCTACCCTGTTGAACTTATTATGGGAAATAAATATTTAAATAAAAACAAGCTGCTGATTATTTCACATTTTACTTGTGAGCAACAGCACATTTAAATCTTACAAATATAGTTATTTGGCTTATATCGTGATAGATATCGTTATCGCCTGAAATGAAAAAAACATATCGTGATATGAAAAAATCTCATATCGCCCAGCTCTACTGCTACCTTCCAATCAGCTCAAAACAGCCTGGTCTCCTCCAACATCAAAAAGGTATTTTGACCCAGAGAACTGCCAACCATTTCTTAAATACTCAGACAAATGCTCAGAATCACTTAAATCACCTTGTTTTGCCATGCTGATGCTTGATTTGAACTTAAAAAGATTCTCTTGACCATGTCTATGTGCCTAAATGCATGCCATGTGATTGGCTGATTAGATTAGAGTTAATGAGCAGTTAAAAAGTTACAAGTAAATACAGGTTATTCATATGGCACTTGAAGAAAAGTGCTCTGAAATATAAAATTAGATATAACAATTAAAATGGGAAAAAAAAAAGAACTAAACAAAAGCAAACTTTCACAGGTGGCTGTTATTTTTAAAGGCATCTATAGAGTCCATAGACCTCAAGTCCTTGGGAAGTAAGTTCCACAAGATGGGAGCCACAAACTCAAAACCATGGTCTCCTTTTGTCCTGCATACTTTTGTATCACCAACAAGCACTGATTAGCTGACATCACTGACCTATTAGTTACGTATGGATGTTGCAGTTCACTAATATCTGGAGGCATCTGATTGTGAAGTTCTCTGCAAGTGATCACCGTTGATAAGGGAAGCCAGTGTAAAGAGGACAGAATCAGTGCCACATGAGAGCTTTTAGAGGAGCCGGCGAGAAGCCTTGCAGCAAAATTCTGGAACAGCATGCTTATCAAAACCGAATGCCTGATCAAAAGTAACTCCCAGATTTCTCACAGCTGGGAGAACTGAAGATAAAATGGGTCCAAGATTTTCAATTACCCTTGGAACAAAGTTGTCAGTTGCGCAGATGAAGCGCTCGAGCTTTTTGTGTATCTAATAAAGTGGCTGGGAAACGTATATTATAGAGCAAAAAATAACTACACAAACTGTCACAATGGTTAGAGCTCTGACTGAAGTACAAAATGTTCCTGAATGACAGAATTTGCCTCTGTCCAGTTTCATCATCTAGCAGAATATCACACTTCAGTGTGAACCTCCTCAACATTTGATCAGATGACAGGGATCGGCCCACGATTTTTTAAAAATGCCAATCAGCTACTTGGCGAGACTATTAATCCTGATTTGTCTGTGTGTCAGGAAACAAGAGGCTGAGAGAAAGCCCGACCCGAGCTCATCTCCTTTTCCACTACAATCTTCTGCCAGCCTGTTAAAGCATCACATTTCAGGCACTCCCGGACCCTCTTCATTGACATAACCCCATTACTGTCTGTCTGTGTGGGGGAAGACACCACATTTCACTTTAAATCAAAATATTTCAATCAGAAGAAAAAAAAAAAACAACCTTCTGTCAGACGGTTGGGCGACTGTTACCAGGTCTTGACATTTTAAACGTGAGTGAGCCAGATACCAATTGCAGCAGAGGGTCTCTGTGGAAATCTTATGAGATGTAAAATGTGGCCTTTATTAGGGATAAAGTCTTTGTCTTTATTTCTTTATTCATAACAATCATCATCAATAAGGGGAATAAAGCAAATACAAATACAGAAAACATCCAACTGACATTTAACAGAAATCACTAAGACTTTGACTCAGTGAGACCAACAGGAACAGTCACAAAGGTCAGGAGTTTTTTAATTAAAACCTGTGTTTGTGGACATCAAATTCTTCCACAGAGATGCAACATTAGCTCAACAGTTTCTCTTCTGCATCTCCCCTTACAGTTTATTGATAAAGGCCTCCATTCTTGCTCCATTCTAATGAAATATACTAACTTAAGGACAACCGATCTAACTTGTCTTCAGTTTTCATTACCGACCACACTGTGGCCACAGAACCTACTGCTTTTGGCCAAAAGCAGCTAGTCCAGTTTCACATGGCTTTTCTCAGACTCCTCATTAGCGCCAAACCATAATGGAGCAATTAAAAATATTTCTGCTCCCTCAGAGCAAATAATCCCTCCATGATCAGTGTCATTAAACACACTGAAGCTGCTAAATCAATGTCCTTCCATATCAGCTATTTCCATTTTTCTTATTAAGGCAGTATTGATTGTTAGGAGAAGAACGGGTCACTGGCTTTTCCTCATTTAAGCCTTAAAAAATGAGCTGTTTTCAACTGTTAGACCATTGGGTTTGGAATTCATTTGGACATAAATATTTTAAGGATTTATTACTTTATCAAACACAGATGTAATATACAGTATCCAGTGTTACTGGCATGCAGCTTATCATGATGACCTTCACCCAAATGATCACAATGGCTAAAGTAAATGTAATCACTCAGTCAAACTAAAGTAAAAAAGGTAGGTAGGCACTAGGGCTGGGCCATATTATACCGTTCACGGTAATACCGGTATAATGTTAGGCAACGATAGGAAAATAAAATATCGCGATAGAATATGAGTAAAACGCGCATGCGCAGTGCCTTTGTTTTCATACGCACATGGCCGATTGTTGAGTGAAACAGATGAACCAGAATTGGTTTGTAAAAATGGTGCAACTTCAGTGATGTGGAACTGGTTTGGTGTTTGTCCATCAGATACACAACAAAGCACATTTTTTTGCAGAACATGCAAGCGGCCGTCGTTATTGTCGTATTTGTCGGACTAAGATGCTCTTAAATCTGGGAGTAATCTGGGTCCTAAACTCCGTAAACTTCAGGTCAAACGAACACTGCAGCATCACTAAGAGTTAAAAACTGTCTAAATTCTTTCATCTTTAATAAAACGATCAGCATTGCTGCTTTACCAGGTGTAACTATGAAGTTTAACTTCCAGGCATCCATGAAAACAAAATGTATTACATTTAACGGAGTTAGAAGCTAGCAGGAAGCTAGCGGAAGTTAGCTCGCTAGTTTCGCTAGTTACCTAAACATGATATTGCATGTTCTGACTGAGAGATTTCTGAAAAAAATCAAACGTACAGCTCTGCTATCACTTCCAACATAAATGAAGACAGGAAACTAAACAGCAGTGACGTTTGTAGGGTTACTGAAGTTGGGCTAGCTGGTATATAATTATGTGCTACGTGATCGCTAGCAACACAGCTATGTTAGCATAACATAAACAGTGAAGCTGGAGGACAAACACTAACACTTTTCCACTTATAAAAGTTAACGTTAAGGTTCCTCATGGTTAGAGACAAATGCAGTCGCATGGCAGGATGCTGTAAAAGGACCAAACTTCAGTCAGGAGAACAACTGAGATAATCCATCCACAATACGAGGTTAGTCATTAATATACTGCAACAACATGGGAATAGAGCAGCTGCCAGAGAATTCAACATTAATGAATCAATGGTACAGAAGTGGAGGAAGCAAGAAGAATGAGTTTAATAAAGTTTGATTTATCTGACTGCTTTGTTTCGCTTAATGTGCCTTATAATCCCGTGCACCTTATGGTCCGAAAAATACGTACTGCACACTGCAGTTTAATGTTGCAAAGCACCTCTTTTTAACTTCAGTGGATATTATACATGGTTATGCTCAGGATATGTCAGCCCATTTCTACTGGAAATGCCTTTTGGTTAAACTTTCAGCAAGGAATTTGCATTTGCACTGTTACATTTTATAAAGCTTTAATGTACATAAAAACCAGCTTCTTGTTTAAGTGAAAATAAATGATAGGTTGTCTTTTTGCGCTAGTAATGTTGTGGAGTTGTATTTTGTCTCGCATCAATTATATCGTCAGTTATATCGTTATCGCAAATTTTCAAATATATATCGTGATAAATATTTTTGGCCATATCGCCCTGCTCTAGTAGGCACAGTATGAAGATAGGTGGACAAGTAGGTTGATTGATCCTTGCATTTGCCATATTTACACTGACCAGAGGCTATATATAAAAGCAAAGCTGCAGCGTACCTATGTCATTTGACAGTCAAATTGCCACCCTGCAGCAACTATGTCAGTATTTGTGGAGAGTTTCTAGGTGCTCAGACTGTGAATGAATAGGAAGACGGCAACAGATCTGTTATTTATCACTTAATCACCATATTATTACAGAGTGCCAACTTGACCCCATTTAATCCCAGACTGATGGCAGACTGATTCCACATCCATTTTTTCACAATTCACAATTCTGATGTACTGATGTTGTTTGGAAGATGGCAGCCGACTGCAAACGGTCACAGTCCTGGTCCTCATCTTCGAAGCAACCATCTCAAGCACGATTGCAGTCACAATAACTTTGGTCATGCTACAGTCTCCAGCATTTTCCTGTGATTGCAGCATAACACCCCACAGGCAACAATGTCAAATTGTCATTTTCAAAGTGTCATCTACCTTGACAGTGTCCAGGTCACCGGCTTTAGCAGCTTCGAGAAGTCTGTAGTCTACATCCGAGTTTCTCACTGGGACATTCTCTACAGCAGCAAACACAGAAGAATCATGAAGACAGCAAAAACAGCCTTCACATGCTTTGGAAGAACATTAATGAAAGGCTGACTGTAACACAACAACATAAAGCTGGCGTTATCCTGCCGTTATTCACTTCATCCTACGTACGCACGTCAATTTACGGCCATGTTTAATGGAAGACATTGTGCACTTTAGGACGGCCGTTTCGAAAAGCTTCCAGGTGACATTTGTAAGACTTATTTTTGTTGTTTTGCTTGTTCTTTGATAATTGCAATGCAGTGCAAACCAACAGGAAACAAAAGTAACATATTAGGCCTTTATGAGAGTGTGTGTCTACTGGTTGCTGCAGATAAACCGACTGTGGTGACACAGCTGCTACAATTAAGGCAGCTACAGATGCCGTATTCAATTCACTCGCTGTCATTTAAAAGACAAATCAGTAGTTATGCATAGGGCTAGAGGATGAGATACAACATAAATCTAGATTTCCAGAGTTGCCTCAGAAGCAACTAAACACACAATATTTTCTATGAGATAACCGTGTGCTGTGAATCTTCATTGGTCGTGCAGTCATTGTCAGTTTAAAGAAAAGCTTTAGACCATTTTTTGTCCCAATTTCCTCCACTCGGTGAAATCAGAAGCTTTACATTCTTCGAATTTCTGCTTTTTTTGCTTTGTCCTTGCTTTCATTTCATTTAAAATGTGTAAGCTCGACCTGTAATTGAAACAGGCCTGTGAAGCCAAGTTTGAATGTTACAATTACAGATTAGAATTGACAATTTTTGCTTTTTATCTGCTGCAGAGATGACTGTAAGATTTTTTTTTTCCATATATTTTTATTGAAATTTTTTATAGTACAATACAAACAAATGTTGAACACCCTCACATTCACACATCCATCCATACATCAAACCTGCCTACATCACATTCAAATGTAGAAATGAGCATAGTTCTCACAGCAATACAAAAATACAATGGGTTAGGATAGACAAGATTCTCCCCTCCTGTCCTTCTTCTTTTCCTTTTTGTTCATAAATGTCCTTCACCTCCACTCCCTAAAATAGTCATATATGGCTTCCACATATTCACAAAGTCCCATTGTTTGCCCTTGGCAATATATGTCAGTCTTTCCAGGCCTAGAGAGATTGCAATTTCCTTCTTCCAGAGTCCCATGGAGGGAGCATCCATACTCTTCCAACATAGCGCAATGGCTCTTCTGGCTTGAAGTAGTCCGTAGTCCAGTAATTTAGTTTTTTTCCCCGATTGCTTAAATTCCCTTGGATATATTCCAAGTACACAGAGTTTTCCTATTAAAGGGATTTTTACCTTAAACACTTCAGACAGATATTTGATAACATCTTTCCAAAAGTCCTGGATTTTAGGACACTCCCATAGACAATGAAGAAGAGTTCCTTTTTCAACTAGACATTTAGTACAGATGTCCGGAATATCATTGGACATATGATGAAGCTTGACAGGTGTTATATAGGTTCTCATGAGCCATTTATATTGCAGTAGTTTAGCGACTGTAAGATTATTATTCCATTATTCCATCTTAAATCACTGCAGGTGTTCTCCTTTCACTTATGGTCCAAAATGTGGAGGTATAAAATTATATATAGCTTCATATATCAAAAAAAATTTCCAGACATTTATTAATTATTATTATTACTTAAAACGAAAAAACTGGAAAATATACTAAATATGTTAGCTAGCCAATATGCAGACTTTTTTCTGTTTTTTTTTGTTGTTTTTAAATGTATCAGCCTGAAATTACAGATATTGATTCAAATTTATGACGGAAAAGTCCAGTGAAAATTTCAGGCTTTTATCGTAATTTGACTTACTTATGTTAAAATACTGCCTCATATTCCAATATGCGAGAAAAGGCCTGAAGGTATGTGGACAGGCCTTTTTGATACACATTTCAAAGCAATCATAATATGTCCAGAGTTTGGACCGTAGTATATTTTATGGAAAATAAGTAGAGCAGAAAAATTTCTAAAGATTTGATGACGAATCAGAGACGTTCAGCAGTGCAAGCCCCACTTTCAGGTAGGCTAATTCACCCCAAACCGGGTCTTTACAAAGGTTCTTAGTGCCTGTGGAAAATTCCTGCTTTAAGGGGACTCGAGTACTTATGTAATAACTGATGGATTTCGTGTCCAGC
This sequence comes from Aulonocara sp. 'chitande type north' Nkhata Bay, assembly GCF_057382095.1. Taxonomy (NCBI): domain Eukaryota; kingdom Metazoa; phylum Chordata; class Actinopteri; order Cichliformes; family Cichlidae; genus Aulonocara; species Aulonocara sp. 'chitande type north' Nkhata Bay. The sequence continues at coordinate 40,186,252 of NC_141350.1, forward strand.
TTAATATAAAGAATGTGGAGCTGTACAGACCAATAAGTGGTTTGGTCTAGTTTTATTTGTGGGCTTTAATTCTTTCCCCGATGAAGACGACATCTGACAACTTCTTCTGTATCCATAAAGATGAGCTTTGGTAGTTCAGAATACATCAATAAAGATGTGCTTTGACGAATATTGGAATATTTTTCAGTTTTCCCAAATGTAGCTGCACAAGCAGAGCCCATCCTCACTAAATCCTGATGCAGTCATTTTGTTCTATAAGCAAGCCTGAAATATGAATGAAACCACTGAGTTCAGAAAAGAGCTTCAAGGGTTAGGCCCCCATTAAAAACTGATTTCCTTTAACCTGGAAACCCTGGAGTTAGATACCGTGATGCCAAGTTTCTTCCAGATCTGAGCAGGTGAGTTGGCTCACTCTGCGTTAAAATCTGCGCCTTCAGTCTGAAAATATCAATATTGGCCTTCACAAAAACAATTCCAGTTAATCCCACTATTTGCAACTGGTGCATAGCAACCAAAACACATCACCTACGCTTCTACATGCACAGCCACCCACCCACTCAGCAGCCCCCACAGAAACAAACGGGTGGCCTACCGTTGAGTATTTGCTGAACAGCTTCGTTTCCCATTTGAGCAGCGGTGAAGCCCTGCAGCGACACCAGCGAGGCGTCTGCCCCGTATCCTAGCAACAGCCTACAGGTCTGAAGGTGGCCTGCCAACGCCGCACGATGCAATGCCGTCTGACCCAGTGTGTCCAGGGCATTCACCTGCAAGAACAAAGACCTCAGAATAATGATTCAGAAAGGACGTCTGCAGTTACAGTCATTCAAAAAAATATCTGAATCTGTAATTTTATGACTCTCCTATTACTGATGAAGTGCTTACTAATAATAATGTTCCAAATAAGGTCAGCTCGTTTCCAAATGAGACACTAATAAACAACTGTACGTTAACCTCATCTCACAAAAGGTCCAGAAAAATATACAAAAACAAGACTTTTTTTGGTTTAATTATTGAAATATGTAAACAAATATGATAATGTTGACACAATTATGTGACAAGCCTCAGCACAACTGAATAACAAAACATGCCACAACAACCTTGGATCTTATTTGTGGGATTCAGGGTGAAATAATAAAGGGTGCAATATTATTCTGTGCATTGCAACAGAGTCAGTTGTATGAAAATGAGAAACTATTCATAGATAAAAATGTTTTTGAGCAATACAGCAAATCAAGGTGCATCATCACACTGATGCACACAAATATACCATTGAGCGCCTTGATTGTAGAGCATTCTCACAGTGACGCAACCACAAGTGCTGCTTAAAATCCAGTTCTTTCTCCAAACTGAATTCACAATGTATGACTGCTGAATAAAAATGCCATCTTTAGAAAAATACCATTGTTTTGAGGGTCTCACACCAGAATGTTCAGTTTGCAGAAACATTTACCCAAAACTTTGGGCAGTAACACAGTAAAATGCTTCTTTTTAGAATTTTTTTTTTGTGGTGATTAGTGTGAAAAACAGCATTTTCAGCCACCAAACATTAGAAACTCACCGATCCTTTCTAACATTACCGGTGAACAACCACGAAATTAAAGCACTTTGAAATTGGATGATTCTTTTTGATACACTCTCTATACATGGAGGAAGAGGAGTAAGACATACCTTTGCCCCATGTTTCTGTAGCACCTCCATGATGTCATTATGCGCCCGCTCAGCTGCCACGTGAAGAGGAGTCATGAAACTACAGAGGGGAGGGAAGAGCATTAGGAAATAAATATAACTGCTCAACTTTAGATCGTTCAGATTGCTTGTAAAACAGAATGCAGTGCCCAAACGTTCTCAGAATGAGGTTGGATATTATCACGAGTCATCAACCCTGAGATGAAGTCAGCACTGTTTTTGCACTCCATGTACTATAGTACTGCATTTTTTCTGGGTTAAAAAACATAACAGAAATTTACAGAATCACCTATTCAGCAATGCGTTTATTCTAATTTCACTATAAGGTATCTATATGTATGTATTTATATATATATATGACACATTCGTATGACATCATTTGTTGCATGGCCCGCTATCATTGTAAATGTAATAGCTTCAGTCCCACTGCTGTAAGGGCAGCTGGACTGGAGAGCCCAACATGTGAAGAGGCCCATTTCTAAGAAATTTCCAAAGAGAAAGCAGTGAATCACCAAGCCCACTGACCAAATCAGTTCTCATTTGTCACTAAGTACATCACTTCAGCTTAGCAGTACTTTATTCTTATACCTCACTTAGAAAGCTATTAAAGTGGATTCCTGTACTCTTCCTGGTTTCTGTCATGCAAATATACTGTTACAAGTGGTCACTGTTACTAAGCATGGTCAGTCAATCACACTTAATCAGGAGCCAGTCTATTTTGAACAGAAAACGTATCATAATCAAAAGGATTATTGAGATCTATGAATCAGGAAAGCCACCTAAGCCATCTTAGAAAAGTCCAAAAATGAAAATATGGAGCTGGAAATAAACATAATAGGTCACATTTTATGCTTTAAATGCTGGAATTATTCAGGATAGTTTTGTACTGAGCTGAAGCCCGAGGCTGGCAGCAGACTGAGCGTCTGAAGAGCGGACGATTTCTGTCGCCGCTGATTGTCAGGTCGTGTGAACAACGGTACATTCACCTACTGAAGTGTCTCTGAGCAGTGATGCAACCACTTTGCCTTGCAATGGCAATTCACATCAGCAAAGTGATTTGTGTTGTTCACCTCTAACATAAATCCACTGCTGGAGTCACCTTGACAAACATATAATGCTCTCACTTTATGTTTATGAGCTGTGCATGCAGCGGAAAACAACACTCACTCTTTATTCTTCTCGTTGACGTTGGCACCTTTCCTCAGCAGCAGCTCGGTCACCTGCTTCCTTTTGGGGTGAGGCGACGCTACTGCACAATGCTAACAAACGCACATAAAGCACACATGGACACGTCATCTCAACACGTCTGCACCAATATAAGAGCCAGTGTTTTAAAATGCATCCAAATCTTACCAGGGCAGTTTCGTGTGTGTGTGGGTGTTTAAAGTTGATGATCTCCAATGCCAGGGTCTTCTTAGCCTTGGCCATGTCAGCTTCTCGAGCAGCTTGAAGCAGCGAGTGGCCCTTAAACTCATCTGAAGACAGGCGCACAGAAAATGTCAAATTTTTTAGAAAGAAAGCAGCTTCAGTTGTCATTGTGAGGTTTCCTACGAAACAAAAGGCTGCAAATGATGTAGCTTGCCACCCAAAAACTGAATTATGAAGTTCTCAGCCACTGTTACAATATATTATTCTACTTGCAATGACCCTGCAGCATAACAATACTTCAGAAAGATAATTTCATTTTTTTCCCCAACCAGAGAGCTAATGACATATGATGCAACAGTCTCTGTGGTGGAGTTGGAGCGGAAAAAAGCGATTATTCCCCCGAGGTCTGGAAATTACAAACAACAAACTATTTTGCTTCAGAAGCATTTCAGGCTGAATAAAAGGAGCCCGTCCTATCTACGGACCGAGCCAACAGCATTCATGCATTTCTAATCAGACGTTGAGATAAATGGCGCAATCTTCAAGGGCACGTGGTTAAGAAAGAAAAAAAATTAAAGACGTAAAGTACAGCTGATGGAAGAGAAACAGTAGCGAGTTATGACATTTTTGTTCTGCAAAACCCAAACGAATTTTTCATAGTTGCTGGTCAGAAATACACAGAAATAATTTATTCAGAGAAAGAAGAAAAACACGAGATGAACTACACGTTTGCTCTTTGTATATGTAACCATATCTATAAACTGCTAAGAAAAGATGGACAGAGCCACTGGTTTGTCTCATTTTGAAACCATTTTTAGCAGTGTGTTTGTTGCCATCCTGTTTTATTTTCCTTTTCTGCTGTTTTCTGGACCCTGAGGCAAGGTGCAGGCATACAAATATCAATAATTAGTACCAAATAAAGCGTAACACACATTATTTGTCAGCTTAAATTAAAACAAAAGCTCCAAAAGGCACGGACACCGTAAGTATAACTGGGAAGCTCCGTAACTTATGGGAAGCTTAGCAGATAGTAAGTTGAACACTTAAGTGCCATAAACTGAAGTTCCTGGATTGGTTCACTTTAAAGTAGCTTCAAAAGCAAGGCGATCCAAGTAGATTTGCCCAACTTGAGCACATTAATGTTTTTATAGTAAGTTTTCCCCTTCATATCAACTGTACTTTGTAAGCTACTAACCAACTGGCTTAAAAAATATATCTGGAGCTGGCAACATCAGATCTGTCCAGGAAGTCTTTGTTTTTATATTTTTATATTCCTGTGATGAGTCTGCAGCAAACGCCCAACTGAGATGCGTTTTCGACAACATAGAATCATCAAAAACGAACCGTCATCCTGCAGTTGTGAAAACATTTCTGATGGCTTATGATTCGCGTGGCATTTGATTTTTGTTTTGATCTGCTTCATTACAGAGATGAGGCAACAAGTGCAGCGAAAGAAAAAGAGAGCTGACCCACTAATTAACTCGAGTTGCAGAGGGCTTTCTGGCAAAAACAAAGGATTATCCAACCTTTTTACTCTGTGGTGGCTGCATCCTGAAAGTACGATGAAAATTAACTTAATTATGGTGTAGTCTCTAATTAATTAATACATCACGGATCTCTAGTCAAATATTAGTTGCAGTGTAATGCGAACCGAACTAATATTACAAAGAAAACAGCTAATTTCATAAAGGACACGAGTATATAAGCAGATTATTTACATATTATAATATAGTGAATAAACCAAAATAAAAAAAAGAAACTAATTTAAAATCAGTAAGCTTGTTTGTGGAAATTTAAAGTAAAGAGTTCATGTTAAAACACAAATTGTGTAGTCCAGGTTCAAGGCATTTTTTTATAATGAAAAATAAATTTTAAAGTCAGGGATTGGATTAATGCACCCTGAAAACATGAATAAACACAATAAAATGTTTTATATAGCCGAGGAAATCTGTAATAATTCGAACCGTGGATGACTTTAGGGATGGGAATCGAGTCCAATTGCCATCCCTAGCTGACTTTCATGTTTTTTTAATCTGTGGCTTTTCCACTAGTCAAGTCCACATGAAGAAACAGGTGAATATGAGGCTCTTTCAAGAAATAATTCTACATCAGACTGCTGGCTATCAAAATAATCATATCAATCTCTCTGTTGTACTAATAATCCCTTTGTAATCCCCTGTCAAAAAAAAAAGAAAAGAAAAAAAAGATTGAGACTCCCATGTTCAAAATAATTTCAAATCAGCTGTTCCAAACATAGCCCGTGTAAATATGCCCTTTCTAAAACAAACAGACTCATTTAGCCGTGCTGTACTCTGCAGCTGCACTTTATGTAAATTAAGAGCCACACTCACATGTAAGTCTCTCCTTCAGCTCGGGAGTGGGTGCCATGTCCACAGAGCTTTTGCTGTGGCAGTTGAGCAGGGTCGGGTCAGCCCCGTGGCTCAGCAGCAGAGAGCACACCTCCACTCGGTTTTTAGACGCCGCTTCATGTAGAGGGGTGAACTGCCACAGATCCATGGCGTTCACACAGGCTCCGTGCTGGCGAAGGAAAAAAATAGCGGAAGAAAAAAAAAAAAAAAAAAGTACAGAGGAGATTACTGACAGCAGTTTTATCATTATTGATTCTGGATTGCTCAAAAGGGAATGATGCCATCGGCTCTGGCGCATGTGTACAATGAATGTGTCACGTTTTTAATGAACTAACAAAGCAGGTCTTAGGAGGTCATTTATAGCTTCTTATTATGAATTATGTCCACCGACCCAGTATATTCAGAAACAGGATGTATGTGTGTTTGTACCTTTAGCAGCAGCTCAGTAACTTCATAGTGTCCATAAGAGCAGGCGTTATGAAGCGGCACCAGACCCCTGGAAAAAAAACAAAAAACCCAGAAGACTTCTCATTACAAACAAACATCAGTGTTAACAATTCTAAATACACACAAAATGTGTGCTGAGTCCAACAATGTGACACTTACACTAACATGCTGATGTTCAGTAAAAATACCATTTACCACATTTGATATCTTGGTCACATTGGCACGGTGACATCCTGCTAATCAGTGTTACACATCGAGTGCCTCAGATGTCAACATCATAGCGGCACTACATAAAAGGTTGAGGGTGTCTCACAGCTTTCTCACACAGAGCCCACGGTAGCAGACGTGCTCTCGCTACTGGATAATAAGTTTGGTTTTGTGGAAAGTGCAGCAGGCAATGACACTCATTCATCTACTTTGCTTAGACTGTTTGAACTGAGGACCATTTAAAGTCCAGTCCAGCTCTACTGCACATGTGCATTCTCGTGTCCACCTCGATCAGGTGAGATCTAAGTACCTTCAGGATTGGAGTCTATGAGGGGAAAAAACGTAAATGACATTTGACAACCTCCCCCGCACCCCTAGTGACAAGTTTTGACATCTCAGTTTACATCAATAAGTCGTGGTTTGACAGCTATTCGAATGGTTTCCAGGTTTTTTGTGTGGCTGCATAAGCAGAGACCACCCTCACTAACTTTTTATGCACGTCCAGTCATTTTGGTCTATAAGCAGGCCTGAAATATGACAGAAACTGCAGAAAAGAGCTTCAAGGGCTTCTGCAGAATGCAGTGCATCATACTCTGTGCACGCCAACAACAGAATGTGTATATATCCCCACCTAAATCTTATGATCCAATGAGATGGATTAAGGAGTCTCATCCTACTGGCTATAGCAAAATCTCATAATTATGTCTCATAAATAGCAGTGTAGTTATGATGTGTTACCATTAAGATGTTTAGTTTTTAAGAAAATCCTGAATTCAAGTGCCTTTCCCCCCCCACTTACACTCCCCTTGTCGTTTTCTCTGTACATACCCTTTGTCCTTGGCGTGAACATCTGCTCCATGCTGTAGTAACAACTGAACTATCCTCACCCTGTTGTATCCTGCTGCCAGGTGCAGCGGAGTGGACTAAAAAGGCAGACCCACAGAAACAGAGAGAGAGAGAAAGAAGGACAAATAAAAGCAAGAAGAGAGAACGAGGAGTCAAAGAGTGGGAGGGGAAAAAAAGACAGACAGAAAAATAAATGTTAGCCCACATGTTCGCTCCGCAGTGTGACAGCCTATCATCAAGACTTCATAACCATCATTCCTGTTTATGTATGTGTGGGTATGTTTTCACTGAGCATCTTACAGTCTTAAGGTAAGGCTTCGCAAGAAGAAATGGGCTGTAGCAGTCTGCCTATAATTTCCTCCATAACACTGATGAAAAGCTGCAGTTCTGAATGCATTAAGATCTGACTGAGATGAGATGGCTTTAGCTCTTCGTGCAGCACTACAGTCTTTCAGCAAAGGCCATTCTTCCTGAAAGCTCGAGTGAAACGCAGACTGGTGCCGAAATGTTGCGGCAGCAAGAATGTTCCCATTATTCAGTCAAATTGAACTTGTTACAGGGAAAAAAGTAATAGAAAACCTGCCTCTAAGTCATGATATAAAAGCCATTTCGCAGAACTGGATGTGCTACAGAGCAAAGTGTGAATGGACGTTGGATTAAAGCTACTAGATGCAGTAGGCTGATATAAAAATGACATATATATACACACACATAGATATATACATACACATACATACATACACCTATATATATATAATATATATATTTATTTAAAAAAAAAACTTTTTTAGAGCAAACACTGAGATCACAAGAAATGTGTTAAATCTTGAGCAGCTCTACAAGCTTAATGTCCAAGTTTAACAAAGTCCCTTTCACACATGGTACCTGACTTCCAAATCCTTTGGATGCTTTGTGGTCATTTTCTTTATAGACAGGAATAAATCAAAATTCTTCAAAGCTGAATACTGATGTTTTCTTTAAAACCAACATACACCTTGCTACTAGAAAAGGTATATTATTCATGGGTCACAAGGTCAGTAAACTCAAAACAACATATTTTCCACTTTTACCTCCAGTAGAATCTAGAAATCAATCCAATGCTCTCACAAATCTGCTCTGCTATTAATCAGGCTGTGTCAATACCATACTCTCAGTTTCGCAGTCAGTTTGTAACATGGCACATTATCATGCTGGAAGCAGCCACCAGAATATAAGTACACTGTGATCTTAAAGAGCTGGTCAGCAACAATACTCTGGTAGGCGGTGGTGTTTAAATGATGCTCAGTTCGTACCAAGGGGCCCAACGTGTGCCAAGAAAATATACCTCCATATCATTACACCACCAGCAGCCTGGACTGTAGATACAAGGCAGGCTGACTCCATGCTTTCATGTTGTTTACACCAAATTCTAACTCTACCATCTTAATGTGACAGCAGAAGCTGAGACTCATGAGACCAAGCAATGTTTTTCCAGTTCTCTATTGTCCAAATTTGGTGGGCCTGTGCAAATTGCAGCCTAGTTTACTGTTCTTAACTTACAGGACTGGCACACAGTGTGGTCTTCTGCTGCTGTAATCCATCTACCTAAAGGTTCTATATGCTGTGCATTTAACAAAACCTCTTCTGCATACTTTGGTTATAACAAGCAGCTTTATTGTTATTGTTGCAGTCCTGCCACTTTCCTCTGACACTTTGCGAAACAGGCTGAAAGAATAAATAGATAATCTTGAAGGGATGCAGTTCTGATTGGGTAAAATTGGTTCATGATTACCATCCCACGTTTATGTTTATGTCTTTTTTTCCCATCTGTGTTTCTGATGAACAATGCTTGGTATCTTATTTTAGCATGGCAGATGACTCAGATTACAGTTACACTTGAAAGCCTTGGGCACCACTGCAATAGTGAGGTATTGGGGGAAACACAACACTTACACACATTGTTAAATTGTTAAAAAATGATCACCATAGTTGTTTAAATTATAGCAGAATGGAGTCAGCAGGAGGGCTTCAAAGCACAATTAAAATTCTGATATTTTATTATCAAGTCTAAAATTACTTGGAAACCAATATTTCTTTTTTTTTAAATTAATCTAATAAATGTAGGTTTGGATTTTTTTTAAATAATAAAAACCTTCATTTAGAAACTGCATTTTGTGTTTACTTGTGTTATCTTTGACTAGTTAGTTTGATGATATGAAACTTTTAAACATTCCAAAAAATTAAAAATCAAGAAGCAGACAAACACTTTTTCACACCATTGTACAAGTGTTCCCAATTGTGAGTGAGGCCAAACAGCTTTGCCTATATAATTTACTCCTTAACCAACTAATCTTTGCAGTGTCACTGGAACAAATTCTCTGCTCTCACTGAAGTCTGTTTAGAGTAAAATCTATGGATTATCCAGATTAGCCCAAACACAGTTTTTGGAAAAAGTTTGGCATTTCTTGGAATAAAACACTTATCACAGATTCTTCCATTGTATGATATACATCTCAAAAATGCTGCTATGCATGGTAAGAGGAACACCATCCTCCCACTACAACTAGAATGATTTGTTTGAAGCAATCCATAAAGTGCATTTGGAAACTGTAATAGGCAATCTGAACATTAGAGTGGCTGGC